>NC_090938.1:616321696-616624726 GCF_040938575.1 Ambystoma mexicanum
ATCCAATACTGTATGTTATAGCGTCTGCTGTACCTTTACTACATGCCTCAATCTGTGAGTGCTGCCTTGGATTTACTGCCACATTCACAACTCGGTGAGTCAGTGGATTGCAAGATGACTTTGGGGCACAGCTTTGGTTAGACTTTTCTCGTCATAAACATTGGGGCAGAGAAGCATGATCCTGACCTGAGTGTCAGATTTGTTGGTGCATGAGGTAGTCTTGGTTGGCTAGACCATAGAGTTCCTGGAACATCCACCAGAATCTTGGCTACTCCATTACACTTGTCCAGTCAGATGGCAGGCTCAATTCTACGCTGTGTAGGTCCGCACAAAACGTAGTCAGCCCTTAACACTGGGACCTGTGCAAGCTTTTTTTTTTTTTCCATTATTTTATTCTCTGGTAAATCAGTTGGTGGGGAATGGGGGGCTTGTATTGTTTTGGATAAATAAATCTGAAGATGTTTTTGAGGTGCAGATCCTAAATGGCATTTCCTGATAACATTTGCATTCCAGTTTGCAAGGGGCATCCATGATTCTTCAATTTGTGGTCTGTAACAAATGTTACTAGTTCCAGGTGCTGATCAAGTAGAGGTTTAATAGTGGTATGGGCAGATGCACAGGGAGTCCCCTTGACTGATATCTGTGATGGTGCAAACTGGGCATCCCTTTGGTCAGGCCTCCTTCACTAGGGTATTGCTTGTCTGCAGAGTTTGGCAGTCCGGTATGGAGTGTAGCCTTTGCAATAATCTTGAATACTTGTTTCCCTTGCTGTGCATTGCAAAATGATGTCCTGTTTTTTTAAGGAAGCTGCTCTTCATATCCACCTCATAAAGTATGGACTGTGACGAGGGGCGCTCAAGCAATGGGGTATTACGCATGGTAAATTATAATCCTAGTTTTCCTGACTCGTCAATCCTCGCATCCTTTGCTATGGTCCAGGAGGAGAACCATTGTTACAGCTAAATGTATCACTTTGAACGTTCTAGCACCCTGTTGTCTTTCCGTTTCTATTTGCACCACTTCGCCTAGCACAAGCCTACCAGTCCTTGATATCTAGGAAATTGGAAGCCTACTGGGTGCATTCAAATGCCTGGGGGTGCATGTATCCTCTGCATTTCTTATCGCTGTCCTCGCCAGCCCAGCCAAGCCCAGCCCAGTAGCAGCTCCCAACAATGCTGGATATTTCTGTTTACTGGACATTTAATTAAGTCTTCTGTAAAGGCTAACTGTTCTTGCTATTTTACTGTGCACATGTCCTCTTGTTTCGATTGGTAGTCTTTAACATTCTGCCTCCACTACAGGATCGTCAATTGACTCTTCCTGGTTCCCCTCGAAGAGAACACGCACCTCCGTCATCAAAACCTATACCATCAAGCTTGTCCTATGTATGAGGAGACTGTGCGCTCCTTGATACGGATTTGAGATTTCTCTGCCACCTCTTTTACGCATCAGTAAGCTCATCTGGAATTTATCTTGTCATTGGAAATGTGTTAACCATTGGAAAAATAGTACAGTCTTGAAGTAGCCTTCATTCTGAGATGAAAGCCTGCTTCACTGATTAAAATACATGGCATGTCGTCCTTTCCTTTTAGTTCTCCTCTGCTGCAGCCTTGGCTGTCCCAACTGACTGATGCAGAGCACGTTTTTCCGCAGAGCAAAAATGAGACCTCTTGGCATTGACGGATATCCTCCAATTAAGCTAAACTGATCTTCTCCTCTGGCAGCGCCCTGCCGATGGTGAGATGTCATAGATGGCTGGGAGCCAGCCCATTAGACAGTCTCGCTCGCGCCCTGGGTCTTCTGACTCATCCTGCAGACTGAGAAATGGACAGAATGTGCAATGTGTAGAAATGTCAGCTTAGAAGCAGGTTTTCCATCTGCTTCTGGGAGCTATCGTCCCTGACGGAAATGGGCGTTTTTTGTTAATCCATTCTGAAAATCAATTCAAGGCTTTAATTGGGCACACAATCTCACATGAATATAGAAATACAATATAGCCAACATACTGTTTGGATTTCAACACTCTCCATTGTGTTGGTTTGCACTTGACGAGGGATGTAGAAAAATGTTAGAATTAAATGTTTTTTTTCTTGGAATGTTTTTATCCTTCTTCCAGTTTGTTTAGGTGTCCCTCTTTAAAAAAAATGCTCTTTCTGATAACTTGTGCCCCACTATCGATTTCTTCTTTCATGCAAGGTGATGGAAGCAATTGTTGGTTCATAACTTAACCCAACAAGTTTCAATGTTGGGGTTCCCATCTGTCGTCGGCACTGATTTCCGTTCACCAGTGCTGGGGTGGAGGGAGAGGGTTGGATGACTGGCCCTGCAACTCTCAGCCACACATTTATATCTTTACTAGGACATCCGACGTCCAAAGGCACTGCAACAGTGATGCTCTTTCTCCTGTTCTATGCAAAGGCCTCTTCAAGTCTTCATTTTTTCCACCTAGGCCGGTGGTTTGTGCTGCAGCCAGGCTTGTACCGGTCAGCCTTCCAATGTGTGTCCGATCTGACAAAAACAGCTTCTCTAGACCCCGTTTTCTCTGTGTTGTGCCACTTTTAGTTTTATATATATCTCTAAGAATATAAACGATCAGAGTGGGGCGAGCTACTCGTTACCAGCTCGTGTATTTGCCTTACTCCAGGTCTTGAGAGCCTTCATTGACTGCATTCTGAGTCTATATGAAACGTGTGTTTAGCAACTGAGGCAATTAACTTTCAAACTCCAGCTCGCAATGCACAGATGTTGGACATCGAACTGCAGAACAACCAGAAGCTGCCCAATCATTGGCTGAAGAATCTATACCCTTCTTTTATACAGCTGATGACTGCTATATAGAGTACTTGGTGTGAGGGCAAAGTCCTACATAGGGCTAACAAACTCAATTGGGGTGGAGGAGGGCCGAACTTCATTCCAAAGCACCACTAGTGGCCAGTACCATTGGATCTATGAATATTGAAAGCGTAATGCACAGTGGATTTTTAAAATGGATAGAGCAAGCGATTGGTGCAAGAGAAGTGAGCCAGCCTGAAGCCATTCAGGAGGGTTCAGGGAGTATTTCCCTCCATAGAGCCATTTTGAAAATGAAAGCAGCAATACTACTAATAAGCACCAAATAATGTCCTTCATAAATATTTGTTTTAGTTGCTAGTTATATATTTCTTTTTATGATGGATTATTGACAGGGTGAAGTGTCTTAATCGGGGGTTATGTCAGCACAAAAAGGAGTAAAATTGAAACTGGGAACTCCACACAGGTAAACGTTCTCAAAAACAAGTAAGTGCCCATTTCTTAGGTGGAACATTTTCTAAATCTACTGTATAGATGGAAAACAATTCCAGTATTGACAGTGAAGGAGCTCGCCTATGATGGCTTTGCCCAAATATTACCAACATTTGCCCCTTTAAAGATACACTTGTGACAGTTTGCCTTAACATGCCAGCATTTGCCTTGGTATGAATATGCAATTAATTCCATTAAGCATACACACCCGTTCACCATGAACTTATATATTTTTTTATTTTTTTTTACCGTGTCTATGCTTAATGTAATTGTTTGCAAACCGTAAAATACACCTTTTTTCAACAGCCAACGTTATACTAATTATATAGGCTTTTCTGAGCTGGTGCATCTTGCCACTGCAACCCGGTTTACCATGTTGTCCCATGGTAGCCTAATGGCTTCTAGGACACATTGCTCTGTCCTAGCTGGGCCATGCTCACATATATCCAATTGCTGTGGATGTATAATTGTATGACCCAACCAGCCACCGTGCCGCAAGCAGACATAGCTTATATTTAAATTTTAACGTGCCACCAGGCAGACTTGGTTACACAATTGTAACGTTTGTATTGGATGTGCAGACATTTTAAAAAGCCACCTTTCCCTGCTGTCCCTTTATGTTCCAGCGGCAATGACATAACAAAGCCACTGGAGTCCCATGTAAATCAGCAGATATGGGAGTAATCAGAGATGAGGGGGTTGCTGAGAGGGGTTCAGTCATCTTTGTTTGTTCTAGGGCTCTCTACAACTTCCTGTTTCCACCCTCCTTTACTCTTGCAAGACTAGGTGTTCTTGGTATGACGTCAGAAGGCAAAGTGGGTTTGTTACAACAGCCTGAATTAACCGCTTACACCAGGCTTGCTTTGGACCAATCCCCTGTGACGTTTTGCCTTTGAGGCGGGAGGCGCCCCCCTCCTACTTTTATTCATCTTTGGACTCGAGTCTAGATGGATTCACTGGACATCTGTTGGGGATGCAGCCTATCCCAAAGTCCTCTGCCCGAGGTGAAGACTGAAGGCAAGGCAAAGACGGCCTCTATTCCCTAACAACACCAGCAAACAGTGGTGTGAACCGCTGTAGACTAATGCCTTTCTGCTGGCTATGGGACTGACACCAGGATCCTGCGTTGGACGGTGGAGGAGGGCCTGTAGGTTCCATCAAACCACTTGGAGCATAGGCGCATAACCGAAGGACTCTTTATTTATTTTTATTTTTTCTTTCTCCTGGAGACCCTGGGTTGAGTCTGGAAGCAGCTGGAATCCTGTTTGCCGCCTCAACATCTTCAAGCTGAATCAACCACACTCTATGCCTTTCGAGCCAGAACAAGGACCGGTGGTGCTTCTTTTGGCACTCTACGCAACTTTGAACCACTTGTTGCACTGAAAGCATTTCAAATGCTGGCTCGACCCATTCAAATGGACCAACCTCCACCTGATCGCACGTTTGGCCTTGTGGGAGAAACTGACTGCAGTGCTGACTCGACGGCTGCAAGCCAATGACTCACCCTTCCCTCACACTGACTCGACCCAGGAGGACTATCCTCTCACTGGCGATTCAACCCCAGGCACAAACTGTTGGAATCAATCGTCTCGAGCGTTGACTCAACCCGCACCTTTGAGCAGACACCTTGACCCCCGACAGCCAGTAGGATCACATCGACTTGGAACGTCTTGACAGTAGCAAAAGAGCCTAGAAGCCCACCTTGTCTGTCGAGCACCAAATATGGGATTAAAGGTACTGTGTAGAGGCACTATGCCTCTGGTCTGCTTTTAGAGGCTATAACAGCTTTTAAGCACCCCTCCATATTTCCCAAAGACCTACTAACTGTTGACATATTTGTTCCAAGTCTCCTGCCTGAATAACCTTGCCTATAAAACCAGAAGGCCCTTTCTCATCAATGTTCTGAATTGTGTTTCTTTGACAGCTGTCACTTTTTAGTGGGATATTTTTTATACTTTGCAATGATTTGTTTTAAAACTGCAAATATTTTTTTTTAGAATCTTGATTGGACATTCTTTGATTCTGGAGCCGTGGCTGGAATGCTGTTTGGGTTTGTACTTTGCACCCCTCCTGAAGAGATATCCGGTCCGGCTGTGCCTGTTTCACCTTTGATTGAGATCACTGCTGATTCAGTAGTAGTAGAGGGGGGAGGAGGTTGTAGGTGGTTTCGCCACTACCCATCCCTCTACTCTGGCGGAACAGTAGTCTTTTCCGTCACATGTAGCAGCAGTAATTTATTTTTCGCTTCACCAGGGTGCAGCCAATTTGACTGCATTAGTAGTTCAAAGTTCCTTTATGGTAGCCATTGGAGGTACTAATGTATTTTTTAAAATTCCTCTCAGCCCAGTCCTGCTTCCCCTGTAGTCGTTTGGATCACTTTAGAATGGTCTCCTGCCCTAGAAGGGCCAATACATGAACTGTGTGGGTGGAACAGGTCTTTGGTTGTTTTTGGTGCCAGCCTGATTAGCTGGCTAGAAAATCTTTGTGCGTCTGCCTTTTGTGGATTGGAGGGCTGGCCTAGACCAACGTATGAATTAATGATTATACCTAGGGGGAGGCTCTGGCCATTGCTAAAGTGTTCTGGGATATTATACATTAATTTACCTGTTAGCAGCAGGACATTGCGACAGGATGTGCCGCTGGACCAGGTTTGGCAATACTAGCTGGGCACTTTGTCCAGTATCTTGCTCCTCTTTTAGTTTGGCTGCTGGATGACCATCCTGGGCTGTAGTGTGCCTTCCTCTGGTCCCTTTCACTGGTTGAGACTGAACGCCCTGTGCTGGGACTCTTTCTGGGCCGTTTTTCCTGTCTTTCCGTCTTGTCCTTCTAGGCATAGCTCCTTGAGGGAGGAAGCCTCAGTCATCCAACGGTGAGGGGGCACCACCATCCTGCATCCGTTCTTCACTTGGGACAACTTAGGTCACCTCCACTGTTGTCCCAATCATTGGGCCATTTTCTGCTGGCTGGCAGATCTGTTTTGCTCTGAGCCATCTGGATCTGCTTGGTCAGGTTCCCACACTTTCTGGGTGTCATTGCCGTCATTGCTTTCACTCCTGCTTGGTGGGTGTCCCATCTGGGAAGGCTGATGCTTTTTGTTTTGAGTCATCTGGTTCATCGTTGGTTCTGAGATAGTCGTTCGGTGACCAGATCCTGTAACTTGCCCTGCAAAAGATTTGTACTTATTGGGTTGTTTAACTATTCTTGAGTGAAATGATCTGAAGTTGGCATGGTGAATACGTGCCCTCGGTCCTATGCTGGTGTGTTATTCGTGTTTGCCATGACGGTTACCTGGAGTCTGTGGCAGTGGTTTCTGAAGTTGTTTTAGACCATGGTTCACCATTGACTTAAAGATACCCAATTCCAGATTTGCTTCCTTTATTCCTGGGGCTGGTTTGTTTCCTTTTCCAAACCTGTGATGGTAGAACAGAGTTGCCCGACTTTTCCCCATAATTTTTGCTCTGCCTAGTTGATTTGTTCTGTTTTATTCCTATGGTGAACTTAAACCAACTCTACAAGTACACCTATGTGAATTCAAATGTGTGCCTTTGAGACAATCTATAAATAAATATTGGGCCACATCTATAGGACATTAGAAGAGTAAGGAGTCATACATAATTAAAAAATAGATTTGCATCTTATGTGGAAGTTAGATTTGCGGAAACATGAGTCCCGGATCCCCGGTGGTAGCTCCTGGTCACTGGGTAATGGATACTCGGGAGAAGCCTTTAGTTCCTGTTTATCCGATCTTAATTTCAATCCCGGGTATAACTGTGTGGTGTTCTATAAGGGTAACTGTTGGGCGGGGGTCAGGGGGGACTGTATTTCACTACCTGCTTACTTCCTCCCTTCATTTAAGCATGACAGCTCCATCATGGCTGCCACTATAGAGTTTAGTTTTTCTTGTGATTGGAAATGCTATCTTTTGTTCAGGTTAGGCGGTTTTACATCTCATGCCAGGGTGGTGGGAAAATTGCCCTAACTTTGGTTTTGTTTGAATTTTTCAGACTGCTTGATAAAGGGAAAGTTAAGCTGGAACTCTTTAAGCTAGGGGTCCCCAACCTATGATGCTCCAGAGATTTGTAACTACATTTCTGATGTTTGTTAATCTGCTTAGAATCACATGCTGTGCATAGTCCGACATCCAGTGGTCACTGCAGAGTATTGCATTTTGTTTTTCGTAGTTGAAAAAGGGACGTCGACAAGGCGTGTCTGTAAAACTATCCCTATAGTGACGTGCAGTGTACCCACAACCCCTCACGCGTCGAGGTCCCTCAGATTGTTTTTTTCTGCCCAGTTATTGGTCGCCTTTATGCAGAGCTTCTCGAGCGACATTGCGAAATCATTTCCTCGACTCTTGGTCGTTTATTATTATTAACTATCGCATAGACCCTCCCTCGACGTAGCTGCCAAGCTGTTCTCCGCCGAGCAAGATCTTCGACGGAGGGACGAGCGGTGTAGATCCTTCGGCGCTGCCGAACACTTGGCCGGGCCTCGCCGGCCTAACACAGTAGGGAGAGTAGGGTTGTAACACTCTGAGAAAGCCTTTCTCTTTCCCCTCCCTCTCTTTCGAGGTCGTAATCACATTTCATGCCCTCAGCTATGGAGAGGACGCCCTTTAGGTTTTGCCCGCGTTGCAAGGGCAAGTTTACCTGGAAGGACAAGCACAAACGGTGTAACCGTTGCTTGCCCCTCGATCACAAAGAGGATGGCTGTGCGGCCTGTAAGTTACTTAAACCCAAAACTTTAAAGGACCGCAGGGTCAAAAGGTGGGCAGCCTATGCGATGTCTAGGTCTGACTCCTCGCCAGCTGCCGAATGTGACGAGGACAGTGATTACACGGCCTCCGCAACGGAGGTTGTAGACCTCTCAAAGGAGCGTTCCCGCTCCTCGTCCGTCCCCGGCCCTGACAAGCCCGGCTCACGCCCCGCTTATGGGGATGAACACCCCGGCGACAAGGACGAACACAGAAAAACACATAAGCACATACCCCACGGCACGCATTCGTCTAAGACGAAGGCAGCCAAAGCGTCAACGGAGGCGTCGGGTCCACCGGCGTCTTCCGCTGACCGTAAGGGTCGCAAGCCCTCCCCGCCACAACTTCCGCGACCGGCCACTGGGCTTTCTGTAAATAAGGGCACTAACCCCAAATCCTCAGGCGACGCGCCTCGCAAGAGTGCGTACGTTGCCAGTAAAGACTCGGCACTGTCTAGCGCGACGGCAGGCGATCCCTTGACGGAGAAGCTGATCGCCGAAAGCCTCGTGCATATAGCTTCTAAAGACGGCCAGAGACGGACGGCGGGTGACGCGTCGAAAACCGCTCACAAGGCCAAAGAAACGCCGAGGACTCCGGAGGGTAGGCTGGGACAGCTCCCACAGTCGACAGAAGACCCTAGCCAGCGAGAAGTTTTCTCAGAAGGCGAAGGGACTCTATCTTCGACTCTATGGGACAGAACTAAGCAACTACAAGGAGAGGAAACTCCCTTTTCACTCCCAGACCGCTCTGGCCTACCTTACCGGACTGTAGAGAGGTTCCAGTCATGTATGGACAAGCTAGACAGGTTCATGGCCATCCCAGAAAATAGGACACCCCAGAGACCAAGGGGGTACTCCAGGAGGGGCCATGGGCTAAATACCCGAAGCTCTTTAACCACCTACAGGAAGACATGAACTCTTACGACCTCACTGAAGAGGACTCTCACTTCCAGGAAGAGGATGAGTTTGTGAATAATGAAGACCAACAAGAGAGAGGTTTTCATGATGACACTAACATAGGTGAGGAGGGCTACGAGGAGGACCCAGGTGAAGGTGGCTCACAGACCCCGAAATTATAGACATTTCTTCTCCTCAGACCACACCGGTCAGGAACCCATCTCCAGAAGACGATCAGCCCACCTTCAATGCGCTACTGAGGAAGGCAGCAGCGCATTTTGAAGTTGAAACTGGGGAAGTCACCCCAGATACTGATTTCGTCGAAAGGATTATTAAAGAAAAACCTCCCACTAGTCAAACTATTCCTATCCTCGCCTCGGTTAAGAGACGACTCGCCCCATCGCTGTCCACCCCCGCGCTGGTAAGAGGGGTCAATCCAAGTATCGAGAAATTGTTCTCACCCTCTCAGTCGGACCCATTATATATCAGGGGTCACTCAGTCCTGGACTCCTTAGTGGTGACTAACATAAGGAAGAGGGCTGGGGTTCCACTGTCAACCAGCGAGGCACCCCCAGATAAAGAAGGGGAAAAAGCTTTATGCCTTGGGCAAAAAATTTCCGCCTCAGCAGCGTTTTCAATTAGGATTGCCAATAATAATACATTGTTGGCAAGCTATGCTGATGCTCAATGGAGAAAGCTTAAGCAGGACATCGAAGAAGCCCCTGAACCTCTAAGATCTCGCTTATTGGCTACAGTTACAGAAGGAGCTCTGGTCAACCAGAGCATCATTAAGAACACTCTTGATGCGGCAGAAACTGCTGGCCGGTCTTTGGTGCAGGGAATTCTGCTGAAGCGTCACGTCTGGCTTCGCAATTCCGGTTTCAAGGCAGAAACGCAGGCGTCACTCATTAATAAGCCAATAGAAGAGTGTAATCTCTTTGGAAGGGCAGTGGATGACGCACTGGAAAATGCGAAGAAAGAATTTGACACCATAAAGTCCTTAGACCAAATCTCAAAGCCTCCAAACAGGTGGGGATTTGGGAACAAGCACTTTTTTTGTGGCCAACAGCAGCAGCAACAGCATTACACTGCGGGCAACTGACCCTCTAATCAGGGTACTGGTAACCAGTATAACCAAAGAGGACAACGCCGTGGCAAGGGCAGAGGCCGGGGCTCCAGCCCCAGAGGCACCCCGGCAAGTATTACCAAATGACCCGAAGGTTCGGGTCCCCTCCCATGCGTCTCCGGTTGGGGGCCGGATAATATCGTTCCTATCAGCATGGGAGGGAATAACATCAGACCGGTGGGTATTGTCAACCGTAGCCCACGGGTACTGTATAGAGTTTAATCGGTCCCCCACCTACAGACCTCCAAGGGGACGACGCCTGTCGCCAGAACACCTCGTCATCCTCCTGCAAGAAGTAGAACAGCTGCTACAGAAAGGAGCAATAGAGGTCGTGCCCCTATCTCAGGTAATGGAAGGTATTTATTCAGTGTACTCCTTTTACCCAAAAAGGACCTAACCATGCGCCCTGTACTAGATCTGCGCCCAGCGAACAAATTTGTAAAACCACAAAAATGTCATATGGTAACATTACAGGAGGTAATTCACCTGCTATCTCAGGGGCACTACATGACAACACTAGACATGAAAGATGCATACTTTCATATTTTGATGTTGCCAGCGCACAGAAAATACCTCGGGTTCATGATCAAGGGCAAACACTACCAGTTCAGAGTGCTACCCTTCGGCATAGCGTCTGCACCGAGTGTATTCACGAAGGTACTGGCAGTAGCAGCAGCCCACATGCGCAGGTTGTCCATACCGGTATACCCTTACCTCGACGATTGGCTCATAACAGGGGAGTCATACGAGACATGCTTCTCAAACACCCAGAATACAGACCTTTTGTTCCAACTGGGCTTCTCCATCAACGAGAAGTCCAGTTTAGACCCCAGTCAAATCAAACAATTCCTAGGGGCTCTAATTCGAACAAAGGACGGCCTCGTCTTCCCCTCCAACGAGAGGGTCCAAAATATGGTGTTTCAGATCCCTTAATATGTGGCCGGTCGCGAGGTGACGGTACGCAAAGCAATGCGCTTGCTAGGAATGATGGCGTCATGTATTTATTTGGTACCTCACGCGCGCCTGCGCATGCACCCAATGCAAGAGTGGCTCAACAGCCAGTGGTGACAGGCCAGCGAACAATGGGACGATCTAGTGGTGGTCTTGCAGGCCTTGGTTCCCTCGCTACGGTGGTGGTGGAAGGAAAACCTGGTAATAGGGAAACCATTCGCCACCCCCGCTGTGGAAGCCACTCTAACCACAGACGCATCCCTCACAGGATGGGGGGCTCACCTATCCCATCAGACTGCTCACGGAGTTTGGACTCCGGGCGTAGCTTCCAAGCACATAAACTTTTATTAGAACTACTTGCAGTGTTCAAAGCACTAAAAGCCTTCCAGACACACCTACAAGGGAAGACAGTGATGGTCCTCACCGACAGCACCACAGCCGTGTACTACCTCAACAAGCAAGGGGGCACTCACTCTCCAGGACTGTCCAAGCTGTCCCAGAACATCTGGAAGTGGGCTCTCAGACACATGTTCCTATTGTCACAACATGTACCAGGGGGAACTCAATCTGCTAGCAGACGAACTCAACAGAGACTTCCCTCTGCCCTCAGAGTACGAATGGTGGTTACACGAAGACATAGTCTTCGACGTCTTCACACAATGGGGCTTCCCAGCAATAGACATGTTCGCAACTCTGGAGAACTCACAATGCCTAGATTACGCCTCCAGATACCCACAGAACCGCTCCAAGGGGAACGGTCTCTGGATACCATGGTCAGGGAAATTTGTTTACGCTTTTCCTCCGACTCCTCTGCTGAACAAGATAGTGCACAAGATGCACCAGGAACCAGTCACCATGATACTGATAGCCCCGATGTGGGCCCGCCAACCATGGTTTGCGCACCTGATGGAAATTTCCCTGTCCCCACCAGTGAAACTGCCCTGCCCGTACAACTTGCTGTCACAGGACAAGGGCAAGACACTACACCCATGCCCACAGAACATGAACTTAGCAGCATGGCTCCTGAGGTCATAGAATTTGGCCATTTACAACTCCCTCAGAGATGCATGGATATTCTCAGAGAAGCTAGAAAACCCAACACTCGCCACTGCTATTCTAGCAAGTGGAAGAAATTTGTCATCTGGTGTAGAGGTAAGAGCATCAACCCAGTCCACTGCTCTGCCACACAAATTGTCCTTTACCTGACCCATTTACTGGACTCGGGTCTAGTGTTCAATTCTATTAAAGTCCATCTAGTGGCACTTTCGGCATACACCACCTCTCAACTTAAGGTGTCATGGTGGAAAGTTCCAGTTATCAAAGCCTTCATGGAGGGGGTAAAGAGAATACACCCTCCGATGGCAAACCCAGCTCCCGGCTGGGACCTTAATGTGGTACTTACCAAGCTCATGGGCTCACCCTTTGAACCCATGCACAAGGCAACTCTTAAGGACCTCACTCTTAAGACTGCTTTCCTAATAGCTATCACCTCCATTAGGAGAGTAAGTGAACTACAGGCTCTTTCTATTCTAGACCCCTTTGTAACAGTTCACAAAGATAAGGTGGTTCTACGCACACTCCCAAGGTTTGCACCGAAATTCATATCGAAATTCCATGTCAACCAGTCAATAGAACTACCAACGTTCTTTCAAAACCCTTCCAATTTGTGAGAAAAGAGCCTGCATACACTCGATGTGCGCAGAGCTGTCATGTTGTATATGGAAAGAACTAGGCCACTGAGAAAGACTAATCAGTTCTTTGTCTCGGTGGCAGCAGGAAGAGAAGGAGATGCAGTCTCAAAGTCCACTATATCTAGATGGATTGTTCAATGCATCACTCTCTGTTACACTTCTGCTAAGAGAGAACTACCCTTCAAGCCAAGAGCACTCTACTCGAGGCACTGGGGCATCCATAGCATTCATTGCAAACCTTCCCCTTGAGTCCATTTGCAAAGCGGCAACCTGGAGTTCTGTTCACACCTTTACAAAACACTACTGTCTAGAGGCTCACTCTAGATCTGATTCCCAGGTGGGACAAGCAGTATTAAGGCATCTTTTCTCTACTGTTCCTTCTCACAACCCACCTCCAACTCCGGGTACTGCTCGCTAGTCTATGCATAGCATGTGATTCTAAGCAGATTAACAAACATCAGAAGTCAATGCATTACTTACCGTATAAAAGCATTTCTGATGGTTGTATCTGCTTAGATTCACATGCGCCAACCCTTCCTCCCCGCTCGGATGGAAGGAACATAGACATCTTTCTACATCTCTCTCTTTTCTGTACTCACTCACGTATAGAAGGCTCCCTCAGGGCAGAAAAAATACAAACAGAGGGACCTCGGCGCGTGAGGGGTTGTGGGTACACTGCACGTCACTATAGGGATAGTGTTACAGACACGCCTTGTCGACGTCCCCTTTTCGACTACGAAAAACAAGATGCAATACTCCGCTGTGACCACTGGATGTCGGACTGCACAGCATGTGAATTTAAGCAGATACAACCATCAGAAATGCTTTTACTGTAAGTAATGCATTGTCATCTCATCAGACCTTTGCAGCCAGGTCAATGGTGAAGGCTCACAGGAGTCTTAATCAAAAACATCTGACACCTGCAGGTTGCAGACTGCTTCTTTAAGCATACAAGTACAATTACAGGGATTTTGAAAGAAATAGAATTTGTGATTCACTCATTGAGTTAAGTCTCTGTACTATGCATTGAAAGTGTGCGTTGGGGCACCTGGGCAGTCAACTGGTTACGTGTGCCATTCATAAAATAAGTTTCACATGCTCTGCCACTGAGCGCTGTTTTCTTTTGCTTGCTTTCCTGTTTTCCTGATGTTGTTTTTGTGGCTAGAGGGACTTTTATTGAAGTCCCCAAACCACTGGAACCCTTTTTGTCTGGAGGGCACTGGTAAGGTCTGCATTTACTAGTGCAGGGAAATCTTCATTTACTTTTCACCTTTGTTGTTGCATGGCAGCACAAGCCACTTGGAGTACTTCTTATGTCCCATATTATTGTTCCCTAATGTGATTTTTATTTTTTTTGAATTTTTTTTTGTTGAGAGCACTTTACAGAGGTATAAACCAATACAGATGTGTAACGGAATGTTTTTCAGTGGTAACAGAAGAAATATACAGCTGGGGTGGGTGGTACAATACAGAGGGGTCACAGGAGTACATTTGTACCAGGTGGTGGGGAGAAGGGCGGGCGGTGTCTAGCGGGTCAGGTGCTGTGAGGGGCGACATGATGGCCTAGGTGTTGAGGAGGAGAGACTTCCCGAAGAGGTGGATCTTGAGTTATTTTCTGAATGTTAGGAGTGTGGGGGTGAGTCTGGTGCCAACAGGGAGGACATTCCATAGTGTTGAGGCGTAGGCAGAGAAGGCTTGTTTCTGGTCCTTTCCTTTTTGCAGCAGCGGATTTCAAGTCTTCACGTGTCCTGGCTTCTGGTGGTGCACTGTCTACCGGAAATGCAGAGTTCCTCCATGCGATAGCTGCGTGACTTTAGGGCGACTGCCCTTTATGATAAGTCATTTAAAACGTGCCTGTACACAAGTGTTTCTAGGTAAGACAAGGAAGGGGAGACAAAGCAACAATCTTACCAGGCCTTGTCCTGCAGACCGCCCAAGTGCAAGGGGTTTGGGAGAGAAGTGCCAGGTGGAGGGAAGAGGAAAGTGCAATAGGTAAAGCGCAGTAAGTGCTGCCGGCTATAAGGCAGTGCAGGGAGGCAGGGCACTGTAGAGTTGCAGACGGTCCCTAAGTGTGTGGGAGGCCTAAAGGGGGAGGGGGAAAGTCTCCCTCTCTCTCTCTCTCTCTCTCTCCTCTTCCCTCTCCTCTCTCCCTTTCTCTCCCCCTCTCTCTCTCCTCTTCTCCCTCTCCCTCAATGCAAAGGGTCTTCAACTTGATCCTTGACGCCACCGGGAGCCAATGGAGAGATACGGCCAGTGGGCTTAAGGACAAGTCTTGCAGTCCTTTTCTGGATCAGTAGAAGAGGGCAAAGAGTAGAGGCAGGCAGATTTAGAAAGGATGTTGCAGCAGTCCAGCCTAAAGAGAACCAGGGCTCTGGAGACACTGAGCTTCTTGGGGCGAGGGTGGGGAGGATTTGGGGGGTGGGGAGAGTGTGTGAAAAGGAAGAATATCTCTAAGGAAGTACAGCTTCTTAGAGAGGTCCATGATGTGAGGAGAGGAGAGGGTGTAGTCGAAGATGACACCAAGGTTTTTTGCCTGGGAGGTAGAGTGCCAAAAGAGGGCGGCCAGAGGGAAAGCTGGAGCAGGGATCACAATGAGAAGGATCTCTGTTTTATTGTTAAGGCAGAGAATTCTGGAGGCACACCATTCCTGAATTGCGGATAGATTGTCAGGAATGAGCAAGGGAGGAGAGTAGGCTGAGGGGAGCTTGAAGGAGAGCAGAGTGTCATCCGCATAACACTGAAAGTTGGTAGAGATGAGGTGGGCCAGAGGTTCCAAGTGAAGGTTGAAGAGCCAGGGTGAGAGGTTAGTGCCCTGGGGAACACCGCATGTAGAGAGGGAGAGTTGGTGGAGAGAAAGGACCCCCCCCGTTGGAGCTGGTAGGGTTGATCAGAGAGGAAGGAGGTTGTAGATTATTCAGCAATATTTGAAGGGGATTTGTGCATGCAGTGGGAGCCAGTGAAGGTTGATGAAGGCTGGGGTGATGTGGTCGTATCTCCATAGACCTTTGAGGCGTGTAGGACCTTTCTCATGGTCACAAGTGAGGATGACTGGAGGCCTTCGAGGAGTGCATTGCCCCATCCAAGTGGGATAGGACCACTGCTTGAATAGTGGATCTAAAGCTGTTTGGAGGGAGGAAGGAATTGACCTTTCGCAGGAGTGGGAGCGGATGCCAAGCTCTCTGAGCTTTCTTAGCTATGCGTGTCTTGAAGGAGAGGGGTTTGTCGATGTGGAACCTGAAGGACTTGGCACAGGTTGTGAGCTTGGGTGTGAAGCCCTCTAAGTTCATGTTTGATAGCCTGGTCTGTATGTCTAGGTGTTTGGTGGTGTTGGTGAGGAGTACGAAATCTGTCTTGTAGGGGTTGAACTTCAAATATGCGCTGGACATAATACTGGATCACTGAGAGGCAGGTTTTGAGCCTATGGATGTCCTTGATGGAGTCGATCTTGAAGAATAGCTGTGCATTGTTGGCATATTGGTGGATGTTATCTGTGGCTAGGAAGACACACTGCGGAGAGGATGGAATCCTGCGGGGGACTCCACAGGTGGCTGGAAGCATTGGCAATCTAGAGGAGTTCATCTGAACAAACTGCTTGTGTTTGGTGAGTTAAGACTTGAACCAGCATAGGAGAAGGTTGCTGATCCCTCATGTGGCGATGTAGGGTAAGTGCCTGGTGGTCTACTGTCTCGAAAGAGGCTGAGAGGTCCAGTAGGGGCCATTGCTGCTTCCAGCATTGGCAAAGCCAATGGCCGCTTTGTGAAGTTCTGCCTTCATATTTACTGGAGAGACCTAAACCACATGCTTCCCTCCCTTTGACTGGTGGGACCCACCTTCTCCAGTCCTTCTTGCAGACCTCTGTCTTGGTGCTTGGAAGAGTTGCAATACTGCATTTATCCACGATGCCTCCGCAGCTGGACAGCCTCATGGAATGGATGCCATCTATTCTTGGGAATTGTGTTAGCCTGAAGGAGGAGACGGACCAATAGATGTCATTTCTACAGGTTTGTTTTTTCAAATAAAGGGACTAGCTAACCCTATTAAGGTGTTTGCCCTACCTAACACAAAACTAACTAGGGTGCTCATCCGTGAGATTGTCCAAATCAAAGTCTGTCGTCCTTCCAAAACTAACCTACTCTGTCCCTACCACTGGTCATGAAAACACAAAGAAAAGAGGGGTCCAGGAGAATGATTCCCTTCACCTAGACAGGCTTCTATAGCCTTAACAGTTCTTTTTTAGGGATGTTCTTTTATACGTCTTTTAATTCTTCAAGGGGGCTTTTACCCCTCTTGGGCTTTGCCTTGTTCTCTACACAAACCGTTCCTTGATTCCACAACGGAAGATCTGTTTACTGATCCTTCTTTAAACCTTGCAGTGTCTCTATGCTTTCTTGAAAGTAACCCGAATGGCTTTTGTGGGTTTCTTTGCCTGGTTTGTCGCATTCCTCTTTACTGGGCAGGGTTTTACTGGTCCCTTGGCAGTTTCTATTCTCTTTCCAATATTGACTTACACTGTGGTCAGTTTCCAGTTTCCAGTACAACTGTTTTGATCATTTGCTTCTTCTTTCTTCTTTACACAGCCTTGCAGAGCCCTTCCTGTTATGGTATTTGCGCCGTTTCGAGGCCCACACAGTCCACCCTCTCTGGGTCGCGCCACCGCCTTCAGGTTCTTCCCAGATAGACAGCTTGGCTCTGTCTCTCCAGGGCCTGCCTCTTCGGCTTTCCAGCGTCCTCTCCACTGAGGACTTTCTCAGTCCTGGTTTGAACTTCCCGTGCTCGATCAGAGGGTACATTCGAACCCACAACTAGGGGCCTACTGTTGCAGAGTCAAATGGGGTAGAATATTCTTTAGCTCCTACCCCCGTCCCCATTGAAAAGCATTGGGTTATGAAATCTCCCACCGCTATCCTTGCCTCGACTAAGGTAGTGGTACCTGAGGCATGTAGGAGTCCTGTATGTGGTCCCCTTGCCCACTAGAGACTGGTGGTCTGTCTTTTTTTCATTACAGGAACCTTGACTTCTGAACCTCTAATCCAAAATGTGCTCTCCGACTGACTTTTGAACAGTCTTTCTAACCACTTGCAGCCTATTTATTTCTATGGTCCTGCCTGTCAATCCATAGGTATGTGTTAGAACTGCCCTATCTATAACCTGTAAAATTAGGGTTACTTACCTGTAATACAGCTGAACACTGGATAGAATAGAGTTGGACTTCTTAAGTAATGTTGAAAGTGTTGTGGGTACTTTAAAATGATTAGGCATGTAATGTGAGAACCTCTTTCCTACTTCAAGTATAGTAAAAGCCTGTATGCCTATTTTAATGGTGCAAATAATGAAAGTGGTTTGTAATCCATCTTGAGTTACCAAACTGTACAGGCCTATGTGTTTAGATTGCAGTCTTTGTTACCTAACAGCAAGTGTTCTTTTAAAAAAGAGTTTACTTTTAGTACAGATCTGTGTGCACATTCTAATACTTGCCAAGCTCTCTTGAAGCTAATTGTATCTCACAATGAATCCGTGATCTCCTAAGACTCTATTTGAATGCTCAGCCTTGTTACCTGGTGAACAATTACTTTGACCTTTTTAGTGTGAACAACCTTTGCAGGTGCACAAAGTTGTCTTCCCAGAACTACACACCAGTGCTTGTTCTGAAGAGTCCCCAAAAGAGCACACATGAGCTAATCCTTGAAATTGATATGCAGACAACATCATTGAACTGTTAGCAAAATCCTGGTCCCACTTTGGGGATGTTTGACCTGTTCAATGTCAAACATTTTTGTATCAATATTGATAGTAATGTTCTTCAAAGCTTTAGACCTTTCTTAGTGTAATTGTGAGGCTCTCAGATGGATATGGATGTAGGTCTTTATCTGTCCTCTAGGTGCAAATGTTGAGGCATTGGGCCTCATTACACGCACTGTGATGCAAGTAAAAACATTGAAATGCCGGTAAGTCTGTTTACTGCCAGTTTATCTCAACAGTGTTGGACAGGTTTCAGTGTTGAAGTGGACGACTTCCCTCCAGCAAATAGCTGGAGGCATATCATCCACTTTACTACTCATAATTGCCGGAAACTCGGAGAAATACTCGCTGGAGCCCTATGGACTCCAAAAATGGAAACTAACACCACAGTGCCACCACTCATGATCCTGTGGTTTTTCCACAGGACCGAGTGGTGGTATCACTGATATTTATCTATTATTTGGTAATAATTCGGCAGATTTACTGACAACTGGCAAGGATAATCATTGTGCTTTGAATAATATTGTACAGTGTATGGAATGAAATCTCGATCTTGATGGAAAACATTTTTTTGGGTCTCAAACATATATATATATATATATATATATTTTATTTTTGTTCTTTGCTGGCTCTCTCCAAAGATGTCTCCACAATGGATTTTTAGCATTTTACCAATTCAGTTTCATCACTATGATTTCTCCTTTTGCAAAGGAATCCCCATTTTGAATTGATTTTTGCCGGGGGATTACTTGTTGCATATAATGTGTCCTGACACAAAGGGTCGACTAACAAACTGCGCTGGCTATTTAATGATTACAGAACTCTATATCCAGTTGCTTTTGCACAGAGTTTCTGTCAAATAGGTTTTTTGTCATTTAATTAAATGTAGCAACTTGGCTTTTTACTATTCGTTTCCACAATGTTTTGTTTATTTTAATGTAGTACTGTTGGGAAAGATTTATGCTTTTTCCAGCCTTATCCTTCTCTTTCAATGGGACTCTGCATATCTGCTGACTGATTTGTAATCCTGATAACTTTTCATTGAGTGAGGCCTTCAGCTCACTCAATTGCTTAAGGCCTTTTGGTTTGGGAGCACTGGGCAGTCCTAAAGGCTACCAATGCAGAATGCAGAGGGACACAGTCCCACATTGATGTTTGTTGTGAAGCATTACAGCCTCCTTTATGGACAGTAATACAAGTGAATTGTATGCCCCCCTTTTCTTTTTACTGTATAGGCATTTTTCTCTTACTCAGTGTAGCATACACCGCCTGGTGGAAGTAGTTCCTTTTATTTTTTAAGTTTCCTTAGGGGTGCGGGGGAGGACGAGGACGAGGGGTCATCTATATGCTAATGTTCTTTGCAGGCTGTAACCAAAGCCCATTAATTAGCCTTTATGTGCTGGGAACTAGTTTGGCATGCACAGAGTCCTGCACAACCTAATCTACTCTGTAGCCAGAATGAAGGGCTGAATGTGGCTGAGGCTCTCTATCATTAACTGTGTAGCCATTCTGAGTTTGAATGTTGCAGGTTGTCTACTCGGTAGGCTGGGGTCACCCTCCTCCAAACCCAGCATTCTGTACATTGGGAGGTGATCTGGAGCCATTTAAGAGGTCAACCGACCAGTGGTGGTCAGAACTAGTACATTGGATTTCTTCAATGGACTTTCTGGGAGACCCTAATACACGTACATGGACCAAAGATGCTTCCTTCCACAGAAGGAGTCTATTTTAATATTGTTTGTGTGGACAACCTGTTATTGAATGTCTTAACCACCCCATTTTGGTTCGAATATTACCTTAACTGCGCAGCCACATGTAACACTAGGTGAACCAGGGAAAAAGTGTTGCCTAGCTGTGGGTCAGTCTTCATGTACCCCCACACACCTCCTCTTTCCTCACCCCTAGAACACCTGAAAAGGAGGACCATTCTGAAGACTTTAATAGGTACACTTCACTTTGCAGCAGTCTTTTTCCTCTTTTATCTCTGCCTCTCTAAGTGGTAGATGTGTTCTTTGTGTTGGGATAACCTGACCTTACTGTTGTAAATATGTTGCTGCTCTTTCGTATTGTATTTATGTGATTTCTTTTTTTTCTCCATATTTTTTGCATTACGCATTTAGTCCTTGTGTTTTCAGTCTTTTTATAAAACTTTTTAGTCAAATAAATGATTCCTTACAAAAGATTGCATTCAATTTTACTGCATTTTGCCGCACTTTGTCTTAGGACTGTTGAACAGGGAATAATGTGTGTAGGTGAAGAAAAGTTGTCCTAACCTCTTGCACCTGCACATTATCTGTTGGCAGATTTTCCACCATCAGCCACGGTTGAGTCTTTATGAAATGCGTAGCAGTGGAGTGCTCTTTGCTCCTTTTCTAATCTAGATCTTTGTTTCTAACCCATGTAGCATTCTTGCCAGCTTTATTTCTGGACTCTTCGACTTCTATGAGGATTTGTATTTCACTTATCTGGAGATAAACCCCCTTGGTAAGTGCTTATGGTAATAATGAAGATGCGCCTGTTGGGGGTTTCTGGTGTTGTCTTTGGAGACTTAACTACTCTCAAGGGTAGCGAGGATGAGCATTCATGCTGAACTTAGGAGGGAGGGAGGTACTGTTGTAAAGTACGGGTAGTTCTTAACTGTGGGAATCCTTTTATCATCTTTGTAAGTACAAATCTAATTTATTGCTATAGCGCACCAAGGCACAGTTTACAGAATTAAAGAAGTAAAAATAATACTGTATATTCCTGGCCTCATAATTTGCACTCCCAGATAGCCATTGGGAAGTGATAATGGACTCTTGGCAAGTAAGAAATGATCTGCTTTGTGCACATGAATATTTATTTGCGTGGCTAATAGCTTGCAACTTGAAATGTTTACCACTGTATATTATACACTGTTTTGTATCCCTAAATGGGTTAGTGACTACTTTAGTATTCACTCTATAAGTCTATGTACTGTACATTGCCTAATTAGACACATTTTGTTAGGAGTTTAAAATACATACCCTACACATCAGTGTAGCTAACTTCAGAAGTCCAGTCCATAGATATGAAAAGTCTTAGAAGTCTTTGCTATGTGTGCCACAAAAGATTCTGTTAAGTCACAGGTGAGTAGCACTGGGGGAGGCCCCGGGAGATAGGGATTTCCAAACCATGAAGAAAGCGGGTGTATAGCTAAAAAAAAAAAAAAAAAAAAGAAACACAATTTGGAGTAGATAGATTGTAGAGGTTTTAGGAAGCAGCCACCACCCCTAAGGTCTAAAGAGACTTGGCCTTGAAGTATTTTCTTGGGCACCACCGACCTGGGTCATTTCGAGTAGCACTACGTTGATGTGATGAATCTGGCAATGTCATCACTGCTTCCATGGGGGGGAACCTTCACTCATGTGGCCAGAGGACGGAAGCTGCGACCTGATCCTGTGGGTGGCTATATGAGGGAGGACTACATGGGGGTGAGAGGGTGGCTACTAGGGAAGTTCCCTCTCTGCCCTAATGGTATATTGTGATAAGTCCCTTCAATACCCTGCCAAAGTTGATGACCGTATCTATGTACAATTTATTTTCATCTTTAGGAACACGTTATGAGATGAGTTTGAGGACTGTAATGAGCCACAGTTTGAACCACGACATGCAGTCTAGTGTGTGTAAGAATGTGATTGGTCCAAAACCCCTTCCATTTTGGAGGTGGGGAGCTTAAATCAGCTGCCGTTGGAAAATGGGGAAAGCTTCCTTTTCCAAGCATCGGCTTGGGAGTGGACAGGAGACGCAGTGTATGGAACAGAGCACACTGTGTCCCGACCTGGAGGCGAACCCTGAGGGCAGGACGAGAGGAGGTGGCGAGAAAGGCAGCCAACTTCAGCATCCTGCACCAGCCAGGGAAACCAAGGAGCAGGCAGAACCGTGCGCTTTGTCTGCCAAGCACTGTCAGCAGCTGGAGAAGACGTGAAGAGGCGAGCTGAGATTCGACAACACCAAACATAGAGGCAAGTAACCAAATTAGTGTGATGGGTCAGAAAACGGCACAGAAGTTGTTGGAAGCCCCAACGGGGTGAATGGAATGCAGAAGACACCCTGAAAGAGTGAATTAGTTACCAAATTGTGGGAACACGTAATCCTCATTGGAATCTGTCATCTTCATCTTCCCAGTTCTTGGCCATAAATTAACTAAGGGAAGACACATGCCCTTTGTGCTGAATGAGAGAGGGAGACATTGCATTCTAAAGTCCTGACAGGAGAGTATACCACACCCAGTCAAATGTATACAAGGAACTGTAAAAGAGAATCCCAAGGAAGATCCATGCTCTTAGGGATTTTGAAATGCATTTGAATTGGGAAGAAACCCTGGCAAGGGAGTATACCAGGTATCCTGTAAGTCTGAGACACCCTCCCAAGTACAGTTCAAAGAGAATCCTAAGGAAGACCCATGTCCTGATGATTTCGAGTTATCCTGAATGTGGAGGAAAACCTGGGGAAGGGAACCATTTCCCCACAAGTGGTTTACAACAAGAGAAGGGAGTTATGCTCTTGAACTACAAGGAACATGGATTATTCTTATTCTTTCGTTTTGGACCTTGTATTTTCTGGAGAGAAACCTAGGGAAGAGTCCTTCCCTGAAGCTGAAAATTGACCATTTGGAACTTTTGTGTTGGAGTTTGAAAATGTATGTACTTCAAGAAGCAGAGACAATTTCCTTAGCACCTTAAAGTTAGTTTTACAGTGTGAGGGCGAGGATAGGATTTTGGAAACGGGTCATACATTTACTATGGACATCTTGACACTGAACAGACCCTTTGTTTTGGTTGAGGTAGGGAAATGCCTCTTAGATTTGAGACAAAGGCATTTTCCAACCCAACTTAATTTCAATAAGTCTATAACCAAAACCATGTGTCCTCCTGTGTCTGCGTCTCATTCCTAACTTTTCACAGTAAGTAGGATGTGTGCCCAGAGGGATGGTGAGGGGGGCTGAACTCCCTGGCGCCACACTGGTGCCCAGTGCACCTCCCGCTGGTGCCATATTACTTGCCCCCAACCCCAAAAACTGCCTCTGCTTTTATGCCCATTGCAAACCAAAAGCCTATAATGTGGGCTCAGTGGGTATGTGATCTCAGGGACTTCCTCCCCGCTACCCCCTCCTCCAAAGGTAAATATGCCCCAATGGATAGAAAATTGCAGGGTAAGAGTAGCCTCGCCACCGTTTGGATTGTACTTGGTCGTCTGGTTGTAGGTTTGAAGGCTTCCACCATTGAAGGTCTTCTGGCTCCTCTGGAGACATCCAACTGGAGTTAATGTACCCTGGCCCTGGCTTGGTCTCACATCGGCACAGAGACCCTTACAGACAGGACTGATGTATGTCTTGCGTTGACCCTGGATAGGGCTAGAAGGCCCTCTGCAGCTTGCCGGTTGGACTCTGGGTTCCTAGCAGGCTACTCTCCTGGTAAAGGTCAGCACAGTGTTTCAGTGCCTTGGCAGGGATCAATTTGATTCTTGCGTAGGCAAAAATGTTGAATTTGAAATGTACGACACAAATCGCATAGATCACCCCCACCTGCTATCCTTCTATCCCTTACCCCTAAACCTTACCTGCGGTGGTGCACTTACCTGATGTCCTTCCTCTGCCGCAGGGATTTTTTTTTTTTTTTTATATAAACATTTTCCCCTCCCTTTCCTTTTTTATGGAAGTGTCGGACACCCATGCTACCCCTAAATTCCCATAATGTTGATCAAGTGGACCGGGAGACGCCCCAGCGGCCCTAATTCAACATTATCAGAATTCATTTCTCTTTTACACAATGTCGAATGCGCATAAAACGCGCATTCAGTATTTTATTCCTCAAGATTTTCGTCTGGGTGGTGAAGGCAAATTGCACATCTGCTGACTCCTTTGACCCTGGGACGGTGATGCAGCTTGAAAAGAACAGCCTGCTGGTTATGCCCACCAGTCAAAGCAAGGGGCCTCCCTTCCAAAAGTCTCGTGTCAAGTAGACTAAAGGGTCCGAAACATGGTGGTTTTTGCAGGGTCAATGCTGGTTTCTTCAGCAGTCCACTGGCATGCCTTCATCATAGAAGGCATCAGATGGCTTCAGGTTCCAATGATCTACTTGTTTCCTAGATCCAGTTCCCTTCCTTATATCCAGAAATCAAGCTGGGGATCCGCCCAGCCCTCCAATAAGGGGACTTGTAACATTCAAACTTGGAAGTGGCTGTCCAATTGTGGGGACATCCAACCTCCCAGAATTTGCACAGTAACCAATATGCTTCTGAAGAAATGTTGCTTGGGGCCAGACTGCACCCTACCCATTTCTTGACTCAAACCTACTGGTCTGCTTTCACAGGTTTCCTGGGGGAAGACTGCAAACCTGCATGATGACAAAGGGAGCTCCGTGGCCTGGAAAGGCAGAGAATGGTCAACAAGACATGTCACCCTGAACAGGATTTTATTCAAGAGCTGTAATCATTTTGGTTATATGGTCCTCTTAAATGCATTATCGCTGTAAAAAAAAAAAAAAAAAAAAATAAATCCAACAATTTTATAGTGCAACAAAAAACAGTCAAAACTCGTCTGCTTTTACCGGCCTATCAGGGTGTATATAGAAAGTAACAAAATGTTCCTCCTGGCAAAGGAAACGGGACCCACAGTGTCCCTATAGAACTCCTTGTAAAACGGCCTGTGCCACAAAGGAATAAGTGAAAGTCATAAAAATGGAATGGCATCCCATGCACTGGTAAGAATCTGGGATGCAGTACCTCATGTGATACAGAAAAAGGGACTGCAAGGGCTCATAGCAGCACTCCACATAAAGTGGGGTAGGTGCTGCCATTGAAAAACACATATGTGTAAGGAAGGCATGGTAATGGGAATGACGACAGACACAAGGAGTACAAATCAAGGGTGTTTATTGAACAGTATATGGGTGAGAAAAACGCCTAATCTAAACCTCAATCTAAGATGAGAGCAAGCTAAGACCATCAAAGTAAAGAAAACGCTGTAATGGCCTAAACTAATAAATCCATTGCCAAATCCTTACTCTATATAACAAAAGGGTGTGCGACAATATGTATAACAAGAGTGTAGTGCAAACTGACATTTCCAAAAGGGTTTCGGTAGTTCAGGACTGCTGAACTAGTGCAATCCCTTCCCCACGTTACATCACGGGACAGGGCAGAACAGGGCCATGACTGGGAGCACTCCTTGAATCTACAGGCATCAGGAAGCAGCTTCTTCAGAAAAGGCAGGATCTCTCGAATCAATGTCTTTTGCTTGGCATCACAAGACTTTTCCAAAGCGCTCAACATGCGGGATTCACCTCTTCCACGGCTTTCTCGGGATACCCCTTCATTTGGTTCACCTTCATCTTTACACCACTGTTCATTCACTTTATCAAAATGCAGGATTCACCTTCCCTTGCTTTCACTTGGCATCCCTCCATCGGGTTCACTGTAGCCTTCAAATCTCAGTTCAGTTAACTTTACCAGTTCTACTAGCTTATCTCACAGGAGCTCTTAATGTCTTTTTGAACAAATATTTGGTGCACTTTCACCGATTCAATCAGGTCCCCCTCCTCCGGGCTCCGACCTTCCTGTGTAGGCAGTTCTGGCTTCTCTCTATCAGGTGCAAGCCTTCAAACAGCTAGCATCAGACTTGTTAGTTCAATACAGAGACATAGGCAATCTCATCTCACCGGGTCACTGTGTTATATTGTAGCAATTGTGTTTTTATTTCAACAATCCGACTTCTCTTTCTCACGGCTGCCGGCCTTTCATTTGCCTCCTGGTCCCGACCGCTTTGCTTCCATGGTCGCGTCGCCTTCCTGAGATTTCCTGCCCTTCCGTTCTGCTAGTCTTGCTCGCTTCGGTTGCCCTTCTCGCCTTTCTCGTGTGCTTTGCCTCACTCTCCGGGTGCTCTCATGCTTCGCCTTTTATCCCAGCGGGGAAAGGTAACCAGTTTCAGGTGCGAGTGTCAGAATAAAGTCCCTGACTTTGCCTGACCCTGATGTTGCGACATATCCAACGGACTGGCTGTGTGAGTCTCTTTCCCTCAAGCACTTTGTCTGTGCAGCAGAGAGGGTGTGGGGAAGGGGGGGCGGGTGGGGAATAAAGTACCTAGATAGTACATGGAACATGGAGGATTTGTAGGGAAATGGGGAAAGGGTATACTGTGCTTCTCCTCCAGGGACTCCTCATCCAGGTGATCCTCACGCACTGGTCCACCCCCAGGATCTGGATCAAATGGCGATGGCTGTGCCCCAGCCACCTGGATGACGGATCCCAAGGATCTGGATTGGTCGGTGAGACCCCCTTTGGTTTCTCACATATGCCACTAACAAAGCGAGAGCAAAAAGGATGAACTAGTGACTCAAAACCAAATGGAATCCAGCAGGGGAGTGAAGTGAAAAACCCACCTCTGCCTAAAAGTTCATGAAAAGTCCGTCAGTAATGCTGGGAGCTCAGAGGAGGTAGTGGGGAAATTTGAAAAGGAAACTCTTCCTAATAAGGGGTTTTAAGAAGACCAAGTGTGGTGTATTTACAGGGTTCCCCCAAGTTAGTCCAGTCTTTCAGTGGTAAACCTGGCCGTGCAGTCTGGTTTCACTCTTGGGAGGGGAGAGGGGCGGACAAGGAACAGCTAGCAGAGAAAGGGAAATCCACACCATTCTTTACTGAAACATATACTTTGTCATGCGTTTAAAAAATATCTGAAGAAACCAAGTACTTGATGATAAGTCTTTCCTTCTTGGCATTTCTGGGACCCTTAAACTTTGAGCGGGGTGCCTTGGTTTTACTGTTTTTTTTTTTTTCTTTTTTTTTTTTCTTTTTTGGCCAGAGTGATTTCAATAGAACACCTTTTAGGGACTTAATCTCTTTCAAAGTGTCACTTAAGGCGATCTACCCAGACAGTGACCATTTCCTATTAGTACCCTCCCACACCCTCCTCTGGGCTCCTCTATGTGAAGAATCTGGTAATTCTAGGAGGTACAGTCATGTAATATCTATTTCAAAATTCGAATTCACTGCATCTCACTAGTATAATAGGTATCCTGTAACTATTGATTGTTACTTGTTTCCTGTGAGGAATGGAGTGTACTAGGATCTGTTTTGTACCAGGACTGTTGGGATAGATTTTCATTTATATGCCTGATCACCTTCACATGCGAGAGCCCCAGCACTTTTTGCTGAACTTGTGGATTATTTTTCTATATTCCTGATTGAGTGGGAACCTTTTTCCCACTCACCCTTTCTTTGACTATTTTTAGGAGTATCATTTTTTGGACTCTCCATACTTTATTTTTGAATCTATACTTTCCTATAACTTTTTGGGCATCTACATGTTACTATTGCAGCCCCCCCTCCTTATGTGGAGTGCTGATTAGATGCATCGTATCACTTTCTCACTGTTGCTGTAACGTTTCAGCAAGGTAAGTAACTGAAACGGAACACATGTTCTGAAGGGCAGAGAGAGATTTGTATCCCCTTTACATTTTGTATTGAGTCCAGCACACCCCACGTCTGTATCCCCTTTCTAACTGCTCCTGTAACATTTCTGTTAAAGAGACCAGCTTACAATTATGACTGGTGGCAATGGATGTGTTCGACTGACTTTTTTTGTGTAATTTCTACTCGCAGGCTGTCATTACGGCCACGGTAATACACAGAAGGTTCACCATTCAGCTAGAATGGTGTATTCTTTCTTTTTTCACCATTTCCTGTGCGTTTCATCCTTTCTTGGTCCTTATTCTGCCATCGTTTGTGGGAGAGGTCCTGGTTATACTTCTGTCTTCGGCATGAACCCTTTGTGTAGCCCGCCGAGGCTCCAGAGTCTGTGAATACAGGTAGTGAGGGATAAGTCTGAAAGTCCACAGTGCTTTGTCTTCTGGCATGTCTGACTGGAACCAGTTCCAACTGGTAGGCTGGCTGGCCTTAAAGGACAGCCACCCCCCAAAGTTTGAATGTTGCATGGCTGTTGATTGGCTGGCTGGGTTTCTGTATAAATGGCCTGTATCTGAAAGCTAAAGACAAGTCGACCACTGGAGCTGAATCTGATGTAGAAGATAAGCTGGATGTAGCTGATTTTCAGAGACCAGAGATGCCTGTTGTGTAACCCCTGACCCCTTCTTTGATGCGACCCATAGACTGGTGGGACCAATCAGTCTTAAGAAGGCCTGCATTTCAAGCCATCCCACAATGATCTGCGTCCTTCCTGGCCTGCAAAGCGCAATACCCTGGGGCCTCGAGCCTGAGTGCTATGCAGTGTCTTACAAAGAACGTATCTCACTGAAACTTTGGACTGCTGCTGGACCTCCAGAAGCAAGATTCCACTCGCAGTACCCTCAGAAGAGTCATGGACCGAGCTAGCGAGGAGAATCCGTTCGGCAGCGATGACCGTCCTTCATTTGGTACCTTGAAAAGGGTGTCAAATCCACAAAGCTACATGAAGCACTGAAAAATCCTTTCTTTGGGATCCTTTTCTCGTAAACCGCTGCTACAAGTTCCCAACCAGTGTCTGTTCTTTCATCACCATGACCAAGAATACAGAGACCGGGTCCTGTGCTGCTGCATCATGGAGGCATCCGTCTGCAAGCTCGTCTTCACTGCTGGGGTAGTGTGTGGCATGGGGTACAACTTACCTTAAGTCTTGTGACTTTCTGTATGGCTAGGGTGGCGATTTGTGTGTTTGGGAGTTTGCCCATGCCGTTCGCCCAGGCCTAACGCTGGAATGCCTTTAGGGAGCCTTTTATGAAGTCCCTGGACACTTCTACTAACTCTAAAGTCTGTTAATTACTTGTCCGAGAGATCCTCTACAACTCTTCCTACAGTTCTGCCTTCTCCTGACCTGCCTACAGCTGGCCCCTGGACCACCAGCGTCCCCACTTTTCACTCTGAGAACCCTACTGCCCTAGAATAGGGAAGGACCTCTAAAGGATAGGCCTCTGTAAGAAAGTATAACAAGTGTTGCAAAGTACTTATTTGTCATGTGCTAGTGTTGTAAATTTGATTCCCAAAACAGAAGTATTACAAAGTTGTTGCTTAGTGCCATTCTGAAAAGTATTAGAAGATTTATTAACTTGCCTTTGAATTGTGTTCCACTCTTCTAAAAAGTATTGGTCTACCTACATATTCCAGAAATATAATACGTTTAAGAGTTCACTACCAATAGGGTTTTACTCCCCTTGAATAGTATACTGCCATTATAAATGTGTAACACTAGGTTTTACTCACCTTGAACTGTATATAGCTATTATAAATTAAGTTTATGCTTTGGTTTACCTACCACAAGCATTGTTGGTTTTTATAATGTGTTTGACTTCTAATAGTACTTACCTTTCTGAAGAATTCTCTTTGCCTGTGTATATATAAATAAACCTTTATTTTTACAATGCATCTGTGTACGTGTTTCTTTGGACCCTACGTATGCTACACTTTATTTGTACCTCTCTACAGCCCTCTCTCCCTCTTAAAATGAGCCTGGCTTCTCTGCCATAGCTACCCCTTTACTGAGTGGTACAGGTCTTTACTAAGAGTTGGAGGTTCTGTATTGCCCAAGATATCGATATTATAAAGCCCGTTCTGTGGACTTTAGAAACACGGTCCTAACAACTGTTGCCTAATGTTAAGTAAGATTTTCACAGAACTGGTAAATCTTCCTGAACTGGGTCAACCCCAGAACATTTTGCTTTACTAGTGGGATATTTTTCCTTAATACCTCTGTGAGTGGGAACCTTTTTCCACACTCACAGAACCTTGAACTATTTAACAAATTATTGGCAATAAGTGCCTGTTGTTGCTGGGTTGCCCTAGGGGCTCCCCTTTTAAACTTTGTCTGGCTAACCTTGAGTGAACTACAGTTCCCAAAAGTATAAAGGATCTTTGGATCCCTTTTACATTTTGTTAGGTGAAACCAGTACACCCCTACCTTATGTGGAGTGCTGGGGAGATGCAATGTATCCCCTTTCACACTAAAACTGTAGCATTTGTTACAGGGACAAGCTTACCTTCAATGGCTGGTGGCAATGATACCTTGTATTAATTTGGTGCACCTTTACCACGGGCTGTGTTCACAGCTGCAGTAAAGGCACCTAAGGGTGCTCATTTTACTAAAATGGCCCCTGTCTTCTTTTTTCGCCTTTTTTAGTGTTTCTTGTCCTTTCTTGTTCCTGACATCCAGGGCAGGAAATTCCTTTGTGTGATTATTATCTTCGGCGGGAGTCCCCTGGATTCCGCCCAGGCTCCAGCCTGTCAGTGAGGACAGGAAGCGAGGGAAGAGTCCAACTTTATTTTCATACCTGTTTCTGTCCGCTCCACCCTCCCATCCACCATAGGGTTACATGGGTTTACGGTCCTGTCCCTAAATCACTCTTTACCGACTTTGTTTGATGGAGGCCTGGTCAAGGATCCCTTACTAGACCTAGTCTAGTGCCCGGGATTGAGAAGATTTACTTATCAGAACTTTAGCTGACTTTCATTCTATTAATTGTAACCACTGGCATCTCCAATCTCTACATGAGAATATATACTTTGGAACTGGTGACTTTTGGGTAAAAAGCCCAAGACCGCCTTTGCTCTATATAAATGCTATGGAAGCTGGTTCTTGATTATCCTACAGTGCCTTTGCTAATTCTATTACATCAGAGTACCTACCTGTTTTGCATTGGTTATTGAATCAAATGCTTTCCTATAGCTACTAAGGGTGAATGTATAAATCTGTTTTATCAGGACTTGTGTGACATTATTTGACTAGATGGGTTTACTTTTTAGTGTGTATTTTGAAGGCATAATAAATGTTTTTGTACTTGCCTGTCTAACTGTGGAATTATTGGTGTTGCTCTGTGTGGACGTATTGTTGCCCTAGACCACTCTTGCATTCTTCTTGAGTCAAGGCCTTGCCCTCTGCTACCTTACCTTTATTGGGCATGGCTAAAATGTGTGTCCCCCTGTTCACCATAACAGGGTGGCCTTCCAAAACCTACCCCCAGGAGTTTTTTTTTTTTTAAATCCATCTTAACCGTGGTTACATAGTTAAACAAACACATTGGCGGAGGTCTAGCCCTCCCCACCATTCTAGTGTGCAACTTTCAATGTTTGGTGGCCATCCAATTGGGATTGGCCAGACAAACTTAATCTGTCAGGTACACACACCGATGTGGTTTGAGCTGTCTAGGAGACCCTCATCCACATTAAACCAGTCACTGCCCACCAGCAAATGGTACTACAGGAAAGAATGGCGCTTTACTCAGCAGCGTCTGAGACGTACTACTTCTGTATTCGTCTGTAAGGATATTGAATCTTAGAGTGCACCTTCATTTGTATGCTAGTGGATTACATTAAATGCAGTATCTCTCCCAAGTCTTTGTGTAAGTGGTGGGAAGCATCAGGAAGTTCACTGACTAATCATATTTATTGGTTACTCTGTTTTTTCCTGTATGTAGTTGTGACAAAAGATGGCGTTTATGTCCTTGATATGGCTGCAAAGATTGATGCTACAGCCGATTACGTTTGTAAAGCCAAGTGGGGGGAAGTGGATTTCCCTCCACCGTTTGGGAGAGAGGCGTATCCTGAGGTGAGTCGTTTTTTTTCCAGGCGTTTGTATGGTTTGTTTGGATTGTGTCCACTCCAAAATATTTCCAGATGCTTTGCAGGTCTCCAGTTGGCTACCTTGAGAATGTTGCAGGGTTCTGTAAGGCACCCTGAGAAACCATTCAATATTTACACATTTCACTGGTCTAAAATGTAGGGCCTATTCCACACTATGAAGGACCTAAGAATGTAAGTGGGGGATCTTCCCTGCATTCAAGCTCCAATATTTAATTTCATTCAAAGTAATTGGAAGCTGTAGAGGAAGGCCCAAAATACAAATGCACCCTCTTTACTGCCTTTTCATTTACTATCTTTACCAGCCAGTCTTTTAATGTGACTAAACTGTGTAAACTAAGACAGTGACATGCAGCTGCAATAAAAAGAAAACATTAAAAAAAAGCAAGCTTAAAAGCAAACGCTAAAGGATCCTATTTTCATAGATCAAGTTTAAAACGTGCTTTTAGCAAATGAAGGGTTTGAGAAAACGCTCCTCTGCCTCCTGGTTTATGCTCAGTTATGGTTTGGTTGATAGAATTCTTTTGCTGAAGTAGGTTTCAATATGTATTTATTTTGGATATACCACAGAACATGTGTAAATTAATGTAGATGTTCAAATAATTTTTAAAAAGCCTTGACGTGCCTTAATTTTTCCTTCATTTTTTTGATGTGGGAGCAGGCATCGGATGTTCACTTTTCCTTTACAAAATTCAAAATGATGTGGTAATGTTGTTCTCAAGTGTATTCCTAAATGTTAAAACAATCCTGTGTTCAACATGCTCCACCTTTGAAAGTAAAACATTCTCAGTGGTTTGCCTGAAATTTCCATGCAGGGTACAGCATGATTTTCTTTTGCAGATCATCTCCAGGCCCTCTTCAAAACCTGAGACATATTGTTCCTTCCACAGACTTCTTTATATGAGTTTAGGGGGTGGTTCTTCTGTCTCACTGGGGCTGCTTCATGTGGAGATGCGTCTTGTGTACTGTTAGGCAAGATTGTATGTAGTAACCCTGTGTGAGACTACACCAGCCTTATCCTCTTGGCAATAGAAAACCCAACTATTGGTATAGGTCTGTACTACACAAGTCTGTATAATGACTGAGCAGCCAGACTAACACTTATACTCGAGAGTTTCTAGTTAAATAATTATTTATTTAATAGTCCGTTTTTAAAAAAAATATATATATTTTATTCAATATTAATCAATAACAGTAACAAAACAAAAGAAGGAAACAAATTGAACATTAGACAACGGAATTAGCACAAGATTGTGATAACACAGTTCATTACAGTGGAAGGATGGATATTAGAAGGTGAAGTTTAGTATGCAACTCATTTATAGCAATATCCTGATAGGGAAGCGATGGTGGAGGGGGATGTTTCTATGTTGGGCTGGGCTATAGCCATGCGGAGTTCAGTTCAGCCAGCGGACACTGGGTGGCTTTAGTGTGAGGGCAGGGTAACGGTCCGCATAGTCCATAAATGGGGCCCAGGTGTTCAGGAAGGGATTGAGGTTGCCCAGGCGGGATGCAGTGACTCTTTCTGCAACACTAATGTCCCAGCACTTAGCCCACCAGAGTGGGATGGAGGGGCCCTCGTGGTGCTTCCAAAGACGGGCGAGGACGATCTTGGCCGCCAATAGTAGATGGGTGCATAAGCGGGCTGCGTTTCCTGACATCGGGAGGTCCCCCTCCCCTGAGTCTCCCAGTAAAATGATTCCAGGGTCCCATGGAATATTGAGGCCCGTTATTGCTCGGATATGCGTCAGAACCCCCTTCCAATAGTGCGCCGCTTTAGGGCAGTCCCATAGGAGATGGAAAAGCGACCCCTCTTGCTCACATCCCCTCCAGCAGTTTGGTGAGCGCCTCACACCCGCTTTATACAGTTGGGACGGTGTAATATAGTACCTAAAGCAAAATAAGCCTTATTTAGAAAAGGCAATATGCAACCATGAAGTAAGTCCTCGGATCCAAGTTAAGTGGATACTATATATATATATATATACACACACAAACACTTCAATTGCTAGCACACTGGCCATTGATATATCACTTTTAACACGTAATACAATACTGAGATTGTTGGAAAAGGTTAGAGAAGAAAACAAAGGTTGACAAGTTCTCTGAACAGGTGAGTACTTTTCAATGGATCTATGTGATCACTGCGCTGCCTGTAACTGCGACAGCTGAAAATGCTGATGCCAGTTAAGGCACAGCGCAGTGATCATATAGATCACTATGCCCGCTTCCCAAGGCCTGCTTTTACTTTCCGGTGACACCACCCCACTTACCTTTACGGCGGCACACTTCTGTGTGCCACACACACCCTTCTATCCCTGCGGCGCCAGCTCCTTCCACTAATGTGGGTTGGAGCTGATGCCGCAGTGTTTTTTGTTTTTCTTTTTTTCCCAAAATGGTAAGCGGCGGACACCCCGGCAACCCCCGACTCCTGTTACAGCGCCCAAGCAGAGCGCGGGACACCCCCGCAATCCCTGCTCTGCTGGGGTGCAGTAAATATCGCCCTCATTTTGTGTGCCCCCAAAGTCGCAGGGGCACACAAATGAGGGCGACATTTTAGTATGATACCCTTTACAATCCACCAATGAAGTATAGGTTAACCCTTTCCCAGCAATACAAATAACTTATGTACCACCTATGAAGGATAGATGAACACAAAATCAATGGGTCAGAAGAGTCTGCAGGGAGTCAAGACAGCCAATGTCGATTTGAAGCAATGTCCAGGGAGCTGAGGCACTTCTGGTAGATGGCACAAAAGTCTTGTGAATTTGTAAAAAAGAACCACTGTTGGGCCACAAGCTGTAAGGCTTGTGAAAGCAAAGCTGCAAGCAACTCTGCAGAAAAAGCAGCTACTATAAGTCTCCAGTGAGACAGAGAAGCTACAGACAAAAAAAAGCCAAGTACCCCTTAGTCAAGACAGTACCTTAGGTTGGAAGAAGAGGATCTAGCTGGCTTTTGTTCAGGTTGCAGTCCTGCAGTTCCTGGGCTCCTGGGCCTCAGTCATGGAGACAAGAGGGAGGACGTCTGGAGGACTCCTGCACTGCAGTTTGAAGGTCTGCGGCAGGCAATGGACTCTTTCCATATCAACAGCACTTGCGGTTTTAGCTACCGGCAAATAGCACCACTACGGTTCGTGGACACCTTGTGGGCTTCCCTTGCTTCAGGGGTCCAGCACTCTGATGAGGTGGCTCAGGCTTGGGTCGTCATGCTTCGGGGAGGGTCCTCAGGATCTTCCTGGAGATCGGGCCCGGCTCAAAGACGATGCACTCGTTCCTGGTGTTCTTGATCCCTGGCACTCTTCCAGCAGCAGCAAGGTAGTACAGGCAGTAGGGAGAGGGGTTCCAGTAAAGTTCGTCTTGGGGTCAGTTGGTCCCACCAACCCAAGGGAAGAAGTCTTCCGTTCCGGGCTTCTCTAGTCGATACAAAATTCGGAGCTTCAGCATTGAAGCAAGGCTTCACCGGGCAAACAAACAGTCCAAGAGGGTGCAGCAAGCTTCTCTTCCAGTTTCTTTCTTCTGATTCTTCGTCCAGTGGTCGATTCTGCCTTCTGTTTAAGAGACCTTCCCTTTTATGCAGGTTTTTCCCATTCAGGCACAGCCTAGCTGTCACTCTCACAGCAGGGTCAGCCAGCCAGCCAGCCAATCACCATTGGGTGCATTCAGGTAACCAAGGAGACGAAGGACAGGGAGTTTTAGGCACCTCCCTCGCTTCCTGCCCTGCCAGACACTCTGGAGCCGGAGGCAGGCTTCAGCAGTGAAACCCGCCAAAGGCAAAATGAACAAAAGGGTTAAACCAGGTTTGGCGCGCAGAATAAAACCCAAGAAAGACCTCACAAGCAACAAATGGTGAAAAAAAGACCAGGGCCATTTTGACAAAATGTGCACCCATGGGCGCAATACTGCAGCGCTCAGCCTGCAGTAAAAACGCACGATGGTAGGAAAATTAAACCACTGCCATCAACCATTAAATGTTGTGAGGGTAACATAACAAATTTTACATTAATAAGTAGGAAAAGGGACTGCTAAGTAACCCCCCCACCCTCCAAGTACTTCCACATAAGATGGGCTGTACTGGTCCTACGTTGGAAAAACATGTAAGTAAAGTCAATTTCACTTTACTACTCTGGGGAACAGTAGTTCACCCCAGAGAAAATATTTAAACCTTAAGAGTAATCCAAAGGACGTCTTAGTGACCATGCACTGAAGATGCTGTGTCACAATACAAAAGGTTATGCCTATGGAGTTTGTCAGACTCCAAAACCAAAAGAAACAGAGTCCAAATCAGATCAGAAATGCATGAGAGAAAAAAGGTCTCACTCCAGGATAAAAATTAAAAGTCCAGCAAAAGAGCTGGGGGTCTCTAAGGTAGAAGGGAATTAGCATAGAAATGAGAATTCTCCCTAACATGTACTGCCCAACCAAGGTGGGGAATAGACTCTCTTCCCTCACACTTACAGCTCCCGGGTGCCCACACTCTGAAGCCTCTCTGGTAATGTAATGCTTTTTCTGGTTGACTGTAAGCTAGCCCATTGCTTATGCTAATGTGAGACCCTATCAACTATACCTCCAGTTTTTGCATACTTAACATCCTTGTCAAAGAGTAAATTAACAATACGTGGAGTTGAATCAAAGATTAACTCTTAGCCGTTGCATCCCCTATTCAAGGCAGTAAACCGGGTTTGTCGGAAGCAATATACTGTTCTAGAAATGAAATTCTATTCATAGCTGACATGTTTCGGAACGGTGCCAAAATGGTCAATCAAAGATGTCTAATGGCAATGGAAGGCAAGGTTCCATTTCTGCATAGGAACTCCAGTATTGAGGCTTTAGAACGCTGGCTGTGGCATAGATGCCGTTGCTTTAGCACATAAGTGAATATCCTAACTATTTGGTGTGTCTGTTTGTCTTGCCACAGTTTGACACCAAACAATTTCAAAGTTAACTATAGATCAGTGGTGGCTGGTGGTTTTTATTTGGAGGGGAGTAAATATGTGCCCCAAATATGCGAGCGGTACCGAGCATACTGAGGGAGCCCACCCCAACCAAGGGGAATTCAGGGGTTCTCCCGCAGAGAAAATGTTTTGAGTAATTGCTTAAAATGGTTCATTATACAGCAGTTTCTGGGAAATAATTGGGTAAATAGCCACCCCGTTTGCAATCTGTCATGTAGGGTAGCTCATTAAAATAAATCCTATAGATGCATGTCCCCAACAGTGCACAGGAGCATTTCCCAATGCATTTGCATGATGCTTTCCATCACAATATATGCTAATATAAAAAACATGTTCACGCTGTCTGTGCCCATACATTTCCATGCTGGCTGCAGCAATATTTGCACAAGGGGAAGGGCGGTCAGCCAATCGGGTGGCTGGAAATGCAGGCGAAAACACTGTACTGGCAGCATTTCTCCAGCCACCTGAGGTCCTTGCCTGGGTGCTGCCATCTTTATTTTGGGGAGGCAACAGAGCCCCTCTCTTTTTGCCTCACCCTCTCCCTCAGCCCTTAAGACATCCCACACCTTCCACTCCCCTCTTGCTCTCCCCTGCCCCCCCTTACCTACTGGACTGGAGCTTTGTGCTTCATCCCACCCACAGCCACCAAAATAGAAAAGGGACACCGTTCCTTTTCTATTTACTATGTCAGATGCCATCTTTGGTTGCTTTTTTCTTTATTTGTTGGAAATTGGCTTTGCACGATGTGTGTGGAGCCATTCTCCAAATAAAAAAAGAGAAATGTTGCTATTCGCATACCTAGGGTTAATCTGGGAGGCAATCATCCCCATTTAAGTGGGCATACAGGGCCGGTAATGATCCTGAGGCCCAGTTTGTTGGGCCATTACTGGTACAGGTTGGCCCTGTAGGTGCCCATAAGCAGAGGTGATTGCTACAGTATTCCCATATAAGAACATACTCGTGTTTGCTTTGCTCATAATGTCAGTAATGATACTATAATGTTATGTTATGTTACCTGGACTTGTAAAGGGCACGGTCGCCCAAGGGCATCATGGCGCTGGTGAGGGAGCTACCGAACAGGAAGATTAGTAAGGGCCAGAGAGCTAGAATAGTTGTTTTCAGGGCTTTCCTGAAGACTAAATGGTTAGAGGTAGACTTGAGTAGTGGTGGCAGGGTGTTCCATAGCCTGGCCGTAGCAATGGAAAAAGCTCTGCCACCGAGTCTTTCCCGGTTGTATCTGGGAACCACCAAGAGATTGGTGGTCGAGCGGAGATTACGTTCCGGGATATATCGGACAAATTTGGTTTGAAGAAACTCAGCTCCTAGACCCTGGATTGCCCGATGGACAATACACAGTGACTTGAACTTGACTCGCTGAGCCACTGGGAGCCAGTGGATTTGGCGAAGCACTGGCGAGATATGTGCTCCATAGGGCGAGCCTGTGGCCAGTCTAGCTGCCAGGTTCTGCATGCGTTGGAGACGCTGGAGAAGGCCCGCCGGCTGAGAGAGGTACAGGGAATTGCAATAGTCCAACCGTGAAAGGACTAATGCAGCCACCACGGGAGGGCGCATAACTTCTGGGATCATAGGAAGGACCCTCTTAAGTACCCTAATCTGGTAGTGGGCGGATTGACAGACTGCTGAAACCTGGTTTGACATGGAAAGAGAGGTGGAGAGAATGACCCCTAAGTTCTTTACTTTGTCCACTGGACAGGGCAGGGGGCCCAATGATGTAGACCAAAAAGCAGGGGTCCATAGTGAGGGGCTGGGGGGGCAACCCACCAGCATCACCTCTGTTTTATCGCCATTGAGCTTGAGCCAATTTTGGTCCATCCAGACACCGACTGCATTTAAACAGTCACAAAGACCAGCTGAGACCTCAATATGATCCTGATCCAAACGGATCAGGATTTGAGTATCATCCGCGTAGGAATAACAATTGAGTCCATACGAGCAGATAAGGCAGACAAGCGCCCAGATATAAATGTTGAATAGAATAGGGGAAAGAGACGATCCCTGGGGGACACCGCAAGTGAGGACACAAGGGGAAGAGAGGAAAGGGGGCATAGCAAGGGTCTGAGTGGGATCTGCGAGAAAGGAGGAGAACCAAGCAAGGACTGGGCCAGAGATCCCAATTTGTGCTAGACGTGACAGAAGGATAAGATGGTCCACCATGTCGAATGCGGCAGACAGATCCAGCAGAATCAGAGCTCCAACTCCACCCGCGTCAGAAAACATGTCCAAGCTTCCTCTGCCAATATATGCAAGTATCACCATGTAAAACCATACTCTTGTTGGCTTTGCCATTTAAAAATGTGATGCCACAATAAGAAAATGTCAACTAGCTGCACCTATGGTGGTCGGTCTAGACACGTAATAACACACATCATGCTTGCTTTATAATGGATGCCCAGTAAAAGATTTGATTTCCACAGTAAGAAATCGCTAGACGGTCTGCTCCAAAATGGCAGTCTAGCCATGTAATGATGCTTATCACGCTTGCTTTATCATAGATCTGCAGTATAAAATTCTTCAACTTTCCTCCCCCTGCCAAAATCAGTCCCCCCCCGCCCCAGCAAGCATAAGCGCGCGGGCACACATTCACACAACATTCACTCGCCCTTTCACACACACACACACACACCCATACACCATGCACTCCTCATTCACATGTGCTTCCATCATCATACACTCGCTCATTACATAAAGTTCTGTGAGGTACGGGAGGGCATCCTCCCATCTACTCCCCGTTTTGTCTTCCTCTCAAGTGGCCATAGAAGGGGCATCGCTCTTGGATCCGGACCCTGGGTGTGGATGTGTGAGGAAGGATCACCTGGGTGGAGGGTCGTTGGGGAGTGTAGGAAAGGTCTTTTAGGAGAGATATGGTGTCCCCATTCCCTTCTCAGAATACATCCTACCCTCCTGCAACCTTTGTAGGTTATTACTATTCTCCAGCATGGGTCTGGCATGGATTCACATGCTCATGAATATTCCCCGTCAGGCTGGGAATCCTCGGTAAAGAAAAAATCAGTATCAGTTTCGTTTCTAATCTGTCTTTCTTAGTAGTAACCAATGACTGATCTCTGGATCATACTGCCCCCAGCCAATGACTTCCCTCTCCCTAAGCCCCTCCCCTGGCAGCCATCCTCAGAATTTTACTGCACGTTCAAGTGTTGGGAGTCCTCATGCTTAGCTCTTGAGCTTTTACTGCGTTTTCGCGCTTTTTCAGGAGATTTTCTCATTTTTTCGGTTTAATCGAGCCTCATGCTCCACCGTTTCCACTTCCGATAACGGAGACCCGTTTTGGAATTCTTCTACGCTCCTCAAGGGTGAAGTTTTTGTCGAGTTATGCTTCTTGGAGGTTCCAGAAGATCTTAGGCCTACCTCAACGGACATGGCCCAGGACAAGGGAAGCTCGACTCGCGGATCCAAGTTGTTCAGGTGCTGCCCGGGATGCGGATTGCAAAATGTTTTCAAGGAGGACGCGCATTCGAGATGTCTCTACTGCCTTCATGCGGACAAGACGCACGTGGAAAAGGACTGTGCGTTCTGCAAGAACCTGTCGGAACGGACCAAGCAAGATCATCGTTCCTGCCTCACCGCCTGGCTGTAGAAGGGCACATCAGGTGAGAAGGCGAAGAAAAAGTCTGAGCGGTCTTCTAAGTCCTGTGAGGGCGCCCCGGCGACGGGGCCCAACAGAAGGCCAAGCACCGCTATTCTGCGGGCACCGGGAGCGCCGAAAGGTCGGGCTCTTTGGCTGCCAAGCAGGGCGCGACTTCCCCGGCATGATCAACCGCGAGCCAGCGCTCTGGTTCGGGGAAGAGGAAGTCCGAGAACCCGGGTAAGCTTCTGGAGAGGCCCCGGTCGATCTCGAAGGGAGCCGAGGGGGTGACCCCCCCCCCCCCAAAGTGAAGGCCCAGGACGCACCTAAGGTGGTGAGGGCCTTGATCCACCCGGCAAAAGCCTCTATCGAGGTTGTCGCAGCGGCCCTGGCGAAGCCAGCAGAGACTACGCCAGTGGAGGCGGCCTCGGGGCCCAGTGTTTCCCTGCCACCGCGGAGGGAATCCTCTTTCCAGCCCATCGTTAAGACCCCCGTGAAGACCCCAGTGGAAAAAGAGGGGGGGTGGTGGCCATTACGGACTCGGATTCAGCCTCCGAGGAAGATCTGGTGGAAACCGTGAAAGGCCTCAACGAGAGGTTCGAAGGCCTCAACATGAGGTTCGAGAAGCTTCGATCACAGGGGAAGGATCCTGCTGATGTGATCGATGATGAGGGCCCAGTGGAGCAGCCATCCCACCCGTCGCAGCCCTTGCCCGAGCCCCAGGATAGCTCGGCTGCCATTTTGTTGGCGATCCAATCCTTACGTATTGAGATAAGGACGAGGTTACCACGGACCTCTGAAAAAGCAGAGGGGAGTCCACCCCGCACCGCCCTTCATGCCCACAAGGCCTGTGGACCCCTCATCCCCCTCGCCGGACCCTCGGGATGATACGGCGACGGATACAGCGATGGGGACGGCCGACGACGGTGGCAATGATACAACGGACATTCCTTCATCACCGTCCCCCCCGGGCCTCTCCGCCCGACGAAATTGGCTCTTTCCACGCCATGATAGCCAGAGCATCCGAGCTCTTCAGCTCTGCCCTGAGGAACAGAAAAAGGAAGGCTTTCTTTACCAACGACGGGAGGCCAAGAAAAAGACTGTCCTCGCGGTACCTTTGCTCGATGACATCTGGAACGAAGCGCTAGCTATCCTGAAGAACCCTTCAACGACACCCGCCAAAAGGGACAGGTACGAGAAGAAGTACCGGGTCCCCGACGCGCCCCCCCCCCCCTTGTGCCTCAGGGCCCATCCTATGCCGGATTCGGTCATCTCGGCAGCGGCCAAGAAGAAAGCGGCGGGTGCGGCGGCTTCAACTTCCACTTCCCTGCCGGACAGCGAGGGCAAGAAGTTGGACTCCATGGGACGACGAGTCATGGCGGCGGCGACGATGATTAAGGCGGCCAATGCCTTAGCGATTGTGGCCCGTTACGACAGGGAGCTCTGGTTCAAGATAGCGCCCCTGCTAGACTTCCTACCGGACGACAAGAGGGCGGAGGCCCTACAGATTCTGCAGGAAGGTGAGGTGGCGTCGGATCACGCCATTACGGTGGTAACGGACATTGACGATGCCGGATTTCGCCAGCTAGGCAACAGGGTTTGCCTTAGACGACGAGGATGGCTCAAGGCTACGGACTTTCGCCAGGACGTCCAGACCAGAGTGTTGGATATGCCGTTCGACGGCAACAACCTGTTTGGGAAGACGGTGGATGAGTCCCTCCAGGCCATCAAGACAGACAGCCCGAGCCCTAGGAGTCCTTCAGCAACGGTGGCCCCTTCGGAGCTCCGGAGGCAGACGGGGAGCCTCCAAGGGATCCAGCCCGCTCCTCCTCCCAGGAGGCCTACAGAGGTCACGGCAAGCAAGGAGGGTCTCGCCGCCGTCAAGGAGGCCAAGGCGGCAAGGCCTCTTCCAAGCAGGACTGAACCGGCCGTAGCGTCGGGCCCCCACCGAAGCACCCCGGTGGGAGGCTGGCTGACTAAGTTCGTCAGAGTGTGGGAGTCCATCTCCACCGACTGTTGGGTGCTGGACACCCTGGCCCGCGGACACTCAAAAGTGTCCTCGCATTCCTCCCGTGGCCAGGAAGGAGAATCACGTCCCTCGACTGCTGTTGGAGGTAAGGGTGATGCTCAAGAAAGGTGCCATCGAGCTCGACCCCAAGAGGCTCCGGGGTTCTGGAGTATACTCGAGGTACTTCCTCATCAGAAAGAAGACAGGCGGTTGGCGCCCCATCCTGGACCTGCGTCGGTTAAACCAGTACATCAAGGCACAGAAATTCTGGATGGTCACCCTCCAGCAAGGACAGAGAGTTCCTCAGATTCGTAGTCCAGGGGCGTCACTACCAATTCAGAGCCCTGCCGTTCGGATTAAAGTCGGCACCCAAGGTGTTCACCAAGTGCCTCGCACCACTGGCGGCGTGGCTGCGCCTACAGGGGATCCACGTCTACCCCTACCTGGACGACTGGCTAATCTGTGCAAGGTCAAGAGACTCGCCGTCGAACACACGGCGAGGACCGTCCGCCTGCTCACGGAACTGGGATTCGCCATCAACTACCCCAAATCCCACCTGGTTCCGTCGCAGGTGGCACTGTTTCTGGGACCGAAGCTCGATACAGTGGAGCGATTGGCATCTCCGTAGGAAGAAAGGACGTATGCCATTTTGGGCAAGGTGGAGCGCCTGTTAGTCCTGAATGTGGCCAGGGTGAGGTACCTCAAGCCCCTCCTCGGAATGATGTCCTCATGCATCTACCTTGTGCCCCTTTGCAGACTTCGAATGCGTCTGCTACAAGAGTTCCTCAACGCCCGCTGGATTCAATTGGCGGGCAGCTTCGAAGACAGGATCCCGCTCGACGAGGAGTTCCGTCGGGCAATTCTATGGTGGGGTACCCATGCGCACCTCACGGCAGGCATGGACTTTCAGACCCCGGCGTATCAGGAGACAGTGACGACGGACGCCTCCCTGGAGGGATGGGGGGGCCCACACCGGAGATCTCCACGCAAGAGGCCTCTGGCTCCCGGAGGAGAGGTCTCTCCACATCAACATCCTGGAGCTACGAGCCGTCTTTTGGGCGCTCAAATCGTTCCTTCCGTCCCTCAAGGACAAAGTGGTGAGGATCTTCACCGACAACACCACCACGATGTTCTACATCCAGAAGCAGGGAGGCACCAGATCCCCAGCCCTATCCAAGGAGGCCCAGGATCTGTGGCAATGGGCCGTCGCCCAGGGGATGTTTCTGGTTCCCTTCCACTTGGCAGGAATAAAAAACACCATTGCCGACTCACTCGGCAGGGAGCTGCGCTCGTGCCACGAGTGGGAACTACGCCAGGACCAGGTGGATTGGCTCTTTCAACGATGGGGCAAACCCCAGATCGACCTGTTTGTGACGGCGACAAACTCCAAGTGCCAGAGGTTCACCAGCAGGTTCACAGCAGGGCGATGCTTTCTCGTTCCCTTGGGACGGCCTGTTCCTGTACGTGTTCCCTCCGTTGCTGTTGCTGCTCCGTCTCATCAACCAGCTCAAGAGGTCCAGGTGCAGGAGGATCCTCGTCGCACCGGCGTGGCGAGACAGATCTGGTTCCCGGACCTTCTGGACTTGTCAACGTCCCCACCTATCAAGCTGGCGACGGACGCAGATCTTCTCTCCAGAGAAGGAGGCGACATTCTTCATCACGACCCGGAGTCGCTGAACTTGCAGGCTTGGCTCCTGCAGCACTAGAGTTTGGAGGATATGATATCCTGGCTTGACTGCAGAGAGGTTCTTGCAAAAGCCAGGGCGTCATTAACTCTCAAGTGCTATGGACATAAGTGGAAGAGGTTTTCTGTCTGGTGCCGTGCACAGATGAACCCTCTGCCGATACCGGCCCCTCAAGTATTGCCGTACTTACTGTCGCTGGCCAAAGCTGGACTGGCTCACGCCTCCATCAAGATACATCTGGCTGCCATCTCCCGATACACCAGAACTACAGGACGGGCATCCTTGTGGTCTCATCGCCTGGTGAAGGAATTTATGAAGGGACTATTCCGATTGTTCCCGCCGGTGAGGGCCCCTGCCCCGGCGTGGGAGCTCAACGTAGTGCTGACCAGGCTCATTGGGGCCCCATTTGAGCCTATGCATTCAGTGCCGTTGAAGTTCCTGTCGTGGAAGACAGCATTTCTCGTGGCCATCACCTCTGCACGACGAGTGGGAGAGATCCAGGCCCTATCGTGCAAGCCTCCATACTTGACTTTTCACGACACGAGGGTGGTGCTGAGGACGCACCCCTCCTTTATGCCCAAGGTGCCGTCGGACTTCCACCTCAACAAGCCCTTGGTGTTGCCAGTTTTCTTCCTGTCGCCTTCGTTGCAGGCTGAGAGGACTCTCCACTCGCTGGATGTAGCTAGAGCGCTGAAGTTCTACGTGGACCGCACAAAGAGTTTTCGGAAGACATCACAGCTGTTTGTGAACGTTGCAACCTGGGAAGGCTTTCTCGAAGGCTTCCATTTCCAGATGGCTCTCCGGCTGCATCATGCACTGTCACCGGTTGGCAAACCGACCGCTGCCCGGCCGTCCGAGAGCCCATTCGTTCAGAGCGATCGCTGCTACCACGGCGTTTCTGTCTGGTGTGCCCCTGCTGGACATCTGCAGGGCTGCTACGTGGAGGTCGACGCACACCTTCACAAGATTCTACTGCGTCGATCGGGACTCCAGGGAGGAGTCCAGGGTCGGCCAAGCAGTGATGCGCAACCTGTTCGCTTAAGGTTAGCCTGGTGAGGAGGTAAGAGCTGCTTAATGTTGAGTTGTTGTATTGCTTAATGTTGAGCCTGTTGCCACCTCCCGTGGCTGTGCATGTGTATACTGCTATGCATTCTTATATTCATGAGCATGTGAATCCATGCCAGACCCCATGCTGGAGAAGGAACAAGTTACTTACCTGTAACTGTTGTTCTCCAGCATGGGTCTGGCATGGATTCACATGCGAACCCTCCCTCCTTCCTCTCTGCGGCTCTTCACTTGGTAATACTGCCACTTTACGTGCTACCAAATCTGAGGATGGCTGCCAGGGGAGGGGCTTAGGGAGAGGGCAGTCATTGGCTGGGGGCAGTATGACCCAAAGATCAGTGATTGGTTACTACTAAGAAAGACGGATCAGAAACGAAACTGATACTGATTTTTTTCTTTACTGAGGATTCCCAGCCTGACGGGGAATATTCATGAGCATGTGAATCCATGCCAGACCCATGCTGGAGAACAGTTACAGGTAAGTAACTTGTTCCATCTTCCCCACTTTCCTACACAACTGTCCCATATTCATATCCCTTTAAGACTGGGAAGAGGCAACTAAGAGTAATGCACACTTCCACCTGTGCACCCCACTCTGGTACTGGGACGAGGAAGAGGACTGTCGACACCACCCTAGGGGTCAGGCATGTCCCAGTGACAGAAGTATTTATGGTCAGGCAAAGGGCTTGCACATGCAACCAATTGAGGGACTACAGGTCCATAAATGGAAGAGGGCAGTTTGGAAAGGGAGATCCACCTGGGAAGGAGGACGCGGCAACCCGATGTGGCGTAGGTTGGAGAGGGGCCAGTGGTAAAGGACGCTGACAGCTGCTGGAAAGCAAGTGTTAGGGAGATTTGTCATTTTTATGCTTCATCCCCTCTCCTGATAATACCCCCAGCACTTTTTGCTCGACTTCTGTACCTTTTTCTTTCAATCCTGAATGAGTGGCGCCTTTTCCCACTCATTCATTCTTGTGGGCTCTGTCTTTTGGAACTCTATTCTTTGTCCTCTACCTGTACTATGGAGTCGGTCTGCTCCATAGCTCTTAAAGTCATCTGTTTTTTACAACTGCAGCACATGGCTCCTTAGCAGTGTTGCTGGGGATCCTTCGGGTCCTCCTTTAAGACTCTTTTTCTGTATCTTCATATAACTACAGTTCTAGAGACTTAGTATCTCTCCCAAAACTCTATAGTCTGAGAGACTGGCACTCGCCACCTTCAGCCAAGTGCTAAAAGGGATACTTCGTATCTCTGTTCCTGTTACTTTAGTCACATTGACTATCACCTAGTTATTGCTGGTGGCATTGGACGTGTTCTACCAACTATTGTGTATTTTCTATACCTCAGGCTATGTCCATAGCCTTGGTAGTGCACAATAGGGGCACCCAAGTACCAACTTGGGGCCTCCCTTCTTTTTTCACCGTTACAACCGTGGTTGTCCTTTGTTAACCTTTCTTCTACCAGTCTGGGATTAGGGGGGGGGTGGGTGTGTGTGGGTGTGTGGGTGTGTGGGTGTGTATGTGGGTGTGTGTGTGTGTGTGTGTGGGTGTGTGTGTGTGTGTGTGCGCGCGCTTTGGTGGGACCCCTTGGGTATCCTCACCTAGGCTCCAGTGTCTGGGCAGGCAGGCAGGCAGGCAGGCAGGTAGGAAGTGGGGGAGGAGTTTTCCACCCCCTGTCCTTTGTCTGCCATAGTGCCCAAATAGGTCCAGCTCCCACAGGGGGTCTGGCTGCCCTCATTTGACAGCCCAACACCCCTTTCTGTAAAATGCTGAGAAAGATTGCAGAGGAGTGTGTGTTGGAATTGTATAAAAGGTGAGGCTTCTGGAGTGAAAAGCAAGTCGACCACTGGAAGCTGAAGTAACTGAAGAAGACAACCAGAGACGCCTGCAGACCCTGTGCAACACCATGAAGCGACCACTGCTTTTCTGACCCAGTTTTCTTTGTGACAGAGGAGCTCTGAGGATAACTCCTTCCCTTTTGGATTGTGGGTACAACCAGTCCCAAGACGAACTTTGAAACTAACCTTCTCCCGAGTTCCTACGTGCTTCCAGAGCTGCAGAACCCCAAAACCAGGAGACCTGCTACCCATTTCAAGTGAATCATCGTGGAAAGGGTGAATCCATGCAAATCTTTGCTGGAACCGTAAGGACACTCCAGAGATCTGATCCAACTCGTCCAGAACCCCTCCTCAGAGTGTGGGACTGCAGGAAGCAAAGAAGATTGACCGGGCGATCCATGTCCTTTGTTGGTGCTGCGGAAAAGGCACCAAAACCGCAGAGTGAATCAAGAAGCTGCTGGGAGTCTTGCTATATGTCCTCCCTCAAGGCTGTTGCGAAGATATCCTGTCCATTGTCCTGCCTTGAGTCATCAGACCAGGGAATTCAGAGGTCTGGTCCAGAGCTTCAACATCGCAGAGCATCCAGCACTAACGTTTTCTTCTAACTGAAGGTACTGTGTGGAAAAAGGTATTGCTTACCTGATCCAAGTAGTCGCTGCAGACCGGAGTGCAAGTAGAGGTGTCCAGGGCAACCCCCTCTTACTTCAGACCCAAGCCACTGCGTGCGTTCCCTTCTCAAGTCCGTTTTTAAGGTCTCCATTGTTAGTTGTTAACTTGCTACTTCAATAACACTTGAAACTGGAAAAAATCCACAGGAACTCTCCGTAATTTGCTGCTTGTCAAGACTTAAAGCCCTCTCTGAACTGCCGTTAGCTAGGGTTGTGTTTTTGGACTTACTAGGAGAAGAAACCGTCTCTAGAACCTACAACTAAGCTATTGTTACATAACTAACAATTTTCTTCCCTTTAATTACTTTACTATATGTGTTTGCAGAGTAAATGCATTACCGTATAAACAATTGAAAACCGTATGGGTGTGTAATAACCGATAATACGATAACATTGTCTTTTCCCTTTGTAACGTTGCTACAAATGTAACTGCTAACAGACACAAAAGTAAAAGTGCCCTTTGTGTCAGATGCTTGTTGTACATGTAGTGTAGTGGATGAATTCTTCTTTCCAAAGTACCTGTCTGGTTGACAAGGAAATACAAACCAGAACGGTCAGTTAGCAGAAAGATAGGGTGCTGTAGGAGGTAGCACTGAAGACTGCAAGGAAGGCAAGTTATTAGTACAATGCAGTGCGTATCAGATTATAAACAGTCAGACGTGCAATACCCACTGACCTGTAAGTCATAGAACTATGCAGCAATCAGAAAGCAATATGTGATACAAGGTGCAGGCCTCTGAGGTCTTCTCTGAAACAAGAAACCCCAAGAAAGTAAGTAAGGTTCCGAACCGTCTACTGTTCACAAGAGCGAGAGAGAGAGAGCTAGATGGCTTACCGTACAAGAATCCTGTCAGAATGCAATTAGGAGAGGTCAAGGAGTTCAAAGATCGATGGGCGTCCGCTCATGATCCACAAGAAGCAGAAGGAATGTTCCCAAACCTACCCTGACGGCACAAGGACGCCTCAAACAAAGTACACAATGGCAGTCTCAAGTCTTTCAGCAAGCAAGGTCCAAAATCCCAAGTCTGCGTGAACAAATCTGAAAACAATCCAAAACGGTCCGGGTCGAAGACAGAGCAGGAAATGAGGTAGCAGAGAGAGCGGCAGGCAAAGGAGATCCAGTAGGAGCCCGTGGTCACATGAGGGAGCGGGCGGCGAAGTAACGGAATGTAGGCAAAGCAGGTCTGGATGCAGTCCGGGTCTTAGGTTCAAGGTAACAAGATGCAGGGTGGGACTGGGCGAGGGCAAGGTTCCAGAAATGGAAAACAGAGTTCAGGATAGAACAGGAATATGAAGGATTCCAAAAACGCCACCGATACAAAATCAGAAGCACTGGCAGATTGAATGGGAGGTGCTTATGAATGCCAAGTCGCATGACAGCGCTTTGCGTTGTTTCGGTGCAGGAGGCGGAACAAAGAACTGTGTACAGGACGCTAGCCTTGTCATGCCAACTTCCAGGCACCTGGCTCTAATCTCCTCAAAGAGCTAAGCATGCTCTGTCTGCTACGAGCGTTCATAACATGAGACCAGTGCATGCAACGTAAGTAGCGATCCCTGAGTGCTCGTGATGCAGGAAGCCTCCCACTTTAGTAGCATGGCGGAAGGGAAACCTGACACTTTGAAGTGTATTATCAAGTATTCCTAAGTATAAACGGCAGAAGTATTTCAAATAGATTTTGGTGTAAATATAAGAAATATATACTTTTTATATAACGTCTTTGGGAGAAGAAAAGCTGTCCTACTCGGACAACATTATTTTAATGGATCAAACCATGATTGTCCTGCAGCGACAGCTATCCAATTTACATCAATACATCAAGGAAAACAACCATGACCTAAACGGAGAAAAAAAACTAAATAATGTCCTTCGAGAAATCTACTAAAAGAACTGAGCAGCGAAAAACGACCCTTGATGGAATCCTATTGGAAAAAGTAAAAAGCTTTTGATACCTAGGAGTAATTTTGAGAAACCGTATAATCGAAACCCCAATTCAGGAAAGCCTCTATGCAAAAACAAAGACCCTGATAGCACAAACGAAAGCCGTAAACAAGAAATAAGTACGCTTTTTTCATTAATTCCGGCTAACAATTGTTATAAATCCAAGGTAGTGCCTAGTTTAACATACGGAGTGGAAGCGATGCCAATGATTCCGGAAACACTTTGCTAAAATTAGAAGGGTTGTTCTGGCAAAAGGTGCTAGTTCTACCCCAATCGACGTCGATGGCAGCAAGCGGGGCCTAATGTCAATTAGGGTGACAGTATTGAGAAACAGCCTAATGCTGTTTAGAAAGATCATCCTACCGGCGCCTCCATTGATCCTTGAGTCCATAAATAAAGAAATAAAAAGTGAGAACTGTAAGATGCTTACCACATGGTCTGAGAAGAACAAAGTCCTCCTGGAAACACCATGGAAAGCTCAGAAGAGGACTTAAAGAATAACCCAACAAAAGTCAAAAAACATTTACTAGAACTAGACTGGATACAGACCTTGAACGAAGCTGCAGCCTTAAAACTCTCGAAAGCACTTATTATCCAATTAAAATAAATGAAATAAGAACATATTTGGCAAAATTCCCTGATTAAAAAAAAAAAACTCAACAGTGCTTCATGAGGATTCTGCTTTATACAAATTAGATAACAGCAAGAGCATGTAAATCCTGCCTTAATAATTGCAGGTTCTGTAGCTCTCAAGACCAAGCGGAAAACCTAAAACATCTGCTGCTGGAATGCCAGGGTACCCAGGACGACATCAACAACCACCTTGTCACTTATTCCAAGATCTGTGCCACTATGATGTGGATGAATGGTGGGCCAGGCTAATGAGTGGAGAGAAGCCGAGTTGGGTAATTGCAGTAGTCCACTTAAACTTGGCCTAGATGAGCCCCCTACAGCCTAAAAAAAAAAACTGGATCAGACTGGTTTATGTACTTATTGAGACTTCTCGTAAAGAGGTATCTAGAAGGATACGATGAGATGGACAGTAATATATCTGAAGACCAACTTAGTCAAGGATAGGAAATTGGACAGATCTCCAGTTTATTCTTTATTGTAAAAATTGTTCATCATTTAAATCAAATAAAATAAAAAAAATAACTAAATGTAACTGCTTCTTTGTTGTGCCTGTCTAGCTACGATTCATTGTACTTACCTACAGCTGACTGCTCTGCCACCCTACCAAGGTCCTGAGCTAGTACAGACTAGATACTAAGAGTTGGGGATCTACAAACCACTGGGATAGCTTACTAAAGTCTTCCTGCCAGTAGGACTTAAGGGATTTTTCCTAAACAGCAAAGAAGATGCCAAGGCTAGGATGTGCCTTGAGATGGTCGAAAGCTCTGTAGAGCCCAATGCTGTGTGTTCTCTTCTGGAGCTGGGGGACACGGAAGTCTCCAGAAAGCCTCTGAAAGCAGCAGGAAGGTTTGGAAGAGGCAAGTGCTGCTCACTGGAGCTCCCAACGAGAGGGAGAGTGGAGCAGGTGAGAGCCAGAGAGGAAAACGAAAGTGGCCAGAGGAGTGACCGTACACCAGTAAGTGATGGAGGAGACCGCTCATTTTGGGGCTCTTCAGGGGCTTAGTATGGTGAAAGGAAGATGCAGATCAAGTGAACGCAGATATGAAATGAACATTTTTGAATCCCGAACAAGCTGCAAAGTACTTAATGAGTTATTGAATACAGAACTGAGGAAAAGATATGAAAATAATGCATGAGTGAAATGAAAAAGTGATGTGCATTAACGAACAAATTTGAAGGAAAACCATTTATGAAGAATGTGAAGGTACAGAGCCAAGTGAAAAACCGTAATGAGAGCATATGAAGCAAATGGTAAGCACTATTGGATACTGTGAAAGCAAGGTGGCAACAAGGAGAAATATCAGAGTGAAGTGTATGAAAGTCACGTGTAGGCAGAGCCAAAAGACTGTCAAAGTGAAACAGAAGTGCATATGGACTTCCAGATACAGAAAGGAAACCTGTGTTGTCAAGGAAGTCCAATGATAACCATTGGCACAGTGAAAAGTTCAATGGTTATCGGTTGCTTGGCCTGTGATGCTTGGACCATGTGGTCAGACAACTGTGCCTAGACCGAGTAACCCCTACTTGGAGAGAGCCAAGGAAAGTCAAGAGGCTGATGCTGTTTTGCCTAACAAGCGTGAAAGTGACTAAAGGAAAAGGCAAGTGAAGTGTTGAAAAGCTTGAAATTTTACAAAGTGGATTTGGAGCCGGTATTGAGAATCAAGCAAGTTGAATTGACTGTGAATTTGAAGCCAGGAGAGCTGCCTTCTTGGGGCAAGGAACCCCAAGACGTTTTTGGTACTGTGAACTCGGGGAAGGGAAGCTGAGAGCAAGCCAGGAGCTGGAAGAAGCTCAGAACTTTATGTTGAACACTGCTTTCTTGGTTGCTGACATTCCTACACACTGTCTTTAGTTGGGCAGGCAATTATAGGTTGTGGACACAGACAGACTTTTGAGTTGAAATGTATGACACAGACTATCCTTAATTTCATTAGGTAGGGGAATTCCCACCTTAGTATAGGGCAAGTTATGCCTTACTCCATCCTGACATTCAAGAAATAAACCATTGATTTCTGAAAGTGAATCTGTTGTCTGTGTCTTCATGATGCCTTCACACTTCCCTTTTGCCCCCGTCAGGTGAAGCCTCAAAGCTGGTTCCTCCCGGAAAGCCCTCCAGCTCCTGGAGCACAAACAGAAATCAAAGAGCACTTCCTGGTTCCTGCAAAGGCACGCAGGAGCACGCCTGTCGTACCGCCCCAGGCCCTCTGAATGTGCGGGGAGGTGCAAAAGCACCCTCATGAACATTCTGAGATTCATTTCTACAGCCTGCATCCCCAATGGGCCATGCAAAGCTGGGGAGGCAAAACACCCCCACCCCTGCATGGTTCTTTGGACATGCATGCTGGGCAACAGCAACTGTCAAAGGGAAATTGTGTTCCCTTTGACAGTTTAGGCCATGGTTCCTCCACAATGGGCAAAGGTATTGGTTGGTCGGTGCCCCGTTACGCTTTATGGAAGCCTCTATAAAGGCTATAGGTTGTACAAACATGCTCCCATGGTAGTGTGCAATACAAAATACATTCTCCCTTGATGGTTTTTAAATTGTATGTTTGCATTATTGAAGGCGTAACACCTTCCGGAAGCAAGCCTTGCCTGCCCCCACTGAGAATATAACCCCCCCATGAAAATACTTGCAGTATGTGCCAATGTACTTTTATGCTTAACTTTAATGGTTCAGTGATGCCGGTGGACCATCTGATTGGATAAAAAGCTTAGATTGTATGCATGCCAACAATCCTTTTAAGCCTTTGGACTCCAGCTGTCTTATTGGACGTTTGCTTTCAATTCAATTAGTGTTCAATGAATCCATTTAATTAGCAAAGCCTCCCGAGTCATTGTTGGGAGCTCTTTTGAAGGTCACTGATTTGGAAACCGTTATGAATAACTTTGGGGTGGATGTGATTTACGTGTTGCTAGGCAGGATGCCCATGTCAAAGTGGTAAGTGCACCGTCTCATGGCAATAATGCATTTAAGTGTTCCTTTTAGAAGCAGTTTCTTCCTTCAGCATTTTGTGGCTGGAAATTGCTGTGCTTTCTGCAAAGTCATGAAAGACATTAAAAACATGAAATTTGTAGGAATATTCCAGCAGCGTTGGAAGACTGTAACCATGTAGAAGTCACCAGCTTCATAGCAAGAATCTTAGAATTGCAGTGCTCCTTACTGAAAATGTCTATTATTTCTTTCAATCAGTCCTGTTGTGATAATCCAGATCAATCGTACCTCTGCTTCTTGATTTTAAATATTATCCTTGCTGGAGTCTGCAGTTGGTAACAATAGAAGGAAATGGCCAGCCGTTGGTTTTAACGTGTTCTCCAGCTCTGAATGTTTCATAGATTCAAATTCTCAAAGGTTAAGCTTTACCTTACCAATGAAGCGTATTGAGAAAGAACTGGTCCGTTGTTGATTGATCAGTGTAGATCGAATATAGCGTAGCAGTTTGGTCTACTCCATTTGGAGTATACCTATTGTGATCTCTCTTGCCGGCTGCAAATAAAGCTATATAATGCAGCTCACAGGGTATGTTTTGGTTTACATTGCAAATCTATAAAGGGTCTATTCACACATTTTGGTTTTGAATTGTAACTCTCTGTTCTGAGGCCTATCCAGACTTAGACCTCATGCTTGCTTTATCAAGGTGTGCTTGACTAGCTAAACCCAAGCAGGCAGAAACTCCCTGGGGCTACCTTTGCTTCATGTAGGAAGGTCATGCTGTAGCTGTTGAACTGGACTGCTCTTTTCGAATGCATAAAGTTTGCTTGAAAGCCTAGTGGAATGCAAAGAAAGTGTTGTGTGCCCACCACAGGGAACAAGGGGCTGGTACTTTCACCAGGTTGACTTAGTGCAATCACTGGTCCGCAGTGATATTTAACAGAATAGCTGAACCCAGTTTGGTGGCCATATGATTTGGCCCCAGACTTAATTAATCTGTGCTGGTTGTGGGCCCTCACTCAGTTGGCCATTTGTCTTGCCAGTTTGCATGTTCACTGGGACCTACAATCCATCTTTTCACTGCACTCAAATTCAAAGATGGTGGCTTTTAAACCAGGATTCCTCTTTGCCTATGGCCCCTCAGCATTTTGCTCCCTCTACACCCCCTTTTATTGGGGTTCCTTGATCTTTTTGGTTGCCAGAGGGGCTTCTGCTGAGGTCCCCTACCTTTTACGTCCCATTTTACCTTAAAACAAAGTGTACTGCCTCTCTAGCTCCCCTTTTTGCCATAGGGTGATTGAGCTCCCTTCACAGGTTTAAGGGAGTAGATTGTTGTAGCTACACTTTAGTTTTGGCTTCACCAGGGTTGAGTCATTTTACCACTTTGGTAGCCCAGTGTACCTTTTTGGTAGCAATTGAGCCAGTGTTGAGTTGGATTTCTGGAATCTGGCCTGGTGGACAGATTTTAGGAGGCCACCCTAGTTATAGTGAACAATGAACTCTGATACGTTGGACAAAATCCAATCTAGGTAAACGTGGTGAGCAGTCAGGGCTATTCTTAGAGTGTGAGTGGGGTCAGGAGCCCTCGATGAGTCCACACAATATAATGCACAATAATTCAATTTCGATAGATATGTATACAAATACAATGATGTATTCTAGGCCTTCTAGACCCACTGAAAAATGAAACTGGTGATATTATGCAATATTTAATAATATATACATTCACCATAGGTTCATAAATGCATTCAGATAACTTATTCAACACAGGGGGGGGGGGAATCAGGAAAATAATGCAGTATCTGATCGAACCAATTCACAAGTGATTTCCCTAACTTAAGAATTCCATTCCCTAAGAAGAATGGGGCCTTGTGCCCAAAAGTTACAGGCACTGCAAAGCTTCTCACCAGGAGTCTTTGCAGGTAAGCTATAATTTACTTGTGTTGGTGAGGGAATGGAATAATTAAATGTTCTTCAACATTTTTACTAAGGTAAATAAATAGTTGTTTTTTATATTTCAGACGTTACAACTCCGGTTCGATGATGCAAAGGCAGTGGAAAGGAAGGTTAGGAGACAAAGGGACATACTCCCAATGTTATCCCATGGAGGGGGAGGAGATGCACTGAGTTTACTGATCGCCCTGATTTTCCCAGGTGCTTGGTGGGTCTGCTGCGGGTCGTTGGAGGTTGGATTTCCCACCGTTGGTTCTAGTAAGAGGGGCCCAGGATCTGCAGGTGCAAGGATTTTTTAGGTCCAGTACAGTAGCAAGATGTAACCCCTGGCACTAGCGATAGGCACGATTCACTGATGCAGACCTCTTCAGGACACTTCACAGGATGGGGGGGTGTCTCCGCACACAGACAAGCGTTGTTTCAGTCGCGGTCACAGAAGCTCCCCTTGATGCTGGGACACTGAAATTCAGATGGAAGGCTACTTGTACCACAATCTGGTGACTACCAAAGTTTCGGGTGCAACTGCAGAACGTTGACGGTTCTGGCGAGGTAGCCCACGAGAGAGCTGATCAGTCCACCAGGTGGTGCAGAGACACTTCCAAAGGCTCCGGACGGCTGCATCCTCAAGGGTGTTGAGACTAGTTGGTTCCACTAATCCAAGGGCTGAAGCAAAACTCAGAGTATCATTCAACATGGCTTCATTGGGACAGATGCAGGAAGGTGATGCCAGGCCTCTTGAGGAGTCTTCTTTGGATATTTAGGCGGCTGTTCATCTTAATGACCCTCGCGATGCTCACGCCACCGCCTTGCAAAAAGCTTTACCTACCCTGGGGTTTACCCAAGCCATTTCTATGCCTACCCACATTTAAGGTTGCACGCTAGACTGGGTGTCTAATCACAACTGTTCCCTCCTTGTCACTGAGATTACTCCCATTCCCTGGTCTGACTACCATTGCATTCAATTTGACCTCCATACCCCCAAAGGGTCGTCTAAGCCTAACCTCTCTCTTCCTGCTGCACTTTCGAGAAGATTGTGTAAGCTCACCAAGGAAAATATCACCCCTTCCTCTCAGTGCCCGCCCTCCTGCCCCCTTTTTCCAAGGACCCAGAGCTACGGGCAAATGCATTTAAAAGCGTCATTACCCAAGCTGTAGATAACATTGCTCCACTTACCTTTAAGAAAGCAAAGCATTCGAATGCCTGGTTCACCCAGGAGCTCCTGGTGTTTCGCTCCAAAAAAAGGGCAGTGCTTCCTACATGGAAAAATAACTAATGACGCCTCTAAAGCAGCCTTTAAGGCTATTTCCAAATATTAGAAAACTGCCATCACCCAGGCAAAGCCGTCTTTCAACACTAGTATTGAAAAGGCTAAATCCGGGACAAGACATTTTTGCCATCTTTAGAGAGTTGGAGACTCCCTCCCCCCCGCCTCGTACTCTCCTGAAGGACGAGACCTGGTGCAACAAAATTCAATCTGCCACACTTGATAAGTTGGACACCCTGCACACTAAAATCTTAGCCCATCAACAGGCACTTTCTAACCTGGTGGCCATCAGTCACAGTACCCCGCCCCCAGTAACCTACTTCAGCCAATCCCCTTTGTTTGAATTTAAGGATATGAGTGAACTAGAAGTCACTGCCCTCCTCAAATCCATCAAACCTTCCAATTGTAAAGGGGATGCCTTCCCTGAAGAGATCATAAAAGACTGTGCCCCCTTTATTGCTCCATTTATCACTGCCTTCATTAATTCCTCCTTCCAGTCTGGCCATGTCCCAACTGGACTCAAGGAAGCATGGGTTAGACCGCTCCTTTAAAATAAAACTCCCTTGACCCATTGGTTCCAGGGAACTGCAGGCCTGTTACCACTGTCCCCTTTCTGTTAAAAATCCTGGACAAAGCAGCCTACCTGCAAGTCCAAAAATTCCTTGAAGATAACCATCTTCTTGGTCTACGGCAGTCCGGGTTCCGGCCACAACATGGCACCGAAACGGCCTTGCTTGACCTAAAAAATCAAATGGACTACCTCAGAGACACAGGCAAACCTGCGCTCCTTCTTCTCCTGGACTTATCCGCTCCCTTGATCTGGTGGATCACAAGACCCTTTGCCATCACCTTTCCACCACAGCTAACTTCTCCCAGAGGACCTGTGCCTGGATAACTTTGTTTCTACAGGAAAGAGCGATGAAGGTCTTCTCTGAATCATCATGTGCCAACTCTAGTCTCATTAAATGCGGGGTCCCAGAGGGTTTGTTCATAGCTCCCACCCTCTACAACCTTTTCACAAGCCTCTGTTAAAAATGTTGGACACACTGGGCATCTCCTACACAAACTATGCAGATGACACCCAGGTGCTCATCCCCCTCTCGGGTGATTATCTTTCTGATTTGAACACCCTCAACTCCATTTACTTAACAATCCAATCCTGGATGGCAGAAAACTGGTTATGCCTCAACAGTGAGAAGACTGAACTTCTGTTAATTGGAATTGGATCCCCGTCCACCTTGGGTAAATTGGACAAGCAATACCATTCCTTCACCATTGATGACATCCCCATCACTGTCTCCCAAGCGATTAAGACCTTGCCCGTATATCTGGAACCTAACCTGACTATGAATAGACAGGTTAATGCCATAGCATCCTCCTCAGCGTACCACTCTAAACTGCTTAATGCAGCCAGATCTTTCTTATCCCAGCAGAATTGCCTCACCATTGCTAGGGCAATAATTGAGTCAAGACTGGACTACTGTAATGCCCTCTTTGTGGAGACCTCCTGGAAGAATCTTGCCAAATTTCAACTACCTCAAAACGACGCTCTCAGGGCTGCGACAGGTATCTCACGAAGGGACCACATCTCTGAGGTCAAGAGGCAGGCCCACTGGCTTTCCATCAAGGAAAGGATTGTCTTCAAAACCCTTGCCGCACAAGTGTGTCCATGACTTGGCACCCCCTTACCTGGTCCATAGGATTTCCAAACCCATTCCATCCAGGTCATCCAGAGCGGCATACTCAAACAGAATCACCGTACCCAAAACCTGCAGTTTCTGCAGGCGGTACCAGTTTCCCAACTATGGCCGCCACATTTTAGAACGCCCTCTCGTCTCATATCAGGTTGATTGACTTTCATGCAGCCTTCCGGAAAGCCATCAAAACCAGGCTCTTTGTATGACAGTGCCTGTGCACCACCCGTATGTATCGCTGTATATGTAACAAAGCAACCTGTACGAAGTAACTTTTGTTGGGCACTATTCTTGTAACCCTGAATTAAGCCTTCTTACGCTCCTATATGCCTGTGGGCTGTAGTGTGCTCTGCACATCCAAAAATAAATAAAATAAAAATAAATTGGGGATTCTTGGCTCCAGCGCTGATCTGAAGAAATGGATTTTCTTACCTAAATCTAGGCTCCAAGCCTACCAATGGTAAGGATCTGTACCATTCGAACAGCTAGTAGTTGTCCAATCATGGACCACTATTGGTTTCACTCAAGACCCACACCTACACTTTGGTACAAAAGATGTAGAATGGATCTAGACAGTCCCACGCCTTTCCTGGGCCACATACACACAGACATCACTAGCCCATGAAAGCAGCAGCTTTTCCGGGCAAGTGCATAACCTTCATAAGGGATTTCTGTATCTGGTGAGGCAGGAAGTAGGCCAAACAACAATCTTGTGGCACTGCCATTTTGGGACACTATCCAGGTTTAGTAGCCATGCTCGTCAAACGCATATGTGCACACTGAAAAAATATGCAAACGTGGTACAAATGTATCTACTGCTAGCAACTTGTCTTTAGGCACATATAAAAGTAACCAGAAATCCTAAGTGTAAAAAGTTAGGGTGATACAAAAGTATCCCCATTGCACTGCATTGTGAGATGCTGTGTGCAATGTTAAAAAGTCAAAATATGTTAAAGGGAAACCATAGTTTTCAGGTACTGATACTTTGAAGGACTAATCGGTTTCCCCAAAACAAATGAGAAAATAAATTGAAGTGAAGCTGAATGTTTACTTCCCTTCAAAAAGTCAGAACTGGTTCAAAAACAGAGCAAAAATATTGGGGGTCCATTGGAACTGTGGAGGAAAACTTGCAAAAAGATCTTTCCTAACAGTCCACTAAGAGTATTAGAGCTTTTCTTTGTCTAGGTGACCATGAGGTAAACTACAATGGCTGTTCTGAAATGTGGGCTCTTTGTGAGCCCACAATGGCCGCCTCCATATTAGTTTTAACTGGTATTGGGGCAGTGTAGGTCCTTGGTCTAGCCCCTCGCGCTGCCTGTGGGGGTGGCTCTGGGACAGTGCCAGTCCGAATGAGCCTCAGCCCCTTTTTAGTGATTCGGTGGCTGGCCTTTGGTCAGCACCTTGGTGCCAGGGTTTCTAGGCTTTGTCCTGCCCCAGTTACACGTTTGTGCTTTCATAACCCTGTTACGTGTAGGTGGCAGGTCTTCCGACCTACTGAAAGAGGTTTCCTGACATTTTTGCCATCTTCTCAAAGCCTTCCTTGGCCATAATTGCTATATCTTGGCTTGGATTTCTTTACTTTCTTGCGTCCATTCTGGGCTTCTTGAAGACTCCTGGTGACTCCCCACATCTGCTGAGCCGATCCATCGCATCTGGAGACATTTTCTTGGCTGTTTTACTGACACATCCCACAGTTTTGGCTGTGTCACTGGCTATGTCCAGAAAAGTCTGGAGTCTTCAACACCTCCCAGTTCTGCAGTTTAGGTTCTCCAAGGGTGCCAGCTGTTGTCTTCTTCCTGGGACAGTTCACTGCTATGCTGCTGCTTCTTTTGTGCATCAAGCTGCTGGGAACAGGCTGTTCTGGTTCCCTATTCTTCCTCAGCAGATTTTTCACTCCTGGCTTGAACATCCATGTCCCCAGAAGAGCCTTTGTTCCTTACCTTGGTTGCTGGAATCTGTCAGGAACCTGAGCGTGTCCCCCCCTTTTTTTTTTTTCTCTGGATCATCCTCTTGGGTGGCCAGGGAAAGGCCATTGTTTTTGGATCCTGACCCTGGGGTTGTATGTGCGAGGGAGGATCACCTGGGTGGAGGGAACTTGGGGAGTATGTCTCTGGTGAGACATGGTATCCCCCTTTCCCTTTTCACTGAACCCTCTATCCCTCAAGCCTTTGTAGCATGAGGAAGAGACCGACTAGGAAGATATATCCTCATTTGAAGGTGACAAACATATATTGGTCCCCCTTTTATTAATACAAACACATGTCAGCCTCCTTTTGCTAATACATTTATCAGCCTTAGCTGTGTACTGGGACGAGGGGACAACGCGAATAAGGCAGAACCACTGTTCTGACTCTGAGCGGTATAGTCTTTCCTGGAATCATTATGGTGGTTGTTGGGCAAAGTTTGAATGCAGTACCCTTTGGGAACACTACACGCAACTATGACTACAGGTATAGGCAACCCAACCTTTGTTATAAGCTTGTACTAAACAGTTTTGGTAGCGTGTTGAGCATCCAGGCTTATCTCAAGAGGGGAAATGTGAGCAGTAGTGGAGTTACACAATGATTCACTGTTGTAGGTAGTCAAATAAACTCTTACACTTGAGGTTTCTTGCATAAACAATTATTAATTTATCAGTCACTTGTAGAGCCTTCTTTAGAAGGGAGCAATATAATAGTAAAACACAAATACACTTCGATACTGTAAGCTTTGAGTTTCTAAATCAGACAAGACCCTTTTGGGATGGCCCACAGACACAACCTACACCCACAAGTGACTTAAATAACAAGGGTGCTAGGGACATTACTATCTTACTGTTGGCATTCAGAACACTCTTAAAAGTTGATAAAAGGCAAAGGTTATTAGAACACAAGAGATCACCAGTATTCTTAATCAGGGCAAATACTTTCAGATCCTCTTAGAAGAGTCATACAATTCAATAGGCTAAGCCAAAGTCAATGGGCAAAAGTCTTTGTATAGGATGCAGCACTTCAGGTGAGGGAATGGATACGTCTTTGCACAAGTTCGTAGGAGTCTTTGATTAAAAAAAAAGAAGAATCAAATGTAGGGCCACAAGCTGATTAGACTTGAGTTGTGGAAGTTACAAGCACTTCTACAGTAAGATGTAAGTTCTCTTAGACTTGATTTACCGTACCTTGGTAATGAAGAAAAGATGCAGCTGATGACTTCTGTTCCTTTGCATCTCTGCAGATCTCACTGTTCCTGGCCCTCAGTCGTGGGGACAAGAGGTAGGATGTCGGGGGACTCCTGCACTGGGACTGTCGCAACTGGCAAACTTCACTTTCAGTGGCTGTTTCGTGTTTCAGCTTCTTGCGGCTACCACAAATAGCAACAACGCGGTTCCTGGCTGTCAAGGTGGACTTTCCTTGCTTCTGGGGTCCCGCACTCTGCTGATGGGGCTCGGGCTTGGTCACTCCTACTTTGTGGGAGTCCGGAGGATCTTCCAAAAGCTTTAGGCCAGCTTAAAAGCAACACACACAATCTGGTGTTCCTCTCCCTGGCTATTCGGTTTCCTGCAGCACCTTTGAGGAAATTCAACCAGCTCTGCGATGGATGTCCAGGTGGCTTACTTTGTGTTGGGCAGAAACATGTGCAGTTCCCTTAGGGACCACTGCAAAAGGCTTAGGACTACAGGTGTTGGCAGTAAACCCAATTGGTAGCAGTCTGTACCACCCAGATTTACCTGGTAGCTGTGGCTGAGCAGCCAGACTTCTCTCAAGAAGAGTTACAGTATATAGAGTATACAAATTAGGTACAGAGATACAGTAGCACAAGCAAACACTGACCAGAGGTTGGGTACAAAAGTATATAATTATTTATTTAAAAACACACTTGTAAAATACACTAACACTAATATGGCAAGCAAGTTCAAACACTGTCACTATCAATATATATACATCCCTGATTACTTATTGAACAAGTCTTAGTTAAAACACACTTATTTTCAGACAGAGGTGAGCGCCTAACCTAAGATGGCACTCCAATAAGTTAATTAAAAAGGGAGGGAAAAAGGCAGAATTAGGAAAATACACAATACCAACACTTAAGGGAACCAGGGCAAGTCAGAAAAGGTAGAGTCTACTGAGGAGCAAGAAAGTCATGGGCCAGGCCCACTCTTGGAGAGAGCAAAGCGGAATGTGTCCAAGATCACACAGTTGAATAGTACTTTAAAGAGTCGTTGCAGATAGTTCAAAAAGGGTTGGATCAGTTCAGAAAAAGTTAGTTAGCAGGTCCCAAGTCACCCCAGGATAGAAAGTCAAGGATTTACGGGACACCTTGAACAGTCTGTTGCAAGGGAGACCAGGCGGGACACAGTACCTGAAATGGTGAGAAAGCTCCAGCGGGGGCAGTTGTTCCTGGCAGCGGATGCAAGTCGGTGCTTCGTCCAGGGGAAGAGAAGATCTCGACGTGGAGGAAAGCTGTAGGTCGTTGCACTGCCAGGGAAGAAACCAGCCGCAGAGTTTCCTGGTTAAAAGGTACTACCCTTTTATTTGCGGTAGTGGTGAAGCGTAGCTATCCAGCCACCGGGGTGCTTGGCACGGGCGATTCGACCAAGAGACGATCCAGGAAGGCGAAAAGAGGGCGAACGGGTTATCCCCACCAGTTCAGAGGAAGAAGACTCTCCGGGATGAAGATCTTCTCTGTCGTTGGGAAGTGGTGAGACGGTTCAGCAGGGCTCCACCGGTGGTGTCGTCGTTGCAGGTCGGCTCAGCTTCTCCCTCTTCGGATTCTTTGGTCCTGTGGCGACTCCTGAAGTTCCAGTTCCCAAAGCCCTGCTTTTATGCAGAAAACCCCCATTCATCAGTCCTAGCTGTCACTCAAACCTGCTAAGTGGTGAGCCGGGCGGCTCACCACTGGTCCAATCACACAAGAGTGTGACTTGAGTTGCTGAGGCAACTCAGTCCAGGGTGCCTTAAACCCCCCTCCCACACATCCTGTAGACCCAGACAGAGTGGCACCACTTTTGGAGGCTTCTGTGCAGAAGCCCGCCAAAAAAGTGGAACAAAGGGCTCGACTTGGGTTGGAGTTACAGAGGCGAACACAAACGCCGTTTTAAAACCGAGTCCTGGCAAAAAGACCCAACCGGGGAATAAATATTAAATAAATAACCCGGCGGGATCTTTAACATCGCACCAAAAAGTGGTGCGTTTAAAATTAATGGGAAAATCCCATAGGAAATATTCCGGTGGAATATTTTGCGTGGTAACCACTGCCACCAGCCAGAAACCCGACGAGGGGGACTGCACAGTGCCCCCTCGAAAAACAGACCCAGGGGCAATCTAATTACCCCTACCAGTACTTCCACAATATGATGGTTTGTACTGGTTCTGTTCACGATTTAAGACTAGTAAAGTCAATGGTGACTTTACATGCCCTGGGAGACAGTCAGTCCCAGGGTATGGAGTTTGTATTTGGGGGTCACTATGACACCCCTGTGTTACTGCACTGAGGGTGCTGTGTAACACACTTACCAAAAATACATGACTCCCTATGGAGTAAAAGACCCCATAGCCCATAAAACGCATTACAAAATCGAATGATATCTCAAATCATTTTTAAGAGTGGAAGAAATAGTCTCACTCTTAGCAGGAGAAAAAAATAAACCCCAAAAATCCAGCAAAGCTGATGGGGGACTCACTAGGTTTGGGAAATTAGCCTTAACAGAGAATTCTCCCTAACACTTTGGAGTTGATTGTTGCCACCAACTCAAAGGGAGAAGTCGTTCATGCAGGGACCTCTCTGTCGATGCCAACTTGGCAATTCGGACCTGCTGCAGGGCTTCACCACGCAAACCAACTGTCCAGGAGTTGCAGCAGCCATCCTCTTCAAGCTCTTCTTCGGTTCCTTTGTCCAATGGTCGACTCTACCTTCCAAGCCAAAAGACTGGCCTTTTATTCAGTTCTCTCCCATTCATTCCAACCTAGCTGTTGCTCACCCAGCAGGGTGGCTGTCCTTGCCGGATCCTCAGCCAGCCAGTCGCCACAGTGCATTTGGGTCTCCTAGGAGGCTAAGCACGGAGTTTCGGGCACCTCCCTCACTTCCTGCCTACCCCAGACACTCTGGAGCCAGAGGCGGGTTTCACTCCTGAAGGCCACCAAATGTGATAGAACAAAGAGGCCAAACCTGGTTTGGCGTGCAGAGAAACTCTCTAGAAGGACCTGCCCACAAAGACCTGGGGGGGAAAAAAGAAGACTGGGCACCATTTTAGCAAAGATGGCTGGGTGCCATTTTGAAAAAGATGGCTCCCGCGGTTACTTTAATGGAGCCGCGAACGGTCACAGTGAATGCAAACCAAGGTAGCTCAAAACGAAACCACTGCCACCAGCCAGTCAATTAAGGAAAGGGTAACATAAAAAATGTTACATGAGCATTTAGACACAGGGGATACTAAGTAACCCCTCCAGCAATTGATTGTAAGATGGGGCTTGCTGGGTCTAGAAAGTACAATGCTAAGTAAAGCCAATTTCACTTTACTGCTCTGGGAAACAATAGTTTATCCCAGAGAAGGTATTTAAACCTTGGGAAATCTGGAAGACTTCCCTGTGCCACTGCACTGAAGGTGCTTTCTGACACAATTGAAAAAGCTGATGCCTATGGAGTTGGTCAGACTCGTAACCAAAAGAAACACTGTGTATAAAATCACATTAAAATATGAGAGGGTGGGGAAAAAGGGTCTCACTCTCTCTAGGTTAAAAAAAATCAAGTCCTCAAAATCCAGCAAAGTTGCTGGGGGCCTCTAAGGTGGAAGGAATTAGCACATTTTTGAGAATTCTCCTTAACAGTGGTGCACACTTTAAAACCCAATCTCCATTTGGGAATGAACTCTGCTGTGGAGGCAGTGTGAGACAAGGAGGTCCAGCCAGCAGCTGGGGAAGCAACTCCTGGGGAAGTGGCCTGGCAAGTGGAGCATTTGAGACCCTGTGAGAAATGCAGAGTTTATGCAGCAGGAAGCAGCGCTAAGGAAAGCGGGAGGTCGGTGCAGTTTGCTCGTGAAAGACCGCCGTGACCGAGCGAAGTGGTCACAGAAGTACTGGGCTGCAGGCAGAGCATTGCTAGGGAACACCACCACGCAGAGCTGCTGGGAGAAGAGCGAGGTCTTGCTCGAGCAGGCAAGAACCCGGAGTGGCAGAGACCTTGCAACGCCATAAGCTCCAATTGGTGACTGAATGGGAAGCACTGGGCTGGCAGCCAAATGCACATTGAACATTGTTGTTTTGGATACCAAATGAGCTGAAAGCTATTCCAATTACTGTTGAATGCCGGCAAGTACTTTTTGAATACCGAACAAAGTCATTACAAGTATTTTGAATGTTGCAACAAGTGCTTGTGAATACAGAATGAACTAAATATAATTTCAAGTACTTTTAAATGCGGAAACAAGTACGCTTGAATGACGAATGAACTGAAAGTTAGGAGCACTTTTGAACAGCCAACAGAGTAAAGGCAAGGGTTGAGCACTTATGATTGGAGTGAAAGAAAGGTGGTGCATGTGGCGGATACCTTGAAGTGTATTAGATGAAACACAAGTATTGGCAAAGTCAAAGCATACCAAGAAGGGTATAAGATCAGAAGCCAACTATTGATAAAAGCCAAAGGAGTCCAAGGTTAAAAAGGAAACCTGTTTGCAAGAAAGCCCCAATACAGTGTCATCACCTCAACATCACTGTCCCAAGGAAGCAGTGGGTTGTTGGTGATGGAAAGCTAACAGAGTAATATCGGTTGCGTGACCTTTAATGGATGGACCGTGTGGTCCGGCAACTGCGCCTAGACCGAGTGCCCTGTGTGGATAAGTCAATGAAGGTATCCATAAAGAAGCCTAGGTTTGGCAACAACCTGTGTGATTTTGAAATAATGAAAAAGATCTGCCTATGTGAATTAGTGATATCCAAAGAGCTGGGAAGTGTCCCAAGGAGCTATGATGCTTTTGTTGAAAAGCTGGAACAATTGAGCTCTTGGGGAAGGGAACCCCAATACCTTGGAACTGTTTTGAACTTGGGAAGGGAAAGCTGATTATAAGCCAAGAGCTAGAAGAAGCTCTGCACTTTATGCACTATTTATTTTGATGCTGACATCCCAACACATTGTATACAGTTAGCTGTGACGGCAAGTATAGATTTCTGGCACATTTTGATTTGGACTTCCTGACATAGACTATCCTTAGTTTTCTTTAGGTAGGGAAATCCCACCTTAGCACAGGGCAAGTTAGGCCTTTCTCCATACTGCATTTTACTTTAATAAAACACTTGGGAATAAAACTTGAACCTGTTGTCTGTGTCTACTTCATGATGCCTTCACAGATCTTTGTTGGCTTCGGGTGCAAATCCCGGAGAATCGAATCCTGCCAACAACCCCTGTGAAAGAGCCGTTTACTCACTGATGTTTCAGGTTGCTGGAGTCGTTTTTGCCAACGCCATTGACCTGAGTGCTTACCTTGGGGTCTTGAGGTGGGAGATTATTTAAGATACTCACCCCCAAGTGGTCCTCTTGTCTGTGATAGAGGTTTCTTTTAGGCATGTCTTTACTGCATTCCCCATAGACTTCTATTGGGAGGTCCTTCTGTTGGGGTATGGGCCTATTTTCTGACCCCTGGAACACTTCCTTGGGGACTCCTGTGGCCTTCCCTGGGGTTGATTGTCCCAGCGTCCGCACCTGTGGAGTGGATCAGACTTACCTCCATTAAAGGGCATGGCCCTTGTTCACTTACACTGGAACTCTCCTAAAATTGACTGTGGGGTACTTACCTGCGGCTGACAGTTATTCCTGGACCCCCTAAATGCTTGGTGAGCTCTGGGTCCTTTAATACGTGTTGCACTTATCTGTGATTTTTATATGAATTACACATGAATTTGTAAAGCGCCCACTGCTTAGTTACATAAGTGCAGTTAGACAGCATACATATGTAGATGATAGCAGTATGTCTTGTGGCGGGTGGCGGGAGTCAGAGCGGCAAGGCTCTGTCCCAGCAGAACTGAGCATTTCCATCTTTTCATCGTATCCCGCTTCCACCCCACCCGTATACATGGCATCACTTTCCCCCTGTGAGGACGACATCAGTCGGCGACTACAGAGCAGTAAATTACTGCTGGATCCAACCAACTCGCCGCCAAGATCCTCGCGCCTACCAGTGCCCGGCCCAATTACCGTTTCAACGAGCGATTCCTCGCCGCAGACTGTCGGAGGACGGTCGCGGCAGGGATCTAAAAGGCCGGGTGGGGTGACTGAAAATCAGCTGCGCACAAGCCCTCACTTAAATACACAGCTCCATTCTTCGGCGCGCCCTAACTCGCCGTTGCAGGCGGCCAGCACCAGCGACCAGGAGGAGCCGATGGACCTTACAGACTACGACGCACCGCTGGGCAACACAAGAGGCTTAAACAGCCGAGGAATATTGATTACAGCCCAAATTCATTGCAGCCGAACGCATCACACAGGCCTGCCAAAACGGGCGTATCATCGCCGGTGGAAAGCCGCCCTCTGGAAAATCAGTGCTAACGACTCCTGGGACACCGAAACTGAGGACCAGGTGTTCTCACCTAATGACCAGCTGGATGTGCCTTCTGTGGGCAAAGTCAGTCGTGCGGCAAATTCCACGTATCATGACCCAGAACTTGACCTTCGAGTTTGCCTAGATCAGATGGCGGCTGACGCAGTGGCCAGCAGAGGAGCGGACCCTCACCAGGGGTCGTCTCTCCACACTGTAAACTCAAATCTGACCGCAGGTAGCCTCTCGGAACTAAGCGAAGTCCATCAGAGGAATTCAGAACCTCTTGGCGCACCCGCCAAGAAGATAATCCTGGCACCTAAGATCCTGTTTACCAATGGAACTCTCAACCCAAAAACAACGCTGGGAAAGCTGCCCTTAAAGAAACAGAGGAAAGCTACCCTAAAACCGCAGAGGGGCAAAAAGGGCTGCCTAGCTCCGCTGAGCTCATCTTCCTTGAAAGAATATTTTATCAAACTGCACAAAAGAAAATTAGGTCAAGAGCCTGAGCTGTCGGATGCAGAAATCCTAGAGACCACTCTCCACTGACCAAAGCACGCAAAACGGACTCAAACCATCGTGGGCACCCCTCAAGTTCCAACTCGCCTCCTAAACCAGACCCAACCCAGACTCTGAGACCAGAGATAGAGAGACCACCACTCCCAATAGTCCCCCGTATTGAAGTAAGACAATTTCATAACACGGAAACAGGAGCCGGTTCCATTACAAGAGAAATTTTAAAAGACGGCCCGAGCTTGGACCAGAGGCCTACCATAGTACTTGCAAAATCTCCTGCTAGTGCAGGAATAGACGAGTCCAACCAAGACCACCGACTCACCCACAAGGCGGACCACTATGCATGGACCCGACTACATATTCAAGGGAACTCGAGTAGAACGTTGGAAGAAAGACCACACAGCAGTCAAGATTCCACATCTGCCTCAGAAAGGAGGCTCTCTGAGAGATTTACGCCGCTCCAAAGCGATAGAGGCCCAAATACGCCCCTCAAAAACAGACGGCCAAGTGAAACACTGACTACGTCAGAAAAGGACACCCCCTCAACAAACAAAAAAAGACCTATTGTCTATTATGTCAGCATTTACGATGGCTTTAAATCCTTTCAGAAAGCTATATGAATCAATTCACGAGGCCCTCAAAGACAATACAACAATGATCACCGAAATGAAGGACAAACTGACTTTCATTGAAGGGTACCTAACTGCCACTGAAAAGAACTCGAACGCATACTCAAAACTGGAAGAAAAAATAGAAAAGCTGTCTGAAGATTCTAAGAGCAGAGCCAATTTACAGCATATTAGTGCATTGTCCATAAGCAAAGACTTGCAGATCACGCAGAGCGAGCAGATCAAAGACTTGGGCCCCAATATTTGCAAAAATGCCTTCAAAGCCAGCCTCAAAACTTGTTCCCCTGACTATTGCTTCTACGTCCACAGGGAGTACCAAGCAGCGCAAAAAGTGCAATTTACCTACTGCGCTCTTACGCACCCAAGAAAATCTATTAGAACCTTCGCTTTCACCAGGCCTCAATCAAGGGGTGGACACCCCGTTGATCCAACGGCCCAAAAACAAAACGCAAATGCCACCTGCTTAAGCCAACGCAATCATACTGATAACCAATGATGACCCGGACTCCTCCTCAGATTTGCTGAATACATCACAGCACTTAGTTGCTGCAGAAGCAAATTTGCCACCTTCGCCAAAGACAGGAGCACCACCAATGACAACAGAAAAAACTCCCATTACAGAAGTGGAGCCTCTCCCCCAAGTGGAAAATAAACGCAAGACCGAGGATTTCGTAGATCACAACCAGCGGCCTCGTTCAAATTCTCCAAGCGTAGCACTAGAGTCACTAAGAAACCTAAAGCAAACACAAACTTCTATTCATGAATCTCCACGAACCAGTGACCCGAGACCGGATCGAAATTACAGACATGTCAGACCATGACTTCCATCTCGAAATGAGGCTAAAAAACCTACGGTAGCCTGCCTAAGAAAAGAAATAAAGCTGGCAGGGACGTCGCTCTTCAAACTGGAACAAACTTTGGCAAAGAACAGTTACCTAGTTCTGAATCGAAGAACAGTCCTAGACATACTGGGGAAAGTCGACAAGCTTCGTCACCTAAGAACGGATGATTTGATACTTGTTGAACCCTACCAACGTGAGCACAGAGCTAAAGCGTACCTACACATAAGAAGCAATGCCTTAAGCGAACTTTCCCCCGAGCTCATAAAAGACCTGCACCCTTGGGGCCTAACATTACACCTGTTGCAGAAGCCCGATCTTGCCTCATCACATCGGGGTAGGGACACAAGGAAATCCTCAAGTCGGCGCAAAGACCAGTGCAGAGAAATGGACACGCTAAAGGACCCCAGAAGGCCCTCCCTCCCAAACAGAGGACCCGGAGTGGAAGTCCCACCACCCCGCCCACGCAATGAACTGGACAGACAACAACCATGAAACGGCAAAAATCCAAAAAAGACACGCTGAAAGTACCCGGAAGGAAGCCCACACGGAAATAAAGGGGTCCTCGTCTAGGTTGGAATCGAATGAATCGGCTGCGTCCAAACCGTGGAGATGGATAGCCGACACCTTCTCCCGCAACCATAAGAATTAGCAACGATTGCAAGGCCCCGCACTTACGAAGACACACCCAACCGGACCTTAGACCCACCTAAGCAAGAGCATCTTCTATATGGCATCATGGAACACTAGAGGCCACCGCTACTTAACTACACCGACCAATGTAAATTTGAGCTGATATGCCTCGAAGAAACATGGCTCCTGGGAAAACCATCCATGGACGGATTTGCAATCGAAGTCCCGCCGGCTTCCAAGTCTATTTTGGGCCGTCCATCAGCAGGCCTACTGACGGCAATTCGTCTGGGTTCGGGGATTACACCAAAGGGGAAAATCGCAGAAGAGTGGCATGCTAACTACACTGACCTCATGGTTCCATCAAGACCGAGCCCGTGACTCTTGGATAAATTCCGAATTGGGTATAATCAATTTGTATTGGAAGCCAGGCAAAACAACCATCAAAGAATTCTGTATTCTGGTCGCCAACACAATCGACGACCTAACCGTCGACAGGGAAGTGCCAAACATCATAATATGTGGGGACCTGAACGTTAAATACAGAGAAAATTCGGCCGACGACAAAGGCCTTATGACCACCTCGCGGATGGATGGAAAGAGGGTGAGCTTGGTCCGACCTAATGAAGACGAGAAAGTTCCAAAATGTGTCGTCCCTCCAGGAGAAGAAAACCCAAATTGCAATGTGGGGAAGGCCAGGCTCTGCCGCCACCCTTCACTATATCTTCATTACGGAGGGTTTGATTCCATACTTCATTGACTTTGTAGTCACAAAAACAACTGAGAGTGATCATAATCTACTTCATATGTCGTGGGGAGGGGCTGCTCCGATAAAACTCCTCTACACTCCGGCCATTGAGTCAAATTTAAACCAAAATCGACTACGCCTAACACTGGATAATGTTAAATCTTTCAAGGTCAATTTAATCACGAAATTTGCCCAAGCAAACAATGACATGCCAGAAGTTCGACCTGAATATCTAGCTCTGCTGGCCCCTCAAAGTGAGTTTCACAGGCAAAAACCATAATCGGCAAACTCGTAATCACACGTTCAACTTGGAGGTGGCGGAAAAACGACCGAAAGTGAACAAGTTAAAAAAAATTGGCATCAAGAGCAGAATCATCTGAAGCGTGGACCATGTACCACTCCGAAAACAAGCTTTACAAATCCTGGCTCAAGCAACAGAGGCAGAAGATGTATCAAAATGATGCCGAAGCTATGCTATACACCTCGGCTTCAAGAAACACAAGAGGCTTTTGGTCGTTGCTAAAGAGCATAAATGGACAGAAGTCAAATTCACTCTGAAACTCTGTCCCAGAACAAAAATGGATCTCGCATTTCACTGAGCTTTATCGACGACCTCTCAACTCATCTCCATCGCAATTCACGTCGATAAATGCCCCATGGATCCACTTGTCGCATATCGAAGACCTCCTGGAAGTTAACACAAACTTAATCATCCAGGGCCCCGGGACCTGACGGGTTGACTAACCTAGATCTTAAGAAATTCTCGCAAGCCTGGGCAGAAGGGATCGGTGAGCTATTCACCCACTGCCGAAAAACTAAACAAATTCCGAAAAGTTGGACAGAGGCAGTCTTGGTACCAATTTTCAAAAAGGGGGAAAAGAGAAAGCCCAAGAAACTATAGACCTATAGTTTTACTCGACATCATTGGTAGGATCTTCGCATCCCTGTTGCTACGACACTTTAAAGGCTGGGCCTGTACTTCGCCGCAAGCCGACATCTTTCAAACTGGCTTTCAAAAGGGCGCCGGTACAGCGATAAACCTGCTAATTTTTAACATCATTAAAGCAAAGGTGAAGAGTGGAGAGCCTACGGTCCACATGGCAATGGTGGACCTTTCTCAGGACTTTGACACTGTAGACCGTTAAAAACTATGGTCTAAACTACTTGGAAATGCCCGGGACCGCTTATTGACCCAATAATGGCACTTCATTCATCAACCTCGCTCCGAGTGCGCCTAAACCAGCAAGGGCTTCTCTCAGATCATATTGGCACGGAGCGTGGCGTAAAACAGCGCTGTGCTTTGGCTCCAGCCCTGTTTATTGCCTTTATTGGTGATTTTCAAGAATCTGAAAAAATGCTAAGATCCTTCCCACCAAAAGTTGGAGCCTCCAAAGTGTCCAGACTATGGTAGTCAGATGACCTGATCCTGATGGACCAGACGGCGATTGGCCTGCAGAGGCAACTCATAAACCTGTCCGCATACATGGAAAGCAATAATCTGCAAATCAACAAAACCAAGACAAAAATTATGTCATTCTCCAAAATACCCAAGAAGAGTCACGCCTGTCCATCCTGGTTCTTGGACAAAACAAAAATCGATGCAGTCACAGAATTCAAATATCTCGGAGTTCAGCTAGATAACGCACTTAGCGAAAGTTCCCTTCAAAACTCTTTGTGGTCTAAAATGAGAAATTTGACAGCACAAACCCGTCTCATGGACGCCGGCACTACAGTTCTATAAATCAAAAGTAGTCCCGGCGATTACATATGGAATGGCGGCCAACCTAAACCTCACCGTGGAGTTTTGGACCAAGCTAGAGGGATTCCTGTGGAAATCGGTGCTAGGCCTTCCAAAATCAGCCCCAATGCCAGCCATCCGATGCGATCTTGGTCTACCATCTCTGGCTTCAGTGGTAATGCAAAGATCCTGCAAACCACCAGTAGAGTGGGTTAAGAAAATGCAAACAAAGCTGGAAGAAGTCAACTGCAACGAGGACCTGCTTATCTCCAATCCTGGACGAGTTAAGACCAAACTCTTCCAACAAGATTGGATCAACACAAATGGAAAAATTCTCCAGTACAAATCCCTAAAACCTCTCCCGCCAAGCCACAATCAATTAAAGGCCCCCCTGAGGTACTGCGAAAAATTCCCTGACAAGAATCTGCGGAAAGTATAAATGTGTGCTCGTTTGAACTTACTTCACACCAGGGAAGTTTTGGCAACCAGAGCTCTTGCGTCAGCTTCGAACTGCCGCCTATGCGGAATTGTGGATCAAGTGGAGACAGTTCGCCATCTTCTTACATCGTGCACAGCATTGGCGCTGGAAAGGCAGGCTTACTTGGAACCACCCATTACACAGACGTCACTCCTACATGAAGAAAATATATGGTTCCGGCTGATTGCAGGTGACTCCACCAGATGGTCAAGATTGGCAGCAAAATTCTTGGAACTGGCCCTTAAAAGAGCCACCGCTCCAGGCGTCTCTTCCCATATGGCACCTGGTAAACAGCCTCTGCGATTACCTGACTTCTAGAAAACTTTTGAAAAAGGAAACGTCTTGTTGATCCTGAGTGGTGTCCTGAGGAGCCTTCACAAGACAGAAAAATAGTTTGGCAAGGATTTCTTTTGTAAAAAAACAAATTGGGTTAATAAACAAAAAAAAAAGAAATATTTACCCCATTGTACTACAGTGTAAGCTGTGTGATACAATGATAAAAATGTACCACAAGTGATCCAAGAATAACCAAAAGTAGTAACACAGTAACACGACTAAGGGAAACAATGTTTCCCAGTACTGATATCCTGAAGGATATGTCAGGTTCTCCATAACATATGAACGAATGCAATTGTGGTGAAGCTTAAGGCTTCACTGCAAAATAGAGCAGGTCAGCATCAAAAATAAAAGCAAAACGTTTGGGGTTCCATAAAGTTGGAAAGAAAGGTGCAGTAAAGATGAATCTTTCCTAACAATGGTCCAGGGACCTGCTGTAAGGCATGAAGAGGAGCAAGTCCTACAATTCTCAGAGCTCATTCAGAACACCAACTTCAGAAATGTGGAAGTAGCCAAAAGGAATAGCGCCAAACTGGTAATGTCCTTTGAGGTGGAAAATGCAGTATTCTTCTTGGCACTGTTGGATATTTGCCAGTAACCACCAGAGACCTGAAATCTGTTTGATGCCAGCATTCAAAACCCTATAGTCCACATGCAACCTCAAATCTGAACAGCCTGTTTCAGGAAACCATTGCCACAGGACTGAACCAAGGACTAGACTAGGGCTGAATCACTCCATGGTTCGTTTTGTTGACTTTTGTCATTTGAGACCTTATCTTGTCTAACATAGCCTCGCCATTTATGCAGGTTTCTCCCATTCATTCCAGCCTAGCTGCCAGTCACCCAGCAGGGTGACTGTCCTTGCTGGACAGCCAGCCGGCCAATCACCTAAGAGTGCATTCCTGTCTCCTAGGAGACGAAGTACAGGGGGTTTTGGGCACCTCCCTCGCTTCCTACCCCCGCCAGACAACCTGGAGCAAGAGGTGGGCTTCACTTGTGAATCCTGCCAAAGGCAAAACAAAGGGACCAAACCGGGTTTGGCATGCCGAGTAAATCTCAAGAAGGACCTTTCCGTTGAGAAATTGCGAAAAAAGACTGGGCCATTTTGACTAAAATGGCACCCATGAGTGCTTTACCGTGGCTGCGAATGCAGCCCGTGGTAAAAACACACAATGGTAGTAAAAAGTAAACCACTGCCACCAGCCATTTATCGAGGAAAGGGTAACATACAAATGTTACATGAGGAGCTAGACAAAGGGGATACTAAGTAACCCCTCCAGCACCCTATTGTAAGATAGTGTGTGCTGGGTCTAGAAAGTTACAAATGTAAATAAAGTCAATTTCACTTTACTGCTCTTGGAAACAGTAGTTTATCCAAGAGAAGGTATTTAAACCTTTGGGAAGTCTGAAAGACTTCCCTGTGTCACTGCACTGAAGGTGCTGTGTGACACAATGTAAAAGATGATGCCTACAGAGTTTGTCAGACTCCACAACCAAAAAAAACAGTGTTAAAAATCACATTAAAATACATGAGAGAGTGGGGGAAAAAGGGTCTCGCTCTCTGCAGGTTAAAATCAAGTCCTCAAAATCCAGCAAAGTTGCTGGGGGGTTTCTAAGGTAGAGGGAGTTCTCTCTAACACCCAGGAACGCCAGGATCTGCTGAGCTGCGCAGGAACAGAAGTCAGCTGGAGCCATTTCTTCTAAACAAATGTACTGTAAAACTAAGGGGATTTGCCTCTTGTTGTGTAGCCTTAATTGTTCTCAGTTGAGACTTGTCTTGGTTGCTTTTGCAGCTTTGCCCCTCACAAACCTATCAGCTTGTGGCCCTTCTGTGATTCTATTTTTCTACAAAGACTTCTATAACCTTGTACAAGACTGTTACTTACCTGCAAGAAGTGCTTCAGCTCACCTAGACTTTTGCTCAGTTAAAATTGGCTGGCCTGGCTCCCTGAAAGACTTCTTGCCTCCGACTTTGTGCTTTACCTTTCCTCCTGGAAAGGGTTAATTTGCTTTGCATTGGGGGTTCAAAAGTACTTGCCTGCTTCAGAATATTTGTTTAACCGTTGCTTTATTCTTTTTTTTTTTTTCCAAGAATTTTTTATGTGCATTTTTTTTTAACCAACAACAACTTACCCTGATTGTGTTCCCGACCACCACCTCACCCCTGCCTTCCCTCCCCTCTCAAAAATCCTCCATCCCCCGACCCCTCCCCAATTAGGGAACCTTCCTTGTTCTTGTACTATTTCTCGAGTCGGGCCTACCTTGGCCATGCAATCGCTTTGACGTGTCTTTGTGAAGTCTTTGGGGAGTGCCCCCTTTGTGTGGGAATTGTGGGGGCCCCTTCTCCCGGTAGATCCAATGTTCCCAAGAGTCTCATTGATCTGGGGCACCATGCTTGGCGCGCCCCGTCCCTTAAGTATATTAGCAAGCCGGACCAGTGCACGCTGAACTTTAAATTCTGACCTTGTATCGAGTATGTGAGCCACTCCATGGCGCAGATTGCCCAAATCTTTGCAAACCATTCGTGATCCTGTGGGGGTTTTTTAGATTTCCATTTACAGGCAAGGACAAGGGCTGCTATCATCATAATCGCGAATAATTTGCAGCCTGACTTGGAGGCAATTTTCCCCAATATACCATTGAGACCAATCATTTCTAGACCCCTATTTCCTCCCCACTTGATTCCCAGGACCTGCTCCACTGCTTCTTGTATTCCTCTCCAGTAGGTGTCTAACTTAGGGCAATTCAACCAAATGTGATTCCCGGAGCCCTCCCCTCCGCGTTCCCTCCAGCAGAGTCGTGATGAACCCGGGTACATCCTGTGGAGCCTTACTGGGGTCAGGTGCCACTGGAGCATTAACTTAAGCCATATCCCTAGGATTTGGAGGGACCTCGTTAGATTGGGGATCTGTACCCAGTCAGTTCCACTCAGCCTCGTCTATGGTGCTTCCTGTTTCAAGTTCCCATTTTCCGATGTACGCTCTATTGGGGAGGTCCTCACCTTCTTTGATATGTTTATGTATAGATGTGACTACTTTCCTGTCCCCAGGGTTAGTATTTAAGTCCTCCCCAAAAAGCATTAGGTCTCTGATCCCCGCTTGCCTCATGCTTGGATCTCTGCTCTTCCCCTAGGTTGAAGTCCGTTTTACATTGCTCAAGCTGTTTAACTTTGCCTCCCTCAAGCATATCTCGCACCCTGTGGCAGCCCCCCTGTTGCCATGTCTTGAAGGTGAGTGTCCTGTAGCCTGGAATGAATTGTCGGTTTTCAAAGAGAGGTGTGCACAGGGATGGGTAAGTTGTGATATGCGCCTTTTCCAATGCGTGGTCCCATTCATCTCCGACTGTCGAGAGCACTTGACTGCGGTACATTTGAGCCGGCCTGTCTATACGAGGCTTCCACAGGATTTCCTCCAGGGACGCCCCCACAACGGCCCTGTCCATTGGTCTCCATACTTTCCCCTTACCGTCCTTAAGCCAGTCCCTGACAACTCTTGTTTGGGCAGCAGTGTAGTAAACTCTAAAATCTGGTTCCCCATAAACCCACACCACGCCCCCTTCGCCCCCCCGCCTCTCCGATATCCTCAGGATTTCCTATTCCACACAAGTTTTTGTAGTTTTATGAAGAGGGATTCAAAAAAGGTTGCTGGAACGCGGATCGGGAGGACTGGAAGATAGTACAGCAGTTGCAGCAAAACCATAATCTTCAATACATGAATGCATCCCATCCATGTTCTAGTAAGTGGTCCCCAGTCGATCATTTTGTTTTTCACTTTCTGCAGCAGGGGTGGGTAGTTTGGTTGATACATTCCGTCCACCGTTTTGGCCAGTTGTATCCCTAGGTACGTTATGGCTTTATCCGCCCAGCTATACTGTTTGGATTTTTTGATATCTTGTTCCAGGGTTTTTGGAAGTGTAAGGTTGAGGATTTCCGACTTATTAATGTTCATTTTTAGCCCCGCCATTATCCCAAAGTGGGCAAGCTCCTCATTTACCGCTGCTAGGGAGGAGTCTGGTTGGGTCAGTGTCGGGAGCTTGTCGTCTGCAAATGCAGAGACCTTGTGGGGCATCCCCCCCGAACGGTATCCCTGCAATGTCTTTGTTCTCTCTTATGGCTTGCAGAAAGGGTTCTAGATGTAAGGCATACAGCACAGGATACCATAAGCATCCATGTTTCGTGCCCCTCTCAATTTTTACCGGTTCTGATGCATGCCTGTTTATGGATAATCAGAGGAGTGGATGCTGCTAGTTAGCTCTGACCCTCGCCAGATACTTGGGACCGAAACCCGTCTTGGACATCACGGCAAAGGGGAAACCCAACTCCACCCTGTTAAACCCTTATTCAGCGTCAAGTGACGGGAGGAGAGCAGGGAACCCCGTCTCATGTACTTTCTCAATTAGGTGTGTTCTTCTCCTAACATTGCCCTCAGTCTGCCTGCCTCTTACTATAAAGCCTTATTGGTCTGTTTGGATTATCTTTGGGAGTAATGTATCGAGTCTAGATGCCAGTATTTTTTGCTTGGATTTTCGCATCAACATTTATCAGAGCTATTGGGCGATAGGAGCCACATTCCATGGGATCGTTACCTTTTTTATGGATCAGTATTACTTTTGCCGCCTCCATTGATTTGGGCAGGGTGGCTGTTTCTTCTGTTTTCTTGTAAAGGTTTGTGAGGTGGGGGATTAAGAGTTCTTTATGGATCTTATAGAGCTCCACAACAACGCCATCTGGCCCTGGCGATTTGTTCGTATGGAGTGCATTTATTGCCGTCCTAACTTCATCCCTAGTAATCTCCGCCTCCAATGTTTCCCTTTCGCCCTCTGAGATTTGCTGCATCTTAATTCTATTCAGATAGGTTTCGTAGCTTGTGGGCGGTGGGTTGTTAGAGCTATATAGATTGGAGTAGAACTGGACAAACTCGCTCTCTGACTTCATTCTTACTGCTGACCTGGCCTCCCACTTCCCTGATTTTCATGATTGTTTTGTCATTCTCTTCCTTCCTCAGCATCCTGGCTAACATTCAGTCTGACTTGTTGGCTTTAATGTAATATTTCTACCTAAGGCGCAGTAGACTCAGTTCCGCCGCCCTGGTCTGGATAAACTAGAGTTGCCCTCGGATTGCCCTATACTCTCTTTTGGTTGCCGGCATCTGGGTTTCCCCCAGCTTTGGCATTTTATCTTTGAGAATTTGCGTAGAGGTATCCTCCACCCTATTATTGGCTACGTATGCCTCCATTTCTTCCTCTATTTCCCCGACAAGAATTCTGTCTCTGAAGAGGTGTGCCGGGTAGCGCCACCTGCACAGACCCGGAGGGCCTCGTCTTCTCTTTAGGGAAAGGGACAGAGGGGCGTGATCTGATACTGTTATTGCACCTAATGCTATGTCTGCTGCCCTCCCAAGCAGAACTCTGGAGATCCATATGTAGTCTATCCTTGAGTGTCACTGGTGTGCATGCAAGTAAAAAGTGTGTCCCCATGTGTTTCCCTCCATGCATCTACCAGTGCCAGTTCTTGAATTTTCCACTTTAGGTCCCCAGAGTGAGTAGCCACTTGCCACAGGGGTATTGAGGACCTATCTTTGGTGGGATCCCAGGCTATGCTGAGGTCGCCTGTCAGTATGTGATTTAGCAATTTTCTCTAGGCGGGTGAGAGCTTTCTGTATGTAGGCATCCTGGCCTGCATTGGGCGCGTAGAGGATCGCCACTATGTAGGCCTCCCCTCTTCCTTCCAGTGCCAGCGCTATGTCTCTCCCCTGTACATCTTTTTCTTCCCCCTTAATCTTCAAGTCCAGCCCATCCTTTAATGCTATCAATACTCCCCCTTCTTTAGTCGGTTGAGTGGCCTGGGCTGTTCTCAAGTATCCCCAGATCCTAATTCTGTGTGTGTCCGAGGTCTGGATGTGTTTCTCCTGCAGGGTAGCTATGTGGTTGCTCTCTCCTCAAGAATCTCTCTACTTTCTTCCTCGTCACAGAAGAGTTTAGCCCATTCACATTCAGCGATAGGATTTTCAATCGGTCTATTCTAGCCATCTAAATATCTTTGGTTAGGCCGAATGTTGGGTCGAGTATGATCCCCTGGATCCGTTGGTGCGCCTGTCGTGAGATCTCGCTTCGATTTCCTTTTGTTCCCCAATCCTCCCCTCTCTCACCCCCTCCCCCTGTTACCCCTCCCCCCCTTCCCCCCTGGTAGCACTCAGCTGGCAATCGGCCCCTCTTGTATCGGTTTCACAAGAGATGAGCGCTAAGATAAACCCAGAATCACCCCACGCAGGATTCTCCGATCCCATTCCAAGTCCAATCCTCCGTCCCCTCCCCATTCTGGCTCCTTTGTGTCCATCTACTTTGTAGCCCCACACTTAACTTGCTGAAGCGTGCACCCTCCCCAGACGCGCCGTCCTGACCACTTGTGTTCTCGGGTAGGAGACTTAGTTGGTGCTGTCCGAGTGGTTCTGGATGATCTGATCCTTTTCCCACCGGAGTGTATTTGGATGTGGGTTGGTTTTCCCCCCCTTCCTTGATCTTTTAGAACTCGCCATTGACCATTCCCATCGTTTCTGGACATTGGGATAGCTAGTCGAGGAAGAGGAAGTCCTCGCTGGTGGTTCCTCAATGCCCAGCAGGGTTGTTCCTTGGTCGCAGGTCGGCACTTTATGCTGCTTGTCCTGCCAATTGAAACTAAGGCCAAATGGATGCGTCCATCTATATCGGATCTGTTGGGCTCTTAGATAGGAGAGCACCGGGCCCATCTGCCTCCCAAGACTGTGACAAGTCTTGGTACAGAAAGGTTTTGGCTCCATTGTATGTTATGTGGTCTGCTTTTCTGGCTTTGGCTAATATTCGTTCTTTGACCGCATATTTGTGAAATGCCACCAGGACGTCTCTTGGTATCGCTCCGGATTCTATCCTGTGCGGGCCCACTCTAGGAGCTCTATCGAACTAGATTTCCATGTTCGTATCTATGTCCGTGCCCAGGAGGTCACTAAAAATGGACTTGAGTATTCCTCTGAGGTCTAGATCCTGTGTCTCTTCTGGTAGGGACTTGATTATTATGTTTGACCTCCTGGACCTATTTTCCAGGTCTTCGACCTGTATTTCTAAGTTCTGAGTAGCCGCCACAAGCGTTTCTAAGACGACTTCCTCTTTCCTTGCGTCTTCAGTCAGGTCCTGGATGGCGCACTCGTTTGTATCCACTCTCTCCTCTATCTTATTAATGTCTCTTTTTTATTTCCTGAATCCCCTCTGCCAGATCCTCCCTCAGAGTGCCCATTTGCTTCTGGCCTGCGGCTGTTATTTTGTCCACCATTTCCCCTAGGAATTGTATCAGTGAGGCCTGGGTCACCGGTCTGTCCTGGTCCTCCTTTGAACCCGCCGCAGCAGAGTCGGTGGGTGACTTGTCCGTACTGTGATCTGCTGTCTCGTCAGCCTCCCGGAACCACATTTTTGTTAGTGGCTCCTCTTGCTGTTTTTTGGTGGTTTTGGGTGGTGAAGGCAGTTCTTTCGGTCTGTTTCTCGACATACCAGTTGTGAATTGGCGGGGAGAGCCTGTGAGTAAGGTAGGGACCCTGTTTACCATTGTCCGATTCGTAGTTTAGGGTGGTTTGGGCTTGCTCCAGTTCGTGTAAATCTGTGTGAGGCGTAGATCTGTCGCTTGATCAGATTCTTGCCCCAGTGGCAAACTTCCTCTGTGTTGCGGCCGTCCCTTGGGGTTGTAACGTGGCCCCCTTCCCCTCTGCCGTGTCCTTGTGACTCAGAGTAATTCAGTATTTTGTGGTCTCCTAATGTTCCAAGCTGAGGGAGAAGGGTCCACCCTCTTGGGCAGCATAAGTGTGGCCCGATTGTCATCCAGTATGGTTGCTGTTCTGGACGTCGCTGCACAGTAAGGGCCTCTAAGTTAGTGCTTGCAGATCTAGGTACCGGTCTGGATTCCCCTGGGCCGCATGACTCCACTTATACGGGGGGGGGGGGGAGCAGTCTTCAGCCTTTTATCTGCAAACTGCTTGGTTAGGGTTTGGGTGCCGGGCTGTGAGGGCCTTCCCAATGGGGTTCCCTATTTCCTGCTGGAATTGCAGTCAGATGCTCCTTGGATGAGTCCCACGGAGAGGAGCCAGCTGCTGCAAGCAGTGTATTGTGGTGCCTCTGTTATTGACGTTATCCTGAGGTTTGGCGGAGTGCCAGGCAATCCGAAACCCTCAGTCCCTGCTGCGCAGGGCAGTGTGAACGCTTGGGAGGGAAGGCCAAATCCTACCGCCCAAATAGGGCCGGAGTGAAGTGTGGGGGTCCTGATCCCCCGCGACTGCTGGCAGACTGCGTGTGCCTGAGCACCCGGCCTCTAAAGGACGAGTGGGCTCTTGGGAGCTCTTCTGGGGGGGTAAGTGCCCTTGTGTGTCGGGTGGTGCGGTCAAGACAACAGCGTCTCCCCTCAGTATCCTGCGGGCCGGACCCGACGTCGGCATCCGTGCTGATGGCTTGGCTCCGGTTGCTGGCCCTCCTGTTGTGGGGTTCAGGTCGCCAGACAAGCATCTGGATGGTGCCCCTTCTCTCGTCTGGTCTCTGATTCCACCTGTCCGGACATCCTGAAGGCTGGAAAGATTGAGGAGGTGAACGCTGTCTTCCGCCCGCCCGGCCGGTTCGGGAGTGCTGGTGTTGCTGTCTGTAGTTCATTGCGGGGCTACAGGTCAGAGCCCTCAGCAGGGTTCTTCTCGAGGGAGGATGCCAGGCCGGAGACTCCCTCTCTGCAGCTCCGCAGCGATTGGTGTTAGGTGGCGCCTACTCCTGATCGCAACCACCGATGGTTTGCAATGTCCAGGGCTGTCAATCTCTCTCCGTGTTCAGTGGCGCAGTGCTTCCAACGGGCTTCGTCCCGTTGAACGGCCGCCTTGGGCTGACTCCTTGCTGCGTATGATGGGGCGCCTGGCCGGACAGCCCGCGATCCGCGTCGCCCCCCCTCTATATATTTCTCCCAAACTGGCTCCCTCATTTCCTCCTGTGTTCCGCCGACAAAATCTTGAATAGAAGTTCGGGGAGGGCTTTTCCAAGCTATTTTCCATGGAGCAGGTTCTCGTCGGGTTGGGAGCTCGGGAGCCACGCTGCTAGTACGTCGTGGCCATTTTGGAAGTCTGTTGCTTTATTCCTAACCCCCTTTTCTTTGACAACAACTCAGTATTGCTCTAAATGTACCAGTGAAATATTAATGTCCACAGTGTCCTAGTTATTTCACCTCGGGGTGTATGAAACATCGGTGTGCCATCCCAAATGGGTACTTACTGATTTAGAGAAACTAAGAGTGTGTATTTTGAGGTGTACATGTGTGTTACTTATATGTTGCTCCCTTTTGAAAAAGGCTTATTCAACTGACTGTTAAATAAATTAATATTTGTTTAATAAAGAAACCTTGAGTGTAAGTTTGTTTGAATACTTGTTACTGTAAATCTGTGTAAAATCCCTGCTGCTCACATTGACCCCTCTTGAGATGAGCCATGCTGCTCAGCCACACTACCAACCTGTGTAGTACAGACTTATACCAAAGGTTGGGTTCCTATTGCCAGGAGGTCAAGGTTGCTGTAGTCTCCAAAAGGGTACTGCACACAATCTTGCTTAACAGTGCATTTGTAAGGCGCTAATACATCAAGAAATGGTGTTTCAAAGCACCCACAGGGCAAACTGGGAGGGAACATGGGAACAAAAGGCAAATAGAATAAAAACTGATGAACAAGAAAGAGGCGGTCCTACTAGGCCTTGTGAACATTCGGAATGTGCAGGTGCAGAGAGAGAGCAGGGACAGGGGAAGGGTTAAGTGCTAGGAACTGCGCAGATGGTAGTGCCTGAGAGTGAGTTGCGAGCAACAGTTAAGTGCCTGACGGAGATCACTTGGTAAAGAGTGATCATCTGCCAAAAGTAAGTGCAGGCGTGTGAGAACACAGGCCAGTGGGTGCCGAAAGGCAAGTGCTGGGAGAGGGCGGAAGTCTGAAGGAGACTGGGCGGAAGGCCATAAGGGCCCAGGCCACCAATCTGTGACTGTGGGGTTTAGCACGAGAGGGAGAGAAGGGAGGAGGTGAAAAGGAAACTCTTGAGGAGCTTCTGGAATTTGAGGAAATCTGGCTCGAGACAGTTACATCAATTACTGCCACTGTATCGTGGGACAGCTGTTTACTATACCCTCTGCAAGAGCCAGGGCACATTCCATGTTGGCATTGATACTACAGTACATCTGCACGATGGTAACATGGAGAACCCTCCACACGTTCCCCAATCATTGCAGCTGAGATGAGTGTGCTAGCGTGTGATCCTTCAGTATTTTTTAAGGAAAAACCAGCATTACCTCTTTGTATTTTGCTGTTTGGGATTTGTATTCAAGCATGTGAATCCGAAAGATCCAATGCTGGCGAAGAATTGGCTACTCACCTGTAGTCCTCATTTGGTGTTATCGGTTGTGGATTCAGTGTACCATTCTATACACATGCTGTAGGACTCTGAAGATGGCTTCTTGGCATGGTATATTTGTCATTGGTCCAGTGAAAAGGATAAAAATTAAGTGGATAGAAATGAAAGTCTTTGTTATAACTTTGTGCATCCAGGATTACTAGCCGGGTGACTGAGAATAGTGGAGCATGTCACTCTGAATGATATCCATGCTGGAGAACTACAGTTAAAGGCAAATAATTGATTCTTTCCTTGCCCCCCCTGCCCCACCCTTGTTACTTTTGAGACATGAACTCTACATTGACGGCCTTCTGTAGAACCGATCTGTGTCTTTTTATAGGAAGCATATATTGCAGACTTGGATGCCAAGAGTGGTGCGAGCCTTAAGCTGACGATCTTGAATCCCAGAGGAAGAATTTGGACTATGGTGGCTGGTGGTGGTGCTTCCGTGGTCTACAGGTAAAAATCCCACTATCTTTCTTCCTTCCACTCATTGTCATTTGTTATCGGAGATTGGACAAATACCTGTAATTCTCAATACTTGTGAAGCAGTTTGCTGTTAAAGTTGCTTCTGTATTGGAAAATGATTGAGGTGAGCATGGGGCCAGCTGTTGAGTGTTCTTCCCTGGTTGGTTGGTAACCGTTGCTACATGCCTTTTGGCAATGCATAGCAGTGGCGCTGTCTTCCTGAAGCCGGTCCTCGGCAGCTGAGAAAGGGGGAGCTGAAATTGTTGCAAGCGCACTCTATACTTGTAGTATAACAGGGTTGAGTGCTCTCTTTGCAAATAAACTGCTCTCCATTGCGGAGTCATGTAAAATGTATGGAAAAAATATAGTGATACATTTAGCAATTTTAAATACTATATATTAGGGTGCCAAAGCAATTAACAGTTTGCGGGTTTTAGGATTACCATAACGTATTACTTACTTGACTACAGCACCATTTCCTAACACTGTAACAATGTTGTGACGCTAGGACTGTAGTTTTGTCAAAGGCGCAGGTAGGTGCAGAAGTTAAGAACGAAAGATCTTAGTTTTTGGACTGCTGTGAGATGGTTGATTGGAGAGCAACATCCCTAATGTCGCACTGTCCGTCTGCGAACACTTTAGTTGGTAAATGTTATGATCCATCTATATAATAATGCTAGGGGGCTCCTAAACCTAGGAGATAAAGGGTAAGCACCAGCTCTACCACATTGAGTAGGAGTGACATCTTGGGAATAATTCTAACAAGATTTTATTTTTCAGTGACACCATCTGTGACCTGGGAGGGGTTGATGAGCTTGCAAATTATGGGGAATATTCTGGAGCCCCGAGTGAACAGCAGACTTACGACTATGCCAAGACCATCCTCTCCCTCATGACACGGGAGAAGCATCTCCATGGTAAGAAAGGGACATCAACATGAAGTCTAAATTTCCCTTGGGATCCATCCAGCAGTTGGTAGCCTATGCTTGCTTTGAGTTTTGTCTTGACCTCGTCCTTGTGCATGCCTAGAATCTTCTGTTAGAGGATACTGAAGTTGTGATTGTCCGCTAACAGTCCAAATAATCAGGCCTAAAAGCACATTACCATAGTTTTTTCCCGCCAAGCACTGCAAGAGTGTCTGGAACATGTGTATTGATTCTTTAGTGGGGTTGACAATGTCTGACCTGTAAATGTGCGATTTGAATATGAAAGCATTGGAAGAAACCATTAAGTGATAGCTGCAAACGTCCGTGCTGCCCTGTACAATCTATAAACAAAAAGCTGATCCACTCGAGGTCTGTTAAAGCTGTTCAGGTTGAAATATTATTTGTTTCTTCCCATTGCAGGAAAGGTCCTGATTATTGGAGGTAGCATCGCCAACTTCACAAACGTAGCTGCTACATTCAAGGTAAGTAATGTACTGCCAAGTTAAAGGTGTGTGTTTTTCCATAAACAATTTGGGACAGCTACCTGCAGAGTACAAACAAGATGTCATGGGAGAATTATGTGCCCATTTCATCTTGGGGTGGGAGTTTCGGTGCTCTCATTTGACAATAAGCCTAGATTGTTGTGTTTTCCAAAGTGGGTTTTAGGTGTTTCTGAGGGCAGTTAATTTGGTTGTGGTATCCAGCGCGCCTTCAGAGCCTGAGGCCCTTTAACCACAGGGACCTTCCCTGTATTTTGGATGCAAAAACTTGAATTGTTGTATTGACATATCTTTAGACTATTTGTACTTGATGGGGACATGATATACAGCCATCTTTTGCAGATAACCTCTGTCATTGCTCCAAATAGTTTTCTGCATTGCTCATAACTTTAGAATGTAATTCTCTTCTCAACTTGAGACTAATGAGGGGTTTCAATTTGATTGTTTCCACTTTACGTACAGCCTGGACACTTATTCTTAAACCTGCCAATCGGTTTTATTTTTAAGGGGAGGGAATTAGGTGTAAATCCTGCCCATTAGGTCATGATTAGATCTGATCTGTCGCATCTAGCGTTTGATGCGCATGAGGTCCACCCATCCAAGCAGAGATAGTCAAAAATTGGATGATTTGACCACTTTTATTTGCAGGGCAAATTAATGGTATGAATCATTTTTAAGCCCAGGTCCATTACTTCAGCACTTCTTCCTCTATTTTTATATTTAAATTTTTTGTTTTATTTTTTAATTTGTATTTATTTTTTGTGCAATAGAGTACATTCATTTGACTTTTCACACAGTTAACACATTTAAAAACAATTTTGACAATTGTAACGTCTAAAACCACAATTTCCACATGATCAAATTTTACATAGTGCAAAGTGCAGATTACAAATCTAAGTACAAAATGCGAAGTTCCAAATTCAAAATACAAAAAAACACTAAAACCTACATTTTTGCCATTAAGAATTTAAAACGACCTCCACAAATTCCCAAAATCCTACGTTAAAGAAAATTAATTGCCATTTAAACTACTCCTATGTCCAGTCCCCTTTCCTCCATACTTGCGGGACATTCCATTCTTCAGGACAGGAGCACTTGTGTCAAAAAGCATCAAAAATGTGAATGGCAGCACAACCCTTGTGGTCTACGGTGGCCATTTTGGATACCTCTTGCACCGACGTTCACGCCCTTGAAGCATTCCTTTTGGGGCTGAGCAGCCTTTCCACGCTATGTGGACAACAGAAATCTGTTCCGCCCTTCATTTGACTGGCAAGACCGGGCACCGCTGCCCCATACTGCCTCCCTACCTCCTGCTTCCGCTCCACTGATTTACGTGGATCAGGCCGGTGGTGGGTCCTCCTGGCAACCATCCTCCTTGCGTTCATGGGGGTATGCCCCTCACGAGCGGCCTCTACCTGTACCAGCGCCAAAGCCTTTGGCGGAGGATGAGTTTTTTGGGAAGTTTCAGATGCTCATGCACTCTGACCCTGTGAAGGCGTATTTCAAGTGTCGTTTCAGGGAAATGTATCCTGAGCCTCCTGTCCCACCTTCTGCCCTGAATTTTCCATTGCAAGTTCCAGTGGTGCCACTCCCTCCACTGCTTCCTTCTGGACCTCCTCCATCTCTTCCTCCTCTGCCCCGCTGTCTCCTATAGAGAAGACATTGGCGACGGGGACACCACTTTAAAACCTGAGGCAGTATGCATAATGTACCAGTCTTCTGTTTCTGCCTCGTTGCATGAGCCTCAAGTGGATCATGACAGCCATGAGCAGCCCCGCTCGGTGAGAGCATTCCATGAACGGGTCCTCGATATGATGGCCATCCTTGACATTCCAGTACCTGAGGCCCTCACTCCTCAGGAGGGAGTGCTTTAGGGAGCCTTTACCCTGTCACCTCAAGAGCACACCGGCCTGTTCCTTCAGAAGGACGTGTTGGCTGAGCTGGGATAAACCCCACACTGGGCTACACTTCAACAAGAGAATTGAACCTCGATACAAGCTTTACACCTCTGAGGAGATAGCCTTATTGGCTTGTCCATTCCCGTCCTCCACTCCAAGCCGGTCTCTGCATCTTCAACGGCAGAGGCCCAAATCCTATCCAAAGAGCATAAGCTTCTGGACTCCTTGGGCAAGAAGGTCTTTGCCAATTCAGCGCTCCAACTTCGTCAAGCGAACACCAAGCTCATCCTAGCAGCAGCCAATCTGAGGCTGTGGAAAGAGTTAGCTGGCTTCCACGAGTGCATTCTTGCGGGTAGGCTAGATGCCTTTAAAGCCAATTTGTCGGACGCCAGAGTGTTGGCGCAGGATCTACTGGAAGCTGCGGCACACCACTTAGATAACTCAGCTCGAGTCCTTATGGTAGGGGTTGAAACCACCCGCCAGGCGTTGCTCCATGCAACAAAATTTTCAAAGGAAGTTCAAGACAAAAGTGCTGGAACTTCCTTTTGATGGCAAGTAATTATTTCATTCTTCTACCGACGAGGAGCTCACAAAGACCAAAGCGAGTACCCAAACCGCCAAATCTTTATCGGTCTTGGCGAAAAGCTCCAGCTAAGGCCCCTTATACACAGAGGTCAGGGTCCCAGACTCTATCTTCTCTGGGTTTGGGGGTTTCAGGATCGTCGTGCGCGGCGATGCTCCGTTGGCGGGACCCGCCGAAAGCAACAACGGCAAGGGGGTCCATTTTTCTCTCGCCCATCAGCCTCTTCTCCAGGGACAGGTAGTCTCCCTGCCGACAAATCAGCAAAATGTTTTGTCAGTCGCACGAGACTCGGTGGGAGGACGAATCTTATCTTATCTGGAGGCGTGGCAGACCATCACCCAAGACCGGTGGGTTTTGTCCATCGCTCGGGCGAGCTTTTGCTTGCCCCTCGCCCCCTAGCCCACCCTTCAACCCTCCCTTCCAACAGATCGGGACACCCTTCCTCATAGCCGAGGTACAGAAACTTCTAGACCTCAAGGCGGTGGAACCTGTTCCCCTTGGGGATCAAGGGGGGGGGGATTCTACTCTCGTCTGTTCACAGTATCCAAACCCAACCAGGCTGGCCTGAGCACTATCCTCAATCTTTCCCAGTTCAATCATTCTCTTCCCCAAGAGAAATTCAAGATGATCACGCCTTGCCAAATAAAGTCCTCTCTTCTGAAGGGCGACTGGCTCAGTGTAATGGAACTTCAGGATGCTTACATGCATATCCTGATACGGAGGCCGCATCAAAAATATCTCCTCCAAGGGCCCCTGCAGCGGGTCTGCCAAAACCGGATCTTCTTCCGAGGTTCCCTGTTTGGGAGATAAGATTGAGCCCAGTTCTTCTGTGGCTCTGGATACAAGGGTTCGCCCTGAGGCTTCTGCATCTGGAGCTAATTGTACCAAGTCTCGGCTCGAGGCCCCTCTCGAGGTGGCTATATGTACCAGGGTTAAACCTGAGATTCCCCTTCTTGGGACTAAATCGGACACCAACAGAATTGAGGACCCCTCATCGAGGGTCTTGGCTGTAAGGTATATCCCTCAGCCTTCCCACGCGAACAGCCGTGGTGATACCAGTTCCGTTGATGTGGCAAAAGAAGGCGTTCGCGCACCACAAGCCTTCCAGTACCGGCTCTGCCAAGGATCCTCCACTAGAGGCTAATTCTGGGGCAGCCCCTAACTTGTCGAATAAACACCCTAGATCTGCCAGTACCGGCTCTGCCAAGGTTCCTTGTTTCAAGGCTAAGATGGCACACAAGGCACCTGACTCCCTGAGGAGACTATTGCCACACTTGCTCATGTGACACAGTTCACCCCAGGCATTGAGAAAATGGCTGCCCAACCTCTGTGGACCACAGTGGCCATTTTTAATACCTCTTACAGCAACAGTGTAGTTTGTGTTCGCATCGCATGGACAATTCAGTGGCAATGTTTTACATCAACAAGCAGGGCAGCATGAAGTCCTCTCTCCTTGTGGATCTTGCCATACAAAGTTGGGACTGGGCCATTCAGCACAATGTTTGGCTCCAGGCTGTACACAGCCCTAGTCACATCAATGTGACCGCAGATTCACTTAGTCGCTAGTCGGCAGCATTTGCGAGTGGGAGATGAACAGCAATGTCCTCCAACATTTTCCATCAATGGGGCACTCCGGAGGTGGATCTCTTGGCAACTTCTTCAAACAAGAAATTGCCTCTTTATGCATCCAGGGACAGGCTTGGAGGATCCTTCCGGAGTGACGCCCTCAAGATCTCGTGGGACAGCATGAAAGCTAATGCTTTTCCTTCATTGCCTCTGATCCATCGGTCGCTCTGCAAGCTCAGGAGCACATCAAACTGCACTCTCCTGTTCAAGGCTGCTTGGTGGCCAACCAGATTCTCGGTTTTGTAACTACATCTGTCAGAACTTCCCCCGATAAGATTGCCACCGATTCCCGACCTGCTTCACCAGAGCATTCACCAGATGTGGTACCCCTCAACAATCATTTAGCTTGGCGGCCTGGTGCCTGAGCTCGGATTGCTAACGCAGTTTGATCTATCCGAAGACAATGTGCGCATTATCCAAACGGCAAGAAAGCCTTCTACGAGGGCTCAGTATAGGAGCAAATGGCTCCGGTTTTGCCATTGATGTTTAGCTAAAGTGCTCAATCCCAGGCAACCTTCGGTCGATACTGTTCTATCTTTTGTGTCTCATCTGGCTGTTTGAAACATCCATGATCTGTTCTGCAGAACTTACTTATCCGCTATTGCGGTTTACCGGTCTACGGACAGATGTTGCTTATCGTTGCGTAATCCAGTCATCAAATGGCATTTTGCAGGTCTCTTCATCTCTTCCCGCCAGGGCGTTATGCCATAAGCCGTTTGAATCCATGGCCATTACCGATCTTGGGTTGCCTTTCTGTTCGCAATAAAATCGGCGAGGTGAATTGGTGAGATCACGCTCTTTCCGTGGAACATCCTTTCCTCACTTTCCACGGGGATAAGGTTGTGCTTCGCACTCATCCATCCTTCCTGTCTTAGGTGGTTAGATATTTTAGTTTGAACCACTCGGTCACCTTACCTGTCTTCTTTCCTAACCCGGCATCTGATGCCGAGAGAGTTTACACAACTTGAACGTCCGGCGAGCCCTGAAGGTTTACCTCGATAGAACGAGTGAACTCAGAAGCTTCTCACAACTCTTTCTCACATTCTGAGACCTGAAGGGGGAACAAGCTCCCAAAGCAACTATTCCCAACTGGATTGCCTCATGTTTTTCAGAAGCCTATATCATTCATGGCCTTCAACCACCGAACAGCATCGATGAACATCTAGTCTGTGGTAAAGCGACTACTGTTGCCTTCCAAAAGTATGCCCCTTGGGAGTCCATCGCCAAGGCAGCTTTGTGGACCTCCCCATCGGCTTTACCTGAGCTCCAGGGCTGATGCCCAATTTGGCCAGGCTGTTCTTCAGAACCTATTCTAGTAAAGGGGTTTTCCATCCACCCGTACTACCGATGGTGTGTGCTTGGGGAATCTCCCACAAGTATGGAGGAAAGGGGACGGGATGTAGGAGTATAACAAAGTTACTCACTGTAGTGACTATCTTACTCCTAGTCCATAGTCCCCTTCCCTTCATACGCCCGCCGTCCCCTCTAAGTATCCTTATTGCTTAAATGGTCTCGGACCTGGCAATAGAAAATGACTGGAGGGCGATGAGGGAGGGTTACGGCCATGTGCAGTGGCCCTGCGTAAAAATAGAAGGCCGAAGGACAGAATGTCCCACAAGTATGGGGGAAAGGGGACTATGGACTAGGAGTAAGGTAGTCACTACGGTGAGTTACTTTGTAATTCTGATCCATAGTGCCTACTCTGTTACATGGACAAATAATGTTTTCTCCATTCACAGGCGGCGTAAAAAAGGACAATGAATGCAAAGGTGCTTGAGGGTCTCATCCTCTTTGCCACAATAGCGAAACAATCTCACTCCCCTAGGCACCTTTTTCCTTGCCCCCAACACCTCCGTAGTTGGGAACAGATTGAGCGTCATTTGCAACATTTTATACCTGAAGTCTCTCGATGGGTGCTTTTTCAGATAAGGGGCCAAATACGTTGAAATGTTTAATAGACCAAGTGAAGTGGTCATCAAAACATCTGTATTTCAGCAGGTCAGCCCTGGCTGAATCCATGTGTATCTATACAACTTTAATTTCACTTTGTTTGGATTTCCTGTCAGTTCCTGTGTGCAGGATTCAATTTGCAAAAGAGCCAGAGTACAACAAACTACCCAGTTATCAAGGACCCTGCAGTTTCCTTTTCCCACCATCAAATTTAAATACTCGAAAAGAGAAGCCTTGGGGGGTGTAATGATCTGGGCATATATTTGTAATCTACCCCACTTGATTAAAGTCTGGATTGGCAATTGCCCTAGCTCATACAAAATCTCTGCTAGAGGCACCGAGGGAGGGAGGCGCAGTACTTTCCTCCAGAGCTTTCCCTCCATCTTAGACCAAGGTGCACCACCTTCCATAGTCTGAGGCACGATTGTTTTTGTCTGAACTGCTTAATCAAAGGAATTGCTGAAAATCCACCAAATCTAAAATCAAATTGGATCAGCTGACATGCAGCTGCCAGAAACTTAGTGTTTAAGTCACCATCCGGACCATATCTGTCTTTCCCGTCGTAAACAAGAGTCCAGGTATTTGTTTACAACCTCCAGAGCAACATCAACGATCAACCACTTCTTCCTCTATAGCGGTCCATAGCAGAACCTGTTTTGAAACTGCTCATGCTGATGTCCTTTTACTAATTTTTTAAAATAATTTAGATCTGATGCATTTAATGTAACATTTAACCAGATGGCGCATGGTATTTGTTTTATAGTTTGCAGTACTTCATCTGTTTATGAAGAGACTCCTCCCTTTTATATCAAAAATGAAAATATTAGCTTGCATTTCCCTAGTCGGTACATAACTTTTCTGTTATGCCTCAGTAGAAGTAGAACACTATCTAAAAAGGTAAATAGTCAGGTGTTCAACCATTGCAGTAACCTTATAAAAAATTGGCAACCTCACTCAGAGCTTTTGTAGTTACAAACTGGTGTAGACTGCAGGAACATTACACATGGTGGCAGAGAGAGGGGATGCTTAACACCCCAGTGCTCATGCATGACACTCCCATTCGAGGTCTATATATAGAATGATCCAGTTTAAACAGTGCTTTGTTTCACTTTGGGCTTAAAAAATGAGCACACATATTCAAGTATAAAAGCAAGGCCGGATGATGATAGGGAAGAGAAATAAAGGGAAAGAGTAGATCAAAGAGGAAGGGTGGCAGGTGTGTTAAGTGTTTTGGTTTCAGGTAACTTCAATATAGCCCTTGCATCTCCCTCATCCTCCAGTCTCTGCATCTCTGTGAGCATTGGAAAGGGTTTGGGGGATATGTTGTATTCTTTTAGCATTGGGCAGCAGTGCCCACTTCTTCCTGCAATGTCCTAGCTCACATGGCTGCCAGCTTGCCCCGCTTCCAGCTCACTCCTAGAGCTGGATAAGGGCTGTATCGGTTGTAATTCCTGCTTTTTTTTTTTTGCTATTAAACTGCTGCTTTGTGTTCTAGGGGATTGTGCGAGCTATCAAGGATAACCAGGGGCCCTTGAAAGAGCATGAAGTCACAATTTTCGTTCGGAGAGGAGGACCAAATTATCAAGAGGGACTGCGGGTAATGGGAGAAGTTGGTAAGTCAGCTGCATGATGGGGAACCATGCTGCCAGATAACAGTTCTGTATTGAAGGACAGAACTCTCACTGTCTGCATCTGCCTGAGGCTTTGAGGGAAAGTGAGGCTGCAAGATCTCATGCAGAGCTTGCCTCTGAGTCACGTTGGCTTCTGTTTGACTGATCGACTATGTTTCGAACACCTGCTCTCCAGAGAATTAAAAGTAACTTTCAGTGGTGTTAATAAACCAAGTGTTCGCTACCACCTTTTCATGATGCTCCTCATTATTTGGCTGCCACTGGTCCTCTAGACACTGAACAGCATGTGCGCTATACAAACCCCAATATCCAGAGCTTCCCATTCCCACAAATGTCATGCTGCCAATTGCTTGTTTTCTTGAACAAGTGTTTGCTCCTGCTCACTTTCCAATCACCAATGTAGACGTAAGTCGGTACCTAATGTTAGTTGACTAGGTTTTTCTGTTCATTCAAATCTTAATGACCTATTAAATTGAACTAAGCATCACATACCAATACATTAATTACAATGTCCACTACAATTTAAGGTGCATTGTACATCTAAAAAATGTCCCTTGAGTAAACCACTTATTGCAAGGCTAGAGAACAATAAAATCAGATTACACAGTATACTTTAAATACACAAGTATATAATTTAGCATCAACCAGTAAAAAAAAAGCATTTTTGCAATGAGTAAAAGTAATGTCTTTACAGATGGGGCATCAAGAAGTTGGAGGGGCACCTGGCAATTCCCTATTATCTCTAGGTGAAAATGTAAATGTATGTATATCAAGACAGATCTGGGCGAGCCCAAATATGGTGTGACACACCATTTTATTTCATTTAGTGTATTAAAGAAAAACAATTTAAATATATTGAATTGACAAATGGCACAGGAAAGTAAACTACATACATTCCATACATTCGGCGATACTTATAAGACTAATATACAAACAAAAGATCAAGTCCAAGCTAGGCAGCCCCTGAACATTGTCTGGAGCAGGCAGTGTGGTACTACGTATGCTCAATCAGCTTGATGACCAGTGTTATAAAATGGACACTGTGTTATAATAGGATTGTCGACACAACTGTGTTTTTTGGCTTTTCAGCATTTGTGGAGAGCTGCAAGTACATCAGCCTTCATCAGGACAGGCAATTGTAAGGCACTCACATTCAAGAGGTATCCTGTGATGATGATCGTTCTCTGAAGAATCTGGCACGTGGTTGCAAATTCACAAGCAGTGTGTTTTACAAAATTCCAATTGTGGTGTCCCGTGGGTAATGGAGACCACTTCAGTTGGACTCGCCCTGGTCAGTCTTTTGATATATATATTTACACTTGGGGTGACAAAGCCGGACGTATATAATAGTTTTCAAAGTAGTTACCTTACAAGCCCACCAGTTTTCATTCACACCCCTCCCCCTTATTCTTGTTTGTTTTTAGTAGCAATAGGCAGATGTACGTTAAAAGAATGAATTCGAAATCTTGAGTTGCAACATTGCGAATCTGACTTGAACGCATTTTCCAACTCGAGCTCTTCTGTGGTGTTTTGCCCCCGCCTCCCTTTTAATACATTTGGGGGGTACACCCCTACAACCCCTACTCACCTAGTTCGGTATTTTCGGATTCAGCAATATACATAATGCCGAATGCTCAGTGAAAGCGCATTTGGCATTATATATGATATTTTGGGGCATTTCCGCAGTAGGCCACATCTAAAACTGGTCAGTATAGTTTTCTTATATCCAACACATCTTATAAAAATAGGACATTTGCCCAAAACTGGAAATATGTCTTCACCATGAATTTCCACCATTCAATTGTTTCATGATTGCCCGTAAAATATTATTTTAACACTTATTGTCAGTTTAGCATTTATTGACATCATTTTGGTTTTCTCAAACTGTGGGCCCTACAGCTATTTTCACAAATGTTCTTTATAGCCAAGTCAAAGATTCATTTTGCATGAACAATCAAAACCGCTTTTGTCAAATCAGCCTTGTCATTATTTGAAACAAAGGCACATGGGTTGAGTGCATCGGTCTACTATAGCGGACAAAAACGGCATTCCCAGCCAGAATGAAAACGCTGAAGTGAACTGTTGGAGTCCCATTAATCTACGGAAAAACATTATCGACCCTTTGCAAGGAAGCCATAGATGACCAACATTCAATAGGCACCCTGTATGAGGCAATTCAGTTGCCACAGATTTGGCTTAAAACCCCAATTCAGTGTCTCCCAATAAGGTGTCTATTAAAGCAACTTTTGCCTGAGCCATTCTATGGCCAAATTGTCAGTTTGATGCAGCCAACTTGGGTAATGCTGCAATTGGATCACTAGGTAGTCAACATGGTTGGTTACTGAAAATCGCCCCTAAAGCAGGACCTTGTCAGACATAGCTGGTCCAGAAGTAAAAGGTCTTTGAGATTCAGATCTAATGGTCTACTGGGACAACTTCTAGTCTGGACAGTTTTTGCTGTCAATCTCTTATGCAATAGACCAGCACTTTCTTGTAAACTAAGGAGGGAGCATTTTGGAAAGCAAAGCAATACACCTGTTATATAGACAAACGATTCAAGAAATGAAATCCTAAACCCAATTTTTAATTATTTTGTCTATCAAATAGTTATCACATGAAACTGCTTTTCAGCTGAACGAAACCCTGCACAGAATTTCTGATCTTTTTATTTTAAAACTTCACTGAATTTGAAGTAGGCAATTAATCAATTAGAGGTGGGGCACTGCCTTTTTCCAAACCGGGGCTCTAAACTCTTCAAGGTAGGGACATTTACTTAAAACTAAGAGAAATTGTATGTATGTAGAAAAGGAGCGCAAACACCATTTATGCTATGGTGAGTTAAAAAAAAAGTATTAAATAAATGCTTGAATTGTGAGAGTAGAATATGCCATTTAAGCTGTCAAGTCGCATGTGCCTCAGCGCCACACACTTGCCATTGTTGGGGAGTTTTACTAAAGTCCAGCTGTGGTCAGACTTCCGAAGGTTTGGTAGCTATAGTCGAGCAGCCAGGCTTAGTATAGGAGCTAGAAGGGCTGTAGGTGAGTACAGAGACCTTTGAGCAAGCTTCTAGTCAAGGAACACTTACACACTGTAATTATATAAAAATATGGTTATTTTTTGTATACACTAAGGCAATGTTAAATTCAATATGCAATTCGGGTAAATGAAAATATTTCACAGAAATGGATATACACATTAGATATCTACTGTAGCAATATTCAAAGCAAAAGACTTTGAAAAGAATAACAGGTAAGTACTAAGAGTAGTTTCAAGTTATCATATGAACCAACATTTTCTAGAAGGTGCAATACTGAAGCATTAGAACCTGAGGGGGGGGCACTTCCTTTCTGTTAATGCCCCGGGGGTGATGGTTACAAGCCCAAAGGGGTTGAAACCGTATCCCCACTCGAGGAACAAAAATGGACGCCAGGGATCGGGCAGAAGGCACTACATAGTCCCTTCTCCCTTCCCAGGGCGGCCATTGAAATGAATGAAGATAAATAAACAAAATGGCTGGCATGGAAAGGGGAGAAGAGACTACATATCGTCCCTTTCCATGGCAGCTAATCGCGAGTCTGCAACAGTCCTGTTCCCGGCACCAGCAAGGGACAGCATAAAAGAACTTCAGTTCTTTTAAGCTTCTTCATTGTGGGGATTAGGGGCCTTAAATATGTGACAAAGGTGGGTTTGGTTGGGGGGGGGGGGGGGGGGTTAAGGGCCCGTGGGGAGCATACTTACCTGAATCCCAGTGAGGGAAGATGGCTGCCTCCCGCTCCAAGGAGGTTTGGAACAGGGTCTTTCCCTGTGTGGCAAGGATCCCATTCCAAGCCTCATTGCCTGAGAGGATACCCCCCCCCCCCCCCCGCCAGGTATTAATGGTAAGTAAGTAACTTTGTGTAGGCCTAAACATTAGGAGTCCAACCCTATCTGGAGATTGAGTGTCTCAAAAAGCCAGAAGGGGACAGTGACCTGTGGGCACCAGAACAAAGGAAGGCAAATGCTGTCAAAATTATCAGTTCATAGCAGGTAAGTAATGAAATTAAATGTGAAGGGTTCGGGGGGGGGGGCTAGGTAGGCCACCTGAAGGACTTCAACACCGAGGACAGATGTCCTGAGGCCTGAGGGAACACGGTTGGGTGGTCCACCCCAACATGACTTCAGAAGCTCAAGAGGAGGGAACAGCAACACAACTGCCCAGGTATGTACCCAGGAGTGCCACAGTACCTTATTCAGTGAAGAACAACAATGTTGCTAGTGGGTCCTCAAGGTAGGACATCAGCAGCTCTGGTTTGGGTCTCTGGCCTTGGTGGCTGGAGGCAGAACTTTTGGTGGGAGCAGATGGTCACACTCAGTCACAGGGATGCCCAGCAGACTATCTTTGTGGCTTTTGGTTATGGAGGATTGACACAGGCTTTGAAGCAGCCACGGGTGTCACCCGGCAGACTTCCTTCAATTTCTCATTCTACGGCTCAACTAAGGGGATTCCTACGATCAGGATAGAGTCTCTGTAGGCCCAGACAGATGAATTTACAACCGGAACCGGGCTTGGCAAAATGATGCACTGCTTGGTGAAATGATTCAGAATTTGCAGGCATGGAAGGTCGCAGCTCGTCGTGGGATGGCTCAAACTGTAGATGGTGTCAAGACTGGTTAGGCCTACCGATCCAAGGGAGGAAGTTGTCCAGTTTGGATCTTCTCTGTTGCACAGAAGAAGGCTGAACCCATATACCTGTGTCCTTTACAACGAGTTAGCAATACTTGGAGATGGATGGGGATGCAGGAATTATTCATAGCTCAATAATCAAATAGACTCAGGAAGTTGGCAAAACTCTGTCCTGTTTTATTTGCAGTTATCTAAAACAGGGAGGTTACAATTGACATTATCCGACATTCGCTCGAGCTCTCAATGCATTTCATAAAGAACATAACTTTTATAGTCCAAATTCGTCATCATTGATGTTACACTACGTGGCAAACTAAGACAACTTATCAGGGAAAGTGATAGGCTTAAATGGAACATCTAGGTATACGTTCCATACTATTTGTGATTGGGTCTCAAAGATCAGGTGGACAAATAAGCCCATCCCAAGTCATCTTCATTGTCATAAAATACACGATTCATTGGTTACACAAACTATAGGGTGCTCAGTTACGTGGCCCTCTACAATTGGTTGGCACACTTGGACCCTTTCTGGAATGTTCCACACGCTAGCAGCGCGCAGGCTGATCATCCCAGGTGCAGGGAGGGTTGGCCTGGTCATGCCTCCCCACCCAATCAGCCCAACATCTAGCATCGCTCCTACAGTCTCATCAATTAAGGCTTTGACCTTGGCCTTGCAGAAGCTCTGTGTGCCTGAGAATTAAAGGGAGTTTGGCATGGTTCTGTCTTCTGGTTTCGGTGAAGCTCGACCCCAAGCTATTTTAATCTCGACCATGTGACTGAAGACCATGTTTCAGAGGTTTTTGCCTTATATAATACTATTAAATGATGAACTCTGGACACCTTCAGTGTTTTTTTTCAATCTACTTCAGAGGTTTGTTTCTTTCTCACGTTCATTGTAGCTTCTTGACATACAACCAGACTCACGGTGTCCTCGACTCTTGGTGCTGGGCCAGCCAAGCCTTTCTTGAATTCTCCTTCGCCATTAGTTATTTTGCAACTGCGCAAAACCCTTTCCAGTCATGGGGTTTCAAGCCTTGCTAAAGTTCTTCGTGGAACATCCAGGTTCTATACGTTCCTATGTATATACATTGGCGCATCACCGCAATCTATTTACTACGTAGCCAGCCTCTAGATCACTTTGTCTACTTGTGTTACAGCATCTCTACAAGTGTAAAATTACTTTACATTTTCTTCAGTGTTTCTTTGCATTAGTATCTTCATTTCGATCCCGAAATGTTGCTTATCTTCAACATCTCCTCTTCAGATCTTATAGAATGTCTGTTCTCGATCTGGTGTTCCTCTGCCTGGCACTTCGGTTCCAGCAGCAGTGGAAGTACAGCCAGCTCTGAGAGGATGTTCAGACGAGTTCACTTTGGGGTTGATAGGTCCCACCAACCCAAGGGGAGAAGTCGTCCTTGCAGGGCTTCTCTAGTCGGGGCGAATTCGGAGCTTCAGCACAGCAGCAGGGCTTCACCGGGCAAACCAACGGTCCAAAAGTTGCAGCAAGCGTCTCTTCCAAGTTCTTAATCGGATTCCTTCGTCCAGTGGTCGACTCTGCCTTCCAAGTCAAAAAGGCTTGCCTTTTATGCAGTTTTCTTCCATTCATTCCAGCCTAGCTGTCAATCGCACAGCAGGGTGGCTGTCCTCCAAGGACAGCCAGCCGACCAATCACCTTTGGGTGCATTCCTGTAACCAAGAGAATTAAGCACATGGAGTTTCGAGCACCTCCCTCACTTCCTGCCCCTACCAGACATACTGGAGCCAGAGGCAGGCTTCACTCGTGAATCCCACCAAAGACATAACGAACAAAGGGACCTGGCTTGGCGTGCAGAGAAAATCTCAAGAAGAACCTTTCTGACCAGAAATGGCAAAAAAACAAGACCGGGGCGATTTTGACAAAATTGAGCACCCATCGGTGCCTTACTGCAACTGCGAAAGCACCCCGCTGTAAAAACACACAATGGTAGTAAAATTAAACCACTGCCATTTGTGGAAAGGGTAACATAAAAATGTTACATGAGAAACTAGACAAAGGGCATACTAAGTAACCCCTCAGCACCCTATTGTAAGATAGTGTGTGCTGGGTCTAGAAAATTACAAAATGTAAGTAAAGTCAATTTCACTTCACTGCTCTTGGAAACAGTAGTTTTATCAAGAGAAGGTATTTAAACCTTTGGGAAATCTAAGAACCTTCCCTGTGCCACTGCACAGAAGGTGCTGTGTGTCACAATGTAAAGATGATGCCTATAGAGTTTGTTAGACTCCTAAGTCAAAAAGAAACGCAGAGCCCAAATCACAGAAAAATACATGCGAGACTGGGGAAAAAGGTCTCACTCTCTCCAGGTTAGAATTGAAAAAGTCTGCAAGTCCAGCAAAAGTGCTGGGGGTCTCTAAGGTAGAAAGAAATTAGCACATTTATGAGAATTCTCCCTAACAAAGGGAATCCCTAGTGCTAGGAAATCTTTTCTCTTGGCAGCTTTCCTCTCTGCTTTAATGGGCTCCCCCTCAATCATATCTGGAGACCTTGTGATCGTGGACCGATTCTTGTTGGTGAGGTCTTTTTCATTCTAGTTCCCTGGCTTAATTCTCCTGTTACAGTGGCACTGGTCAGTCCTTGTAGCTACCAATGTGTAGCAGTACTACCTCCCATAAGGAGTACTACAGGGAAACATGATTTCTCTTTTTAGTGTAATGGTTGTACTTTCCAGTACAACACTGACAGACTTATGGCATACCTATTTTAACCATTTTTGGGTCTCACTAGCATGCCCCATGTGTTTTTACCGCATGGTAGCCATTTACCACCATCATGGTCCAAAAACGCATACTCTTTAACGCCTGCTTTTATTCTGTCTGTCTTGGCTTTCATGTGGCTGACCAAGGTTGGAAAGGGCCAAATATCGTATTGCATTCTCCTGGGTTTCTTGAAAGAAGCCCAGGAAATGTTCAGTTTGAGTGAATTGGCTGGATATTGGAAGATGGTCACTCCCACCGTAGGTTTTCACTTATTGGGAAGGGGTCTGGAGCTAGTCAACCACTGGAGCCAAGATCCCCCATGATGCTGCACTGGACCCTACATTGGCCAAGCCATCTATAGAAACGGGGAACCTCATCATGGGAGCCTCTTTCTGTTGGGCATAACTAGTCTGCTTCTCTGCTGTCTTGTCTTCTGGAGCTCTGGGGAGTCATTAGGCCTGTCTGTCTGGCATCTGGAGGGCAGACTTTGCCAATGCATGTTAGGCAAAGTTTGTATGCAGTACCCTCTTGGACCACTACACACAACTATGACTACAGGTGTAAGCAAACCAACCTTTTGTACACGTCTGTACTACACAGCTTTGGTAGCGGGGCTGAGCAGTCAGGCTTATCTCAAGAGGGGAATGTGAGCAGTAAAGATGTTACACAGAAGTCTACAATCAAATAAACTCTTACACTCAAGGTTTCTTTGATAAATACTTATGACTTTATTTATCTGTCAGTTATAAAACATTCATTAGAAGGAGGCAATTATATAATAACACACAAATGTACTTCAATACTATTTCAGAATACTTTTCAAGAGGAGTAAAAGGCAAAGATTATTAGAACATGAAAGGCTACAATTATTCTTAGACCGTGCAAATACTTTGCGTTCAACAGAAGAGTCAATTCAATAGGCCAAAGTCAATGGGCTAAAGTCTTGGATAGGAGAAAGCGGTTCTGGTAAGTACCATATCATAAACGGTAATGTCTCGGCACAAGTTCTAAGCACTTTCACTGCGAGAGGTAAGTTCTCTCAGTCTTGTTTCAGAGTACCTTACAATGAAGAAAAATAGGCAGCTGTTGACTTCTGTTCCTGGCAGTTCCTGCAGATCTTGCTGTTCCTGGGCATTCGTCGTGGGGACAAGAGGAAGGACGTCGGGGGACTCCTGCACTGGAACAGGTCAAAAAGCTTGCAACTGGTTTCAATTCCGGTGGCTGTAAGCAACGCACACAAACTGGTGTACCTCTCCATGATCCTACGGTTTCCTGCAGTTAATCTGAGGAAATTCAACCAGCTCGGAGATGGGTGTCCAGGTGGCTTACTTTGGAGTTGATTGGTCCCACCAACTCAAAGGGAGAAGTCGTCCTTTGCAGGGCTTCTATGTCGATGCGAACTTGGCGATTCGGACCTGCAGCAGGGCTTTACTGGGCAAACCAACGGTCCAGGAGTTGCAGCAGCCGTCCTCTTCAAGCTCTTCTTCGGTTCCTTCGTCCAGTGGTTGACTCTGCCTTCCAAGCCAAGAGACTCGCCTTTTATTCAGTTCTCTCCCATTCATTCCAACCTAGCTGTCACTCACCCAGCAGGGTGACTGTCCTTGCCGGACAGTCAGCCAGCCAATCCCCACCGAGTGCATTTGGGTCTCCTAGGAGACTAAGCACAGAGTGTTTCCGGGCACCTCCCTCACTTCCTGCCCACCCCAGACACTCGGGCACCAGAGGTGGTCTTCACTCCTGAAGCCCGCCAAAGGTGAATGAACAAAGTGACCAAACCTGGTTTGGCGCTCTTACCAGAGCTACGAATAGTTTGCGGTCGGGAAAAATCATGGTAATTTGTTGTAAAACCTCTGCCACAGCCATTCTGAGGCGGTCTTCACTCCTGAAGCCTGCCAAAGGTGATGGGACAAAGGGACCAAACCTGGTTTGGCGCGCAGAGACAAACTCTAGAAGGACCTTTCCAAAAAGAAATGGCGTAAAAAGAAGACGGGACCTGTTTAAACAAAGGGAGCTCAGACGTCCTCTTGAAAAACATGGCTCCCGCGATTTAACACTACCGGAGCTACGAATAGTTCGTGGTCGGGAAAAATCATGGTCGTTCGTTGTAAAACCACTGCCACCAGCCATTCTGAGAGGAAAGGGTAGCATTTGACTGCTACATGAGTAGCTAGACACAGGGGATACTAAGTGACCCCTCAAGCATTCTTTTGTAAGATAGGGTGTGCTGGGTATAGGAAATTAAAAAACTAAAGTCAATTTCACTTTACTTACTCTGGGAAACAGTGTTTTCCAGAGAAGGTAGTTAAACCTTGGGAAAGCCTGAAAAGGCTTCCCTGTGTCACTGCACTGAGGGTGCTGTGTGACACAATTGTAAAAGATGATGATAAAACAAATATCAAAATACATGAGCAATTGGGGGAAAAAGGTTCACACTCTCTCCAGGTAAAAAAAATAGTCCTCAAAATCCAGCAAACTTGCTGGGGGTCTCTAAGGTGAAGGTAATTAGCATATTTTTGAGAATTCTCCCCAACAGTGCACATACACAATCTATACTTGGGTCTGGCCATTTGTCAGATCTTAGTCGTGGGACTAGGACCTCCTCAACTAGCTGTTGCTCTTTGCAGAGGAGAGGGAACGGTCTGGAGACAGTCCATCTGTCCTCCTGCATCATGTCCTACTGAAGTCTGCTACCAAAATCAGGCTTTACTGTGCCATTAGTCTGCTTTTTAAACCAAGGCCTTTTTATTAGTTGAAACACTTTTAAAGTCAATGCTATTTACATCCTTTGTAGAAATTATAGTTCATTTATTGCACCTGTTAGGGCAGAATAACACTTCTGAGGGTTCTGCTGTCTCATTTTGTGGCACCCCGCACTATATTTGTTTTTCCCACTATATTTTTTTGGGGAGTTCTATATTATTTTGGTGGTCAGACGAACCTTTACTGAAGTCATCCTGCTACTACATCCCTTTTTTCAATCTTTTAGAGAACATGGTCCTAGGCCATCTGGAAGGTTCCCAGGCTTATGGGGTGCTTCTTAAGTGTCCTCTTTTTACCCTAGGGTAATTTTATCCCCCTTCATAGGTTTTAGGTGGTAGGCTGGTGTCAGCTAATAAGTTTTGGCTGCACCAGGGGTGCAAGCCAATTTACTTATTTAGTAGCCCAGTGTATTTTTATAGTAGCCATTGTAGTACTAATGGTTTTTTTTAAAGTCCTAAACAGTTATTTTGTTTTACAAGCTTCCTTTGTTCTGAGAAACCATGAGGCATGCCTAAAATGGCAGTTCTGCTCCTGTGAGCTCTTTATGAGCCCAAGATGGCAACCTACATAGTGGTTTGAACCAGTCTAGACCAGTTCCGGGCCCTTTTCAGGGCACTATACTTCCTGTGTACAATCGGCTGGCCCAAAACCTTTGTTTTAAATCTCCTAATGGGATTGGTGGACTGGCAGAAGCCAGCTCCTGCGAGTGAAGGCACTGTGAAGGCAACACGAAGCAAGACAAGGACAACAGATTCAAAGGTCAAAATAAACACTTTTATTAACTTAAATGTCAGAATGGAAAAAAGGCCTAACTTGCCCTATGTTAAGGTAGGATTTTCCTACCTAAAGAAAACTAAGAAAAGTCTGATTCAAAGAGTTCAACTGAAGAATCTGTCTGTGTCCAAAACCCATGCTTACCCTCACAACTGAATCTGTAATGTGTAGGGATGTCGCCAACCAAAAAGAAAACTGTGTTTAACAACGTTCTGAGCTTCTTCCAGCTTGCAGCTTCCTTCCAGCTCCATTCCCCAAGTGTAAAAAGTCTCAAAATTACCTTCTTTGGATTTAGGATGAAATAGTCTGAATCAGGACCTCCCTTACCCAAGTCAGGACTAGGGCGTCCCTGCCACAAGATTTAAGTAACACAGTTCGAAAAGCAAGGTATCCTTGTCTTCTAAATTTAAAGTTCCAAAGTTCAAGGTTTTCAAACATTGGTTCCTTTTTAGTTTGTAGCTTTCACACAAGTGGCCATTTATACTCCTTCTAATTTTTAAAGTTCCACTGTAAATCTAGCTTCAGCACCCTTTTTCTGTTTCATGTTCCTGAAAGTCACATTCATTTTAGAACTCAGCATGCAGTGGTTTGTTTATCCTTTTAAAGGTGTATTAATTTCAGCCTTTTCATATACAATGTTTTTTTTCCAATTTGAGGTTCTGGTTCTGCTCCCTTTCTGGGTTCCAAATGTATTATTTCGAATGGTTAACAAGGTTTGTAATTCAGTTTGGTATTCAATAATCATAAGCGTTGCTTATCGCTCATCTGTGCTTTGTTTGTTCGATAAGCGTTTATTTCACTATAATTGAATTGGCCAGTGTTCGGAGACTTTTGAAAACCTGTTTCTTGCCACATGCAACCAATCAATACAAAGAATTCTCAGTTCTTTTGAGCCCTTTGACGATTGATAATGAAGTATCGGAGACTTTTTCGAAAACGTGCATATTCAAGGCATGCAACCACTCTGATACAAAGTATTCAGCGTATAACAAAGTCCACACACTCGCGCACCGGGTTTCCCATTCATTAGAAACTCAATGGTTGCTTTCATTGTTCTTGTTGCAGCGCGGATCGCACAGCCTTCTAGTTTTAGTCTCTGTGCTCTGGCTCCAGCTCCTGCCCTTCAGACACCCCTGTTTTGGTCCTCTCACACAGGGCAACAAGCGCTTCAAGTAACAAGGTAAGGGGCAGCATTCCCACATGTCTCCCCTCACTGTGTTCAGCCAGCTCCAGGGAGTCCCAGCTCTCCCGCCATGCTTCCAAGGACCGCCTCTCTCCGTATTTCCTAGCGCCTTGGCGCCCTGCTCCAGCTGCTTGGACTGGTTTCCTTGTTGCTTCTCCTGTCGTTCTCTTTTTGACTGGGCAGGTCTCGTTTTATACACCTGCAGCCTGCAACCACTTGACAGGCTGCAGATGTGAATGCTCAATTAACCCTGCCTTACCGCAATCAAAGGGACATGCCTGACCTTCACACATCTTAGCAGGCATCTTCCTCGTCCCAGTATCAGAGTGGTAAAAGAGCATAGTCTTTGTTCTTATTTGCTTCTTCTTTGTCCCAGTAGTGTCGATTGTGGAGAAATGAGGGTAACTGGCTTATAATAGCCCATTAAAGTTGGAGAAGGCTTTGGTTGGTTGTCAAGTGGGAAAAGGGGGATACCATATCTCGCCCAATGGCATCTTTCTCCTTTTTCTGGGTTTTCGAGGTTAGTAATATTTCCTAATATTATTCTGGCCAAAGGATATGGGGTGACAATATACCATTAGGTTTCTGGGAACAAGGGTTCATCACGAGCTGTGAAGGGGTAATACGGTCTCTCACCTGAAGACTGTTCTTCCCATTTCCCAATTGTCCTCCACCCAGGTGATCCTCCTGGCTTCTCCACCCCTAGGTTCAGGATCCAAAAGAGATGGCTTTTCCCTGGCCATCTGTGCAGAGGATCTCCGGGAAATAGATGTGAGGACGCCCTCAGGTTTCTCCCAGCACATACAGGGAAACCCTCTGTCCCTACACAGTGCTGCTGGATTTTTAGAAGAACACGTTAGGTTACCTACTAGAGGAACTCTTGCAGTTTCCTGCCATTGCTGTTTTTTTAGGCACGCTTCTGGCCAGACTGACTGGATGCAGTGGTCTGGGGCAATCTCTGGTTTGGGTTTTTGGCTGCATGGCTTCCGAGTTAATCTCGTCCTTTAACCCTGGCACCGTGTTTTTACTGCATTTTACTTCCAAGGTTTTTACTGCCTTGAATTTGTAAGCTTCTGAAGGAACTGTGATTTACCTGCATTCTCATAGTCTACAAACTTTGTCTTCATTCTTATAGCGCCTTTCTTCAAATTTAGAACTGCAAGTGACCCTGGAAGGTACTTAAATGGACTGTGGCATTTTCTAGGGTCTCTGGAGTTCTCCACCATGCCCTGGATTCTTAGTCTCTGATTGGCTAGGTATTTTGAAATCTCTTACACCCTACTCCAAGGATATACAATGTTTCACTGTGGTGCTATTGTTTCCATCCTTAGTGTGTAATATGCCCTTATGGGCTTAGGGACTGGCTCACTAGACTATATCCTGGACTTTGTAGTAGTCCTGATTGTGTTGGACATTGTGTTTCCCTGTGCTCTACTTCAAAGTGCTATAATTGTATTGTGTACATTGTATTTATCTTTTTAGAGTGTAGCGGGAAACCTTCAACCAAGTTCTGTATTGTATCTTTGGATCATAACTGGTAATTACTGTGTGTATTATTGTGTAGGGCTTGTTTATTTTTATTTTTTTAGGATAAAGAGGAAGATCGTATGGCCATAACTGGCCATTTATTGTTTATTTGTACAATATAATCTTTGTTTAATTGGAGTACTTATTTTTCCCTATCATAAATATTGTGTAACCTTGTTATAAGTGGTTATTTTTCAGTATGACTGTTTGGTGTAATCTTCTGAGGTGGTTTAACATGCCATCTCAGAGGTGCAAAGAGGAGAGGATGTTCCATGCATGCACGGTGGGGGGGGGGTCTCTAGCTGGGGGGCATAGCTTAAGTACATCCACCATACTTGGTTCACGCCCCTAACTAGAGGGGCCCCCACCCCCTGATTTAACCTCCCACTTAAAATACTGATTGGGCTTGAACAGTGCCTCTCGCCGGTCCCTCCCAAATGCAGTATGGCTGCAGGGGACTTCATGGTGTAGTGTGGCAGTTTCCAGCTGACGGTCTTCTACGTGGTTGGGCATGGAGGTTGTGTAGCATGCTTCACCGGAGTAGAGGCCCTCTAGCAACTTGTCACACCCACTCAAGTCACAATCCACTCGCACATGGTTCTGCAATCTCTGCAAACAAAGCTTCCAGTTGCTGCAGTGCCACCTAAAGCACAAAATGGGATAGTCTTTTCAAAGAACTGCTATGCAGTTCTTTGGAAAGTTATTTACTCCCCGGTTATTTACTCCCTCCACTTTAAGCGATTGCAGTGTATTGTTTTCAACTGTGTTCCTATTAAGACTGGGGATGTGTTTGAAATGGGACACCAAACTGTTTTGTATATGTGTAGGTATTGCTTTACTTAACTTTTAAAAAAAAAACTTGTTTGCTTTTTGACCTTCTATTGATAAATAAATTAGTATTTTAGTAGTGTGCACACTTTAGTGCATGTCAAGCTCTTGTGTTTTGTTAATTGTACTTGATACCAAACTGCTGATCTCCTTAGTTTGAGCCTAACTGCCCGTCTTTATTGTCGATCAGGAGTTAAATTCATACTTTTTGTTCCAAGACTTTCCAGGTCCATTAAGGCTGGCTTCCCAGAACCCTTCAACAGTGGGTCTGAAAAACCGCCAAACACCTGGATTGGAGACAATTGGTCTTTTCTTGAGGCACAACCTTAGTCAGTTGCATTGGCCTCTCCTACCTGGTCTGGGTGACTTGCCTGCAGTATTCCCCTAAACTCATCAGCTAAGGGATTGCCTTTGATAGGTCTTGCTAGTGGTTAGCTGTGACTGCTGAATCCAAGTAGTGGTGTCCTGGGACCGTCTTCGCAGACTACACTCTGAGACACCCAGCTGCACCTAGATGCGAAGTGGGAGATGTTGTCCTTTACAAATGCAGTGTAACATCTAATGCTTCCCTATGGAACTATATTATTGTAGAACAAATCACCATAACCAGTTCCTAGATGTCAACGCAAGCAGTTTTAATTGGATCACTGTCTCTCACACTGCTCCAATGTGTTGAACCTTTTGCCACCCACAGTCCCATGTGTGCATTACATTTGTGAACTGTGTCCCAGCGGAACACCATGCTGCCGGTCCTGGCCGTCTATTCAGCAGTCTAATGCATTGTGGGAAATGTATAGTCCCAGTTCGGTTTGATTAACCCAATTGTACTAAAGCATGTACTTGCACTGGTTTTTAAAAAGGAAGCCCATGGCTGGAGACCAGTTGCCCCAGGCAACACTGAGCCAAATGATCACTGCCCACAAATTGGCTGACCAAATGGCTCCATGTTCTTCTCATGATCCAGTCTTGTGAGGTGGCCTTGTAATGCACGTTGTTAGGGGAGTTTTCCTGAAGTCCTACTTGGAGGTAAGACTTTAGTAAGCTACCGCAGTGATTTGTAGATCCCCCAACTCTTGGTATCAGTCTGTACTACTCATGGACCTTGGTAGAGTGGCAGAGCAGTCCGGGTTATCTTAAGAGGAAGATGTGAGCTGTAGATAAGTACACTGAACCTAGCTAGTAATGCATATCAAATAAACACACATTCATTTTTTTTTTTTTAAATATATTTTATTAGTTTCATTACAAACCATAACAAAGAGTAAAACAGGTATCAGTGGTGATGATTGAGCATATCAGAAGAAAAGATTAAATCCCCAACTGTCCCCCACTCCTCCCTTCCCTCCCCCCCCAAGACCACAGTAAGTACTAAGTTCGTCAAGAGTCCATGCTCGGGCCTGGGTCGCCTTACCCAGCTACCTCGCTCTCCTGTGATTCAGGGTGCAACAAGGGTACAGTCAAGGCCACCCAGCGGTGAAGCTCTTCGCTGGAGTCAAGCCTCAGCACTTGGATCGCAGTCTCCCATGCCGCGGTTTCCGCTGCGATCCACTTTGTAAGGTCCCCCCACCATAGGGGCATAGGTGGGCCTTTGGGGCTCTTCCACCCCATGGCAATGCGCCTTTTGGCAGTTATGTAAATAAGGTCTCTCAGCCTGTTGAGGGATTTGTTCTCCCTGCTGCGCCTAAACCTGCCCAGGATCCATGCCGAGGGCTCGTCCACTTCGATGTCAATGTTTGCACCGGCCACTCTATCCCTCACTTGAGTCCAGAATTCTCTAATCACTGGGCATCCCCAGAACATGTGGGTCATGCCAACATCGGGCTCGCCGCATTTGGGGCATGATTGGGTGGTCGCACCGGTGAATCTGGATATGGCTTCCGGGGTGAGATACGCTCTGTTCGTGACGTACAGTTGAATGAGCTGTAAGCGGGCGTTCCGGGAGATTTTTTTTATGGTAGTGGGTTATATCGCCCCAGGCTTTGTCTTCGAAAACCAGATTCAGTTCGGTTTCCCATTTGTTTCGGCATCTGAGGTCTTCTTTGGTGGAGCCCCATAGTAAGGCCTCGTAAATACGTGAGGTTTCGTGGCCCCCCTCGGCGGCATTAAGAATCGTTTCAATACATTCGTTTTCGTAATTCAGGTCGCCAGCGGCGGGCCATCTGCTAGTTAGGGCCTGTATGACCGCTCTGTGCAGTAGGAATTGCCCGGCCGGGAGGCCAGTGGCGTCACTAAGGTCTGGGAAGGCTAAAACCGTCTGCTCCTGGATCAGGTCCCCAAGCGTGGCCACCCCAAGGGGCTCCCATTGTGTACAGGTCTCAAGTTGACCCCAGGAATGGTTGGGCATGAGTGCTGCAATGGGGATCTGTGGGGAGTATGGGTCTTTGGACCCGACCAGTTTGCAGGCCCTTTTCCAGAGTCGGAGTCCCAGCTTGACGAGGTAAGGGCAGTGTTCGAGAGCACCCCTCTTGGTCCACAGCAGATCCCTGAGTAATAGCTGGGGGAGGGCCGGTTGGAGGAGGCGGGTGTCTGTTGTGCTCTCGTCGGCCATCCACCGCACAATGTGTCTCAGCTGGCTGGCTAGGAAATAAAGTTCAAAATTGGGGATCTTCAACCCACCCCTCTCGTATGGTCTCTGGAGGGTCTGCAATGCCACCCTATGCCTGCCTCCCTGCCAAAGGAAGCCCCTACAGACCTTGTTGAGGTCTTTAAAGAATGCTGGGGGGATGTAGAAGGGAATGTTAGTGAAGTAGTGCAATAGGCAGGGCAGGGCGACCATCTTAAGGAGACCCGCCCTCCCGGCCACCGAGGGCGGAAGCCACCCCCAAAATTCCATGGACTTCGAGAGAGAGTCTTTGGCCCTTACGGTGTTAAGTATATGTTCCGTGCCGGGGGTCCGATATATGGTTATCCCCAGATATTTAAACAATGTTGCCTGCCATTCGAGATCTAGGGGAGGGAGGGACCCATAATGATCACTGTGTAGTGCGGCTAGGGGGTAGAGGCAAGATTTGTTTGTTAATCTGGATCCCGGTATGCTTATGAAAGCTGTCCAGGGTTTCAAGAATGTAGGGTAGGAGGTGTTCGGGGTCCTGCAAATATAAGAGGGTGTCGTCCGCGTACATGGAGACGAGAAGAGTTGTCCCATTTATGGTGATGCGCCCATCTACGTATTCCTGTCTCAGGTAGGCTGCTACAGTCTCGGCTGCGATGATGTACAGCATGGGGGGTAGGGGGCATCCCTGGCGGGTGCCTCTGTGTAGGAACCATTTCGCAGAAAAGGTTCTATTAGTTCGAACTCTTGCCGTGGGGTTGGCATAGACCAGCTGGGTCCATTTCAGAAATACGGGACCAATTCCCATCTTTGCCATGGTAGCATATAGCCATTCTCACCTCACGGAATCAAAAGCTTTGGTGGCATCCAGTGATGCCACCGCAAGTTTCTGTGGTCTTCCCTCGGTACTATAAATGACATGATGCAGCCTGCGCAGGTTCTCAGTAATGGATCGTCCGGGGACGTATCCGGTCTGGTCTTGATGGATCAGCAGTGGGATCACTCTGCGCAGTCTGGAGGCGAGCAATGCGGTGAGGATCTTGCAGTCTACATTTAGCATGGAGAGGGGCCTGTATGAGGCACAATCTGCTCCGTCCTTCCCAGGTTTGAGTAAGGGTATTTCTCCAGCATGGGGTCTGGCATGGATTCACATGCTCATGAATATTCCCCGTCGTCAGGCTGGGAATCCTCGGTAAAGAAAAAATCAGTATCAGTTTCGTTTCTGATCTGTCTTTCGTAGTAGTAACCAATCACTGATCTCTGCGTCATACTGACCACAGCCAATGACTGCCCTCTACCTAAGCCCCACCTCTGGCAGCCATCTTCACATTTCTACCGCACGTTCAAGTGTTGGGATCCTCGTGCTATTACTCTCGAGCGTTAGTGCTTTTTTCACGTTTTTTTCTCAGAAAAATGTCTCTTTTTTCGGTCAAGCCTCAAGCTCCACCGTTTCTTCATCCGATTAACGGGGACCCGTGTCGGATTCGTCTACGCCCCTCACGGGTGAAGATTTCGTCGAGCCACGCTTTTGGAGGACTCCAGAAGTTTCTCAGGCCCATCTCGGACATGGCCCAGGAGAAGGGAAGCTTGACGCCCGGAAAGCTGTTCAGGGTCTGCCCTGGATGCCAGATTCAAAATGTCTTTAAGGAGGACGAACACTCCCTTTGCCTTTACTGCCTACATGAGGACAAGACTCACGTGGAGAAGGACTGTGCGTTTTGCGGCAATATTTCGGAGCGGACCATGAAGGACCGCCATCAACGTCTCGCCAACTGGCTGGAAGGAAAGAGCCCGTCAGGCGAGAAGAAGAAGTCCGAGCGGTCTTCTAAGACCTTTGAGGGCGTCCCGGCGACGGGGGTCCAACAGAAGGCCAAGCACCGCGAGTCCGCTGGCACCGGGAGCGCCGAACGGTCGGGCTCTACGAGCGCCAGGCAGGGCGCATCCTCCCTGGCGCCATCAACCACGAGCCAACGCTCTGGCTCGCGTAAGAGGAAGGCCGAGCACCCGGCAAAGCTCCTGGAGAGACCCCGGTCGAGCTCGAAGGCCCCATTGGAGGAGGGAGCGAGGCGGTGACCCTCCCCCCAAGGAGAAGGCGGTGAGCGCACCTAAGGTGGTGAAAGCCTTAATCCACCTGGCCAAGGCCTCTATCGAGACAGTCGCGGCGGCCCTGGCTCAGCCTGTGGAGGCTACACCAGTGGGAGTCCTCTTTCATGCCCATCGACAGAACCCCCGTGAAACTTCTGACGGAGAAGAAAAAGGGGGGGCAGGAGGTCGTCGTGGATTTGGCCTCAACCTCTGAGGAGGAGCTGATCGAAGTCTTAAGCCACGGCGTTGGTGTGGAAGAAGTCCAGCCCGTCGGGAGGGACCCCGACGTAGGAGACGACGAGAACGTCGAGGGTGCCGACGGGGCTCCTGACCGCCCGTCGGACTCCCCTCAACCAGTGCCGCAAGACAACTCGGCGGCCATTTGCATTTATCTCATCCGCCTGTGCAGGCTCCGGATGCGCCCGTTGCAGGAGTTCCTGGTCGCGCGTTGGATCCAGACGACGGGCAGCTTCGAGGAGAGGATCACACTCAACAAGAGTTTCCGATGAGCGATCCGGTGGTGGGGCACCCGCGCGCATCTGACGGCGGGCATGGACTTCCAGACCCCCGGCATCAGGAGACAGTGACCACGGATGCCTCCCTGGAAGGGTGGGGAGCGCACACCGAAAATCTGCACGCGAGAGGCCTTTGGCTTCCGACAGAGGTCCCTCCATATCGACGTCCTGGAGCTCCGTGCAGTGTTTTGGGCCCTCAGGTCCTTTCTTCCGTCCCTCAAGGGCAAGGTGGTGAGGATCTTCACCGACAACACCACCACCATGTTCTACATCAGGAAGCAGGGCGGTACCAGATCCCCAGCCCTGTCCAAGGAGGCGCAGGATCTGTGGCATTGGGCCGTCGCCCAAGGGATGTTTCTGGTGCCGTTTCATCTGGCAGGGATAAAAAACACCATCGCCGACTGAGCTGCGCTCGTGCCACGAGTGGGAACTACGACAGGATCTAGTGGACCGCCTCTTCCGACGGTGGGTCACACCCCAGATCGATCTGTTCGCGACGGCGACGAACTCCAAGTGCCGGAGGTTCGCCAGCAGGTTTCCCCAGCCGAGGAGCATGGGCGATGCTTTCTCGTTCCCCTGGGAGGGCCTGTTTCTATACGCGTTCCCTCCATTGCCATTGCTGATCCGGCTAATCAACCAGCTCAAGAGGTCACGGTGCAGGATGATCCTCGTCGCACCTGCGTGGCCGAGGCAGATATGGTTCCCGGACCTTCTGGACTTGTCAGCGTCCCCGTCAATCAAGCTGCCAGTGGACGCGGATCTTCTCTCCAGGGAAGGAGGCGCCATCCTCCATCACGACCCGAAGTCGCTGAACTTGCAGGCCTGGCTCCTGCAGCGTTAGAGTTTGGAGGATACGACATACCGGCCGACTGCAGAGAGGTTCTTGCAAAGGCCAGGGCGTCCTCAACTCTTAAATGCTATGGACACAAATGGAAGAGGTTCTCTGTCTGGTGCCACGCACAGAAGATTAACCCTCTACGTATTGCGGCTCCCCAGGTACTGCTGTACCTTCAGACGCTGGCCAAGGCTGGACTGGCGCACGCGTCCATCAAGATTAATCTTGCTGCGATCTCCCGATACACCAGAACCACGGGGCGGACGTCTTTGTGGTCTCATCGTCTGGTGAAAGAATTCATGAAGGGACTGTTCAGATCGTTCCCGCCGATGAAGGCTCCGGCCCCGGCGTGGGAGCTCAACGTGGTGCTGACCAAGCTCATGGGACCTCCGTTCGAGCCTCTGCACTCGGCTCCGTTGAAGTTCTTGTCGTGGAAAACCGCGTTTCTTGTGGCCATCACCTCCGCACGAAGAGTGGGAGAGATCCAGGCCCTTTCCTGCAAGCCCCCGTACTTGACTTTTCACGACACGAGGGTAGTGCTCAGGACGCACCCCTCCTTCATGCCCAAGGTGCCGTCGGACTTCCACCTCAATGAACCCTTGGTGTTGCCGGTTTTCTTCCCGTCGCCTTCGTCGCCGGCCGAAAGGACTTTGCACTCGCTGGATGTGTTTTCGGAAGACGTCACAACTTTTTGTGAACTTTGGACCTGTCAGTCAGGGGAGGGCTCTCTCAAAGGCCTCCATTTCCAGATGGCTCTCCGGCTGTATCATGTACTGTCATCGGTTGGCAAACCGACCGCTGCCTGGCCGTCCGAGAGCCCATTCCACCAGAGCGATCGCAGCTACCACGGCATTCCTATCTGATGTGCCCTTGCTGGACATCTGCAGGGCTGCTACGTGGAGGTCGACGCACACCTTCACGAAATTTTACTGCGTCGATCGGGATTCCAGGGAGGAGTCCAGGGTCGGCCAAGCAGTGCTGCGCAATCGGTTCGCCTAAGGTGAGCCGGGTGAGGAGGTAAGAATTGCTTAATGTTGAGTTTGATGTATTGCTTAATGTTGAGCCTTTGCCACCTCCCGTGGTTGTGCATGTGTTTACTGCTATGTATTCTTTATTCATGAGCATGTGAATCCATGCCAGACCCCATGCTGGAGAAGGAACAAGTTACTTACCTGTAACTGTTGTTCTCCAGCACGGGTCTGGCATGGATTCACATGCGAACCCTCCCGCCTACCCCTCCGGCTCTTCACTTGGTCATACTGCCACTTCACGTGCTACCAAATCTGAAGATGGCTGCCAGAGGCGGGGCTTAGGTAGAGGGCAGTCATTGGCTGTGGTCAGTATGACGCAGAGATCAGTGATTGGTTACTACTACGAAAGACAGATCAGAAACGAAACTGATACTGATTTTTTTCTTTACCGAGGATTCCCAGCCTGACGACGGGGAATATTCATGAGCATGTGAATCCATGCCAGACCCATGCTGGAGAACAACAGTTACAGGTAAGTAACTTGTTCCTATCACGGCCTCGCTCGGAGTCCGGGAGGGTGCCACACTCGAAGGCCTCGTTATAGACCTGGGCCAATATAGGGGCAAGTGTTTCCTCGTAGGTTTTATAGAACTCCCCTGGGAGGCCATCCGAGCCTGGGGTCTTCCCAGCTGGTAGCGTTCTGATCACCACCTTGACCTCATCAGGAGTGATGGGCTCATCGAGAGTCTCGGCCATATGCGGGTCTAGTTTAGGCAAATCGATGACGTCAAGGGCGTCCTCGATCCCCGTGTCAGAGGGGGGGGGGGTCTCAGAGTACAAATTATGGTAGAAGCTGGAGAAAACCGAGTTGATTTCCGGTTGGGTATGCACAGTAGTGCCATCTGGTGCGAGTATGTGGCATATGGGCGGCCTGGGGGTTTCCCTTTTGTAGAGCCAGGCCAAGAGTTTCCCGGGCTTTCTCCCAGGGCATGGACTCTCTGTGTGTTTGGCGTAGCTTAGTTTACCAAGGGCTTCCCAGTGCTTTAGGCAGGTTTGTCTAAGTTCAGAAATTTTAAGTAATTGATCGGGAGATAAGTCAGCCCTGCCCTCGAGGGTGCGCAGGTATCCCTCGGCCTGTTCCAACAGGGTTGTGATGGATCTCTGGGCGCCCCCAACTGCTGCGATCATCTCACCCCGCATGCCCACCTTATATCCCTCCCAGGCGGTGCCTATATATTTAACACTATGTAGGTTGTTCTCCCAATATTCTTCGGTCTCGTCTCTGTGCTCTCTGAATGATGTATCAAGTAGAGCTTCGGCTCTCAATCTCCACGTGGGTATGAGGGGTCTAGGCGGGAACACCTCCCAGGTGGCCAGCAGGGGAGAATGATCGGACAGCACCCTCGGCAAGTAATGCGCGTCAACAAACATAGACTGCTGTGTCTGGCTGAGAAAGATATAATCTAACCTGGTATGCACGGCATGTGGGGGGGGGGAGTAGAAGGAGTACTCCCGTTGCCCCAGGTGCTGGTCCCTCCAAATATCACTTAGTTGTAGCTGGTGGACTAACTTGGAAAGTATTTTGGCCGGAGGGGAGGGGCGGTCGTGTTTGACGTCGGATCTGTCCAGCAAAAGGGTCGAGGGTGCAGTTATGATCGCCCCCCCATATCATAATTCTGTCCATATACGGGGTGAGCCGTGTGTAGAGGGAGTGGAAGAAGGTAGTTGCGTTGTGGTTAGGTGCGTAAGTGCTGACCAAGCACAGTTCTTTACCCTCAATAGAACCACAAACCACAACCATTCTCCCCTCGCTGTCTGATTTAGTGCTGGTGAGCCTGAAGGGTACCGTGGGGGCAATCCAGATCAGGACCCCTCTGGCATAGGAGGAGTATGTGGAACCCACTAGGGTGCCGCACCAAGTTTTGGCCAAGGCGTCTAGCTTTTTGGCAGACAGGTGAGTCTCTTGGAGCATGGCGATTCCGACCTTGCATCTCTTCAAGTAGGACTGGACGCGTCGTTGTTTGACAAAGCTGTTCAGGCCTCTAACGTTCCATGTGATGATCTTAACTGTCAGCCATAGTCGTTGCGTAGTCGGACGAGTGGGGCCAGCAGGACTCTGGGTCTTATTGGTGCTGAAGTGCATGACGAGTGCTTCCGTGGTCTTGGTGATTCCCGTTTGCGGTTCCCAACTATAGTAATAACTCCCCGTTTCCCACCCTCCCCCCTTAACTGTAAACAACCCAAACATAAAACTAGCCCAGCGAGGTTGCCCTCGTTATGACAATCCCGTTTCCGCTCCGTAGGACCGTGCATGGGTCACTGTGCCCTACGGGTGGGTATGTACACCCAAAAAAAAAAGGAAAGAAATTTCCAGGGGGAGGAGTGGTCCTTGACTCAAGTGTCTCCATATCAGGATCCATTCAGCTGAGTAGGGGGCTTATTCCGCCTGCCTGTGGTGGGTGAAGGCTGTCTGATTGCTGTTGAAATGACGGGAGGAACGTTATCTAGGTTTCCGCTTTCTTTCTTCGATGTCAGGAATTTGCTGTCCATCCATCCAGTCTCTGGCCTGTGCCGGAGTTTCGAAAAGGTGTGCCCTGTTATTGTGCAGCACTTTGAGTCTTGAAGGGTACAGGACCATGTAACGCAATCCAGCTGCCTTCAATCTGGCCTTTGTGTGTATAAACTGGACTCTGTTCATTTGAACCTGGAAGGTGTAGTCAGGGTAGATTGCAATTGTGGCAGAGTCACGTTTGATTTGACCACCTGCACGAGAAAAGGCTAGGATCACTTCTCGATCTCTGTAATTAAGGCCTTTTGCGATCACCGGCCTGGGTGGAGCACCCGGCGGGGGTCTTTTAGCAAGGGATCTGTGGGCCCTTTCGATAGAGAAGCCTTGGGAGAGTTTGCCAGCTCCCACCTCTTGCAGCAGGAGGTTCTCAATATAGTTAGTGGGGTCGGAGCCCTCGATACCCTCAGGTAGCCCAAGGAGACGAATGTTGTTGCAACAGGCTCTCCCCTCCGCTTCCTCCGCCCTGTCTTCCAAATTCTTGACTCTTTGTTGGAGTTCGTCTACATCTCGGAGGAGTTGCGTTTTGGATTCAGCATTTTCCTTGACCTGTATTTCGAGCGCGTCAGTCCTGCCGGCCAGAGAGCAGACATCTTGGCGCAGAAGGCCCAGGTCAACGGCAACAGCATCGAGGAGCTGGGTGTTGCTGGGTTCAGGTGCCACCAGTGTTGTATGGTCCGATTGAAGGCTTGTGGGCCCACAAATCGTGCGCTCAGGGTTTGGAGATTCGCTGGCTGTGTATGTGTCCAGGGTGGTCTGCTGTTGCTTGGGCCTGCTACTTTTACCAGCCATCTTGTGATCCAGTAAGCGGCGCAGCGGGGTTCCTCGTGCTGTTGCCGCGGGCCCAGGGCCAAGATGAAGGTGAAGGGGGGGAGAGGCTGCAATATCAGGGCGTCGAAGCAGGGCTTCGCGCATCCGAAGAGGCAGGCGTCAAGTTTCGGCAGTGCCCGCGCCCCGTCTTGTGGGTGAAGGTAAGCTGCGGCCGTCTGGGGATTCACCGGCTCTTGTGGATGTGGAGCGTCAGGCCTGGGTCGCTCTCGGTGTCGGCCGAAGGGCGCAAGGTGGCGGAGTCAGCTTCGGCGACACTCCCAGGCGCGGATATGCGTTGGCAGGGGTTAAGGGGGGACGAGGCCCCGGTGATATGCAGTCGCAAGTCCTCTGTCGCTGGTTACCCCCCGCCCCGCTCACCTTCGCGGCTCCGGCCGGCCACAGGTCTTGTCAGGGCTCCGCTGGGCCCCGCGGCCCCGGGCAGGACGCCGCTGGATGGAGGCTCTGTCTACGAGCGTGGTTGCTCTCTCTCCCGACCCCGGTGCAGGCTGGCCGGTTGTTCTGGCTCCCCGGCAGGCCCCGATGGACGACGTCCTCCGCGGTGCAGGCGCGCTCCGGTCCCTCGAAACAGGACGCGGGAGCCGCCATTTTGGTTCTCGGCTGCGGCTCTTCTCGCTCGACGTAAGTCGATGTTGGTTGTCTCCAACCGTCTGAAAGATGGATCAAGCGACAGCTGATGAGATCCGGCGACGAATGGTGCAAGTTGGAGCTTTTAAAAGTTAGCAGAAATGCATGAAAATCAGCTTATGATGGCACATCGGCGCGGAGCTCACAGGAGACACGTCCACTCTACATGGCAGTTAGCCACGCCCCCCCAACACACATACATTTATATTAACATATAGATTTATTATATTTACACAAGAGTTACTGTTAAATACTTGGCACAATGAACTAACACACACAGGTATACTTTACAATACTTTCAAAAGGCCACTTCTTAATTGGTAGTTGATGAATGTGCACAATTGTTACAGGAGTTTGACAGGTCTACCGTACGATCGGTAATAACGCACACCTACAAAGTAATGCAGTAGTTGCATTTAGTCAACGTACACATATAAGATGGTAATTTTTGGGAAGGAAAACAGTTGGTTAGTGTTATCCTAGCAGAGTTTCAGGTTCTAGAGGCAGTTTCCCTGCAGTTCTGAGAGGCTTAAAGTCTTGAAAAGCGACAGTCAAAAGTTCCTGTGGATACCTTCTAGTCTCGAGGAAAGAAGATACAAGACTTAACCTACATTGGAGACCATGTTAAAGGACTTGCTACAGCGGCTTGAGTCAGAGGTAAAAAGGGGCTGCCCCGGCCACCTCTACGTGCACTCCAATGCTCTGCAGCGACTTTCTGGAATAAGGCAAGCAATACTCCCCCCCCCCCCACCCCCCCCCCCCCCCCCCCACAGTAGCTTAGGTCAGAAGAAAACATTTGTGGTGGATGCTCTATGAAATTGCAGCTCTGGACCCGATCTCTGGATTGCTTGGTCTGATGACGAAAGGAGGGAAGGGATAGCTCTGGAGCATTCTCGAGGGAGGACCTCTGGCACTGCTATTGGCAACTTCTTTGGTCACTCTGTGGTTTTGGCACCTTTTCTGCAGTACCAACAAAGGATGCGATTCGCCTGGTCAATCATCTTCAGTTCCTGCAGTTCCGCACTCTGAGGAGGGAGTCTGGTTGAGTTGGATTGTGTCTCTGGAGTGTCCTTGAGGGCTCAGCAAGGATGTGGGCAGATTCAGCCTTTCCACAATGATGCACTCGAAATGGGCAGCAAGTCTCCTGGTATTGGGGTTCTGCAGCTCTGGAAACTCACAGTACCTCGGGAGATGGCTCAAAACAAAGTTTGTCTTGGGACTGGTTGTTCCCACCAGTCCAAGGGAAGGAGTCATCCTCTTCGGAATTCCTCTGTCGCACAGAAAACTGGGTCAGGGCAGCAGTGATCACTTTATGGTGTTACAAAGGGTCTGCAGGCATCTCTGGTTGTCTTCTTCTTCGGTTACTTCAGCGTCCAGTGGTTGACTTGCCTTGCACTCCAGGAGCCTCGCGTTTTATACAGTCCCAGCACTCACTCCTCTGAAATCTTCCTCGGCAGTTTACAGAAAGGGGCGTTTGGCTGTTCAATTCAGGCACTCTGGAAGGATAGGGTGTGGGGGGGGGGGGGGTGAAAAACTCCTCCCCCACTTCCTGCCTGGCCAGACACTCCGGAACCTAGGCGGGGACCCCCAAGGGTTCCCGCCAAGGGCAAAACACACACAGGCCTTCCCTTCCCAGAATGGTAGAAGAAGGCTAACCAAGAGCAATCACGCTAGTAATGGTGTAAAAAGGGATGCCCCAAGTTGGTACTTGGGTGTTCCTATTGCACACTACCGCAGCTATGGACATAGCCTGAGGTAGAAAATCACACAATACTTGGTAGAACCCGTCCACTGCCACCAGCCATAATTGGGACATTGTCAATGTGACTAAAAAGTCACAGGAGCAGAGAGAAAGAAGCACGATACTAGGTATTCCTTTGGCACTCCACATAAGGTGGTGTGTGCCAATCCGTCAGACTATAAAGTTGTTGGAGAGATACTAAGTTCTCCAGCATAGGGTCTGGCATGGATTCACATGATCATAAATATTCCTTGTTGTGAGGCTGGGAATCCTCACTAAAAGAAAATCACTTTTGTTTATAAACTGTCTTTCTCCTATAAAACAATCACTGAGCTCTGGATCATACTGCCCCCAGCCAATGACTGCCTTCCCCCTAAGCCTCTCCGCTGGCAGCCATCTTCAGATTTTTACCGCACTTTCAAGTGTTGGGGGAGTCCTTGCGTTTTGTTCTTCGAGCTTCTGCATTTTTTCGTGGTTTTTTTTTTTTTGGTAGGTTCAATCGAGGTGTGCTCCATTGTTTATCCATCTGATTAACGGGCACCTGTTTTCACCAACTTTAATCGCCCCTCAGGGGCAGTAATCGTAAAGTGTTTCTTCCTGGAAGTTTGCAGAGGTCCATCAGGACTACACTGCGCCGAATCATGTCAGAGAAGGATGGAGCTTCCCTCTTCAAACTGTGCACCAGCTGCGGTTTGAGGAATGTTTTCACAGATGACCAGCATTACCAGTGCCTGTATTGTCTACACCCGACGCTTAAGGAAGAAGAATGTGAGATCTGTCGTGGCTTCTCCAAGTGCACAATGAAGGACCGACCCGTCCGGCTGGAGACATGGCTCAAGGCCAGGGCCTCTACCCCGGGTGGTTCAGAAGCATGCGTCATCCATATACAGCCAACCAGAGTAGGCTTCTAATTCCTTTGAGGGTGCTCCATCTGTGGGGGCCCAAGTCAAGGCCAAGCACAGCGAGTCCGCTTCCGTCGTGGTGGCCGCGTAAGCAGGTCCCACAATGGTCAGGGCGCGCTAATCGTCTTAGTCTGCCTTGATCTCCAGCCACTGCTCCAGCTCTTTGTCCAAGAGGAAGCCGGCTACCCCAGGGAAGCTGCGGGAGAAACTAGAGAAGGACAAGCAGGACAGTGTTCGACCTGCCCATTAAGGCCCAGGTTATCCAGGCCAAAACGTCCTCTTCCATCAAGATGGTCGCTGTCGCCCTCTCAAAGGCGAAAGGGGCTGACCCGGTCCAGGGTACCCCGGTGGCAGCCAGAGTGGCTCTTCCTCCCAGGCGGGAGGCTTCGTTCAAACCAGTAGAAAAGACTCTGGAGAAGAGGATAACAGACCTTAGCCTGAGACAGACCCCTCAGGATCCAAAGAAGGGGGTGGGGGCGGAGAGGAACTCCAGGACACAGACATTTCTTCGTCCGAGGAGGAAGAGATAGTTTCCGTCCACACCATCCCGGAGGAGGGTGGTGGTGACGTCGACAACGACATGGGTGCTGGACCCAGCGACCCTGCCCCCGGGTTCCTCCTAGACCTGTTGCAGGATATTCTCTCGACCCTCCACACGCTGGTGTCAGAGATTCAAGAGGATGCTGACTGCGCCACCAACGGCACCACCATCTGTGACAATGGGGCAACTACCATTGAAGAAAAGGAGGAGGCACCCTACCCCTCATTTCCAACCATCGCTGCCCTCCGCCCACACCCTAGGGGGACGGGGACAGCGACGACTGATACCGACGGAGGGATGTCTCTGCCACCAAGGGCTTCTCCATCAGACAAAGTGGTATCCTTCCATTCCCATGATCACCTGTGCGTCGGAGCTTTTCCAACTTACTCCGAAAGAGAAGGGCTTCCGATACCAGCGCCGGGAGGCGAAAAGGAAGACCCTTCTGTCAGTACCGCTCCTCAACGACGTCTGGGATGAGGGGCTGGCGCTGCTGAGGAACCCCGCCTCAGCCCCAGCAAAGAGAGACCGGCTTGAAAAGAAATACTGGGTGCTGGAGTCTGCGCCCAAGTGTCTGCAGTCTCAGCCATTGCCGGACTCGGTGGCCGCCAGGAAGAAGTCGTCGAATTTGTCGAGGGGAAGAAATTGGATTCCAGGGGTAGAAAGGTCATTTATTTGGTGACAACAACGGTCAAGGCGGCCAACGCCCTAGCGATCATGGCCAGATGTGACCGGGAGGTTTGGTACAAGATGGCTCTGCTCCTGGATTTCCTCCCCGATGACAAACTGGTTGAGGCTTTGGTGATTCTTCAGGAAGGCGAGGTTGTGTCAGACCACGCATCACTGTGGCCCTGGAAATTGCAGACACAAGCTTCCACCAGATGGGAAACAGGGTTTGCCTGCGTCGTGGCTGGCTGAAGACCACCACACTTAGACAGGAGATCCAGACAAGGGTCCTGGACATGCCGTTCAACTGAGATAACCTTTTTGGGAAGGCCGTCGATTAATCCCTCCAGGCCATCAAGACCGACACAAAGACGGCCCATGTCTTGGGCACACTGCAACAGCACCATCCGTCCTTTTGTTCCTCTGGAAGTAAATATAGCAGGTCTTCAAAGGGTTTTGGCGGAGGCTCAACCTCTTACCTCCAAACCTCCCGTTCCACGATCCAGGAAGCCAACAGGGGTCGCTCCAAGGCCTTCAGAGGTGGTCGTCGTCAAGGCTCCCAGGGTGGCACACCGGCCTCCAAGCTAGGCTGAACTGGCCAAGACATCGGGCCTGCACCCCAGTGGGAGGCCGACTGGCGAACTTCTTCAGCGTGTGGGAGACCATCTCCACCGATCGATGGGTACTGGATGCTCTCGCCCACGGACACACTTTAGAATTTCAACTGAAGTGTCCGTGAATACCACTGGTGGCCCGACAGGAACAACATCCCTCAGCTGCTGCTGGAAGCTCGGGCCATGTTTAGAAAAGGGGCGATGGAGCTGGTTCCAAAGCGACTCCGGGGCTCCGGAGTTTACTCAGGATACTTTCTTGTAAGAATAAAGACCGGGGGCTGGAGGCCCGTTCTCGATCTACGACGACTCAAGTTCATAAAGTCCCAGAAGTGCAGGATGGTCACGCTGCTGCACGTCCTTGGCCAGCTTGAGGCGGGAGACTTTCTGTCATCGTTGGATCTAGAGGACGCGTACTTCCACGTCCCCATACACTAAAAGCATTGCAAGTTCCTGCACTTTGTTGTACAAGGGAAGCATTACCAGTTCAAGGCTTTCCCTTTGGGACTGAAGCCAGTGCCCAGAGTCTTTACCAAGTGCCTGGCCCCGCTGGCGGCCCGTCTATGACTACAGGGGATTCCTGTGTATCCTTACTTCGACAACTGGCTCATCCAGGCCAAGTCAAGGGACATCGCCGTCGATCACATGGCGAGGACCGTCCGGCTGCTGATGGACCTGGGGTTCTCAGTGAATTATGCCAAGTCCTGCTTGACACCATCGCAGGATGCGCTGTTCCTGGGATCCAGGCACAACCGTGTCCTGCCTGGCGGCGCCATATGAGAAGGGGATAGCAGCCATCTTGGGCAAAGTGCAACGGCTGTTAGCATTGAAGATCGCCACAGTGAGGACCATCAAGTCGCTGCTCGGCATGATGTCGTCATGCATATACCTGATCCGGCTCTGCAGATTGCGTATGCGCCCGCTGCAGGAATTCCTAGACGCCCGTTGGATCCAGATGGCCTGAGGCTTCCAGGACAGAATCGCGCTCAAGGAAGATTTCCGTCGAGCGATAAGGTGGTGGGGAGTGTGCTCCAACATATCCAGAGGCATGGACTTCCAGAGCCCCTGTACCAGGAGGCAGTCCGGTTGCTTCCCTGGAAGGATGGGGAACCCACACCGGGTGTCTTCACGCCAGACGTCTGTGGCTGCCGGAGGAGAAGATGCTACACATCAATGTACTGGAACGAAGGGCAGCGTTTTTGGCCTTGAAGTCGTTTCTGCCAAGATGGTGAGTGTCTTCACAGACAATACCACCACAATGTTTTACATCTGGAAGCTGGGTGGCAGTAGATCCCCAGCGCTCTCCAGAGGCGCAGGATTTATTGCCCAGCGGATGCTCCTCATTCTGTTTGACCTGGCGGGATTAAAGAACACCGTCTGCTTTCTCAGCAGGGAGCTGCGCTCTTGTCACGAGTGGGAACTTCGGCAGGATCAAGTAGACAGACTTTTCTGCCAGTGGGGCAGTCCACAGATTGATCTGTTTGCGACGGCGACAAACACCAAGTGCCGGAGGTTCACCAGCAGGTTTCCCCAGCCGGGGATCATAGGGGGGAGAGGGGGGACGCATTCTCCTTCCCTTGGGAAGGCCTGTTTCTATATGCGTTCCCCCTCACCCCCAGTTGTCATCGGTCAACTCGGAGGGTACCGGTGCAGGATGATCCTCGTCGCACCAGCGTGGCTGAGGCAGATCTGGTACCTAGACCGACTCAGCATGTCAGCGTCCCCTCCAGTCAAGTTACTAGTGGTCGCGGATCTGCTCGCCAGGGAAGGAGGCTGAATCCTGCACCACGACCCAGGGTCACTGAACCTGAAGGCCTGGCTCCTGCAGCATTAGATTTCGGTGGTTATGAGCTGCCGGCGGACTGCAGGGAGGTCCTTGCCAGGGCTTTGACTCTTAAATGCTACGGACACAAATGGAGCGTTTTGTGACTTGGTGTCGTTCGCAGAAGATTAACCCACTGAGGGTCATGGCCCCCCCAAGTTCTTCCGTACTGGTTGTTATTGGCTAAATCGGGGCTGGTCACGCCTCCATCAAGGTGGATCTGGCAGCTATCTCCCGCTGCACCCGATCTCCAGGACGGTCTTCCCTTTGGTCACACCGTTTAGTCAAAGAGTTCATCAAGGGACTGTTCCGTTTGGTCCCACCGGTGAAGGCTCTGGCCCTGGCGTGGGAACTCAACGTAGTTTTGACTAGGCTCATGGGGCCTGCATTCGAACCTATGCATCAAGCTCCGCTCAAGTTTCTGTCTTGGAAGACCGCTTTCCTCGTGGCCATCCCCTCTGCCAGAAGAGTAGGTGAGATCCAGGCCCTGTTCTGCATGCAGACTTATTTGACTTTCCACGAGACGAGAGTGGTGCTGCGGACGCACCCCTCATTCATGCCCAAGGTTCCATCGGAACTTCCATCTGAACTAACCCTTGGTGTTGCCTCTGTTTTTTCTGACACCTTTGTCGCCGGCTGAGAGGAGCACTAAAGTTTTATATGGCCCGCACAAAGAGTTTCCGGAAGACTTCTCAGCTTTTTGTGAACTTTGGCCATGTGAACCATGGGAATGCCCTGTCCAAGGCTTCCATGTCCAGGTGGCTCTCAGGCTGCATCACTTGTTGTCACTGGTTTGAAAACCGACCTCTGCTGGCCGTCCGAGAACCCATTCTACCAGAGTGATTGCTGCGACGACGGCGTTCCAGTCTGGTGTGCCCCTGCTCGACATTAGCAGGGCTGCTACGTAGAGGTTGACGTACACCTTCACGAAATTCTACTGCGTTGACAGGGATTCCAGGGAGGAGTCCAGAGTCGGCTAAGCAGTGCTGCGCAACCTGTTTGTTTGAAGATGAGCCTGGTGAGGAGGTAAGAGTAATTGCTTCCATTGAGCCTTGCCACCTCCCGTGGTTGTGTAATTCTGCATTGCTGTGTATTATTTATTCATGAGCATGTGAATCCATGCCAGACCCCTTGCTGGAGAAGGAACAAGTTACTAACCTGTAACTGTTCTCCAGCATGGTTCTGGCATGGATTCACATGCAAACCCTCCCGCATACCACTCTGTGGCTCTTCTCTTGGTCCTACTGCCTCTTTACGTGCTACCAAATCTGAAGATGGCTGCCAGAGGAGGCGCTTAGGGAGAGGGCAGTCATTGGCTGGGGGCATTATGACCCAGAGCCCTGTGATTGGTTTATAGGAGAAAGACAGTTTATAAACTAAAGTGAAACTGTTATTTCCTTTATCAAGGATTCCCAGCCTGACAACGGGGATTATTCATGAGCATGTGAATCCATGCCCGACCCATGGTGAAAAACAACAGTTGCAGGTAAGTAACCTGTTCCTATCTCTCTATCCTTAAGAACTGTAGTTACTCTAGGATAAAGAAAAATAAGGAGGACCCTTGGGGTCCGCAGCAACAATGCCCATAAGGAGCTGTGTGCTGCAGTAGTAAAATGCAGATGCCTTTAAGAGTTATGGAGTAAAATAGACTCAATAGGACAGGTACAATACAAAGAGTAGAGTTCGAAAGATAAAGCCCATAGAATGAAAAGTGGAAAAAGGCTCTACTCATTCAGGTTTTTAGAAAAGGTACAGAAGTCCAGCCAAAACATGCTGTAGGTCTGACTAGGAGAGGGGATGATGCATACAAATTAACTCCCTAACGCACGTTTGTAGCCCATTGCATGCATGCAAAGTTACTTTTTGGGCCTGATCTTTCTGCATCTCGATGGAGTGTAATGATGGATTATATACCAGGTGTGCATCACTATCTCCAGGTGATTGAGGGGGGTACAGCAGATCCAGTTTACAAATTGGTCTGCAGCGGTGTCTGTACTACCTAGTACACAGCCCTACCTGTATATTAGAACACTGGTTTTGGGCATTGATGTTGTAAGATCAAATCCTTGTTTCCAGCTGACTGTGTTAAGCAGTCGCATATCCCAAATTTCTTTTGCTTCATGTTTTGTATGTGAAAGTTAAATGCTGGGATTACGATGACATGTTAAATCGTATAACTTTGTATGACTGCAGCCTTACACTTTTTAGAATGAAAGTGAATCATGTGGGGCAAGGTTGAGAAAAGTTGCTAGTAACTGTTCCCCCGGCTTAAATGTGATCGTTCCCACAGGGAAAACTACAGGCATCCCTATCCATGTGTTCGGAACAGAGACCCACATGACCGCCATTGTGGGCATGGCACTGGGCCACAGACCGATCCCGAACCAACCACCCACAGCAGCCCACACTGCCAACTTCCTCCTGAATGCCAGTGGCAGTCCTTCAGTAAGTACTTGAGTTTGGTTTTCAATTGCAGTTTCAGACCTTAATAGTTCTTTACTATAAAATGTTTGTAATGAGTGTTTGGAGAGTGATTACCTTCAATTCTTTTCTGTGCACATGTGAAGGCTGATGATTACCTTTAAAGTGCTGGTTGCGGTGATGCTTTCATTTGTGGATTGATCACTCCCTAGTTTCTCATGTATTGCCCTGTAAATGGTGTGTTTTACAACTTTTCTGTTATAGGTTCTGTTGTGCCAAGGTCCTTTGTTCCTTGCAATCAAGCACCTTATGCCATCTTTAACCTTGCACTGCCAATTTCTGGTTGAGCCTGAACAGATCAATATTGAATTAATCATTCAGTGTACTTTGTCTGGATCTTGTGTCTGCCGCTTAATCCTGACGGTCTACAGCTGAGAATGCCTCTAATGTATAAAGTCTAATGAGCTTTTCAACTTGCAGACTGGGATAAAAACTATGAGGTGGACATCCGATGGTGGATTGGGAGGGGGTGTGAGCAGGGACGATGAGGTGACCAATGGAAGATCCTTCTTGAAATTTGTTTGAGGCAGTTTGGCAACCAGTTGTCATCAATGTTGGAAACCTGGAGACCCTGCATCTTATGTTGGTGGAGACGGACCTCGGGGATGTTGATCGATGATGCCAGTGTTTTCTGTTAACCCCTGTATGGGAAGACTGTAAGGTCACTTTCCTATAACAAATATTTCCCTACCTGAAAGAAATGAGGAGTGAAAATGAGTACTGGTATTTGGAATGCCAGTGTTAAAATGTGCGTTTGTCTCAGACAAAAAGGCTTAACGCTGCTGAGCATTTGGCACAATTGCTCATGTCTGAGAATTCTCAGAACAAGAAGGCTTCTTTTTCTTTTTTGGCTGATTTGCAAACTTTAAGGTTTAAAGTGCCCCCTGTGCCACAAGTGAACGTCAGTCGGTCCTTGCTTTGTAGCCAGCAGTGCTTGGCATGCTGGAAGCTTGACGGCCCATCATTGACGACAATGGTTAAACAAAAAAAACTAGGGCTGGCTGAATGTCTTGCACATAACAATGTGGCATTTGGCAGGTATGCCTGATGGGTGTCTTTGTCTGGGTGCTTATGCCATGCATTTTATTGTAGACACCAGCTCCGAGTAGAACAGCATCTTTCTCTGAATCCAGAGCCGATGAGATTGCTCCAGCCAAGAGAGCCAAGGCTGCTGTGCCACAAGGTAAGTGAGCAATGATGTGTTGTAGCTATCCTTGCTACCCCCCTCGCTGAACCTCCGATCCACTGCTGCCACGTTGTTGTTACCAAATCTCCCATCTTCCTTCCTCTCCACTGACTGACTGTTTTTGGATACTTTTTTCACTCTGCCTTTCCTAATTAGATCTCATGTATTTACTTTGATTCTCCTTAACATAGAACCAACATATTTATGCTTCTTTTCTGTTTCTGAAACCTGTTTATTTGTCCTGTCGATTCAGATCAATGGAGCTGTGCATATGTGCGGTCTTTCCATCTCATACACACACACACACACACTACTTTTCCACCTGTCTTGTGTGCTCCATTTCTACAGCAAGAAACTAGTGTACATACATAATCTTTCCATGTGACGTGACCCCTTTATATAAAATGGAATGCCATGTTTGGAATTTCATTATAAGTACCCTGCCATTCCATTCCACAAGAGATATATGTGCATATGTGAAACATATTACGAATAAGCATTGTGTGTCCTCTTTGCTCCCCTGCATACTTTATTTTTGTCTCTTAAAATGGATTTTCAGAATCCGCCCTGTGGGTTGATTTTGAGAGGCCACTTTATTTTGGTAAACTGGGAAAGACCATAACGTCTATCCAAACTCTATGAAAGTATTGTGACTGAGCAGTAAGTCTTAAACTTGGGAGCGTGTGAGAGTGGTGAAGGGTTCAGTTGACGCAATCAAGAATTGCAGGTAAGTAAATTACTAAACGTACACAACTAATATATGTACGTTCACTTTGGGGTGCTCTGTATACAGAGCACCAATGCTTTGCTTTTAAACAAAGTAAGTTCAGAATATAGAACACTGTACTATAGCAAAGTAAGTGATGAAAAGTCAAAGTAAGCATTGCACCAATTTCAGAACTGGAGTTGAAACACAATACACAGCCTTCTGAAAATAAGCCCACCAATGGTGCTCCATTGAAACTGGCAGAGGCTGTCCAACCACGGCCACCACATTTGCCCAGCAACAGACACACTTTGGCCAGGATGTGGGCTACGGCTAGACTGTCCTGGTCCCCACATCCAGCTACAAACGCACACTGCCGCTTTGCTGGGGAACAGTTTACCATGTATTGCAAATCCAGCCCTGAGAGGGTAGACAGAACAGCAAAATACAAGATGGACAAAGGACAATTCAAAATCTTGTGGCACAGCCATTTTATACGTGGTACTCTAAGGGCCTTCTGCAGTAAAATGCGAAAGTGCACGCAAGAATGTAAAAAAACACAGTAGAAAGCGCTCAGCTGCCACTAGCCCATTAAGGACACATCATGCAAGTAACCATAACGTTACCAAAAACGGAGAAATGGATACAAAGTATCCCACCACACTTCATTGTAAGGCGGTTTGTGTAGTGCAAAACAAATGAGGAATTTCGTAATGGAAGACCAGAGTTCCACTCCACTGATAAGCAATGGAAGGAAAGTAGCAAAAAGGCAATCTTTCCTAACAGTCTCTGCTGCATTTGCATTCCCGTTAAAGTTCTAGAAAGAAAGCCAATCCAGGTACACACCGGGCCCCAGGTTATGGACGGACGCGCCAGCTACGCATTTCCAAAAATAGTATCTGGCATTTTCTTTTTCTCTGAAAACACTTAAACCATGCCACACCCATGGAATAACACTACGAGCCATAGGTTTCACTTTGCTAGTAATAAGCAGGAGCAGTGGAAGTTCAGGGCAGAAAATAATTAAATAAAAAGAAATGAGTGAACCACATCGGAGTCAAGAGAGCTGCTTGTAAGGAGTGTATGAAGGAAAATTCCTAATGAAATGGCTATGAGGGGAATAGAGGAAGGCCAAACGCAAACAAGAGTCAAGCCTGTGACAATCCAGAGAAACCTTTTTAAATAAGTCAGATCGGCCATAATAAATCTAGATGGAAGTAAACTCGAATGTGAAAAAAGCTTGTGATAGAGTATGATCAGATTGAATAGTGTTACCGTTTTGATTAGTATTTGAAAAGCTAATGCATCCTAAAGAATGTTCCCAATTAGGAACAGAAACATGTTCATGGAAAAAGGACATGAATGGAATCATTTGGATCCTAAATAAGGAAGTGGTATCTGGCAAGTACCCCAATTAAAGAAAGCCATTGACTAGGAACACGAGGGTGACTACATGATTGCGGCCCATTAATCATTAATCTGTTTGGCATGTAGGCACACGGATGTATTTGTTGTATTTTATAAATTGGATATGTAAGTGAAAAACGATTATATGCATTAAGAAATTGACTTTTTATAATATTCTTTTTCGCGATTTTAAGATGTGTAATCAAATATATTTTTGAAGAAGTGAAAGACATAGTTTTGTACCATGCCCCAGGGCCCGGTGCTCTATATAAATAAATAAAATACAAATACCTCAAATACTATAGGTTTGTATCCTGCTATTTGAGAAATGCACCCAGCACCGTCTAGGGGATCAAGTTCCATACCTCTTTCAGCTAGTGCCATTCCTAATTTCCACAGAATGTATGCAATTTTGAGACACTGCCAAATGGCAGCCAGCGAACATTGGCCATTAGATGGAAGCCTGGAAGAGGAGCAGGAGTATACCTTTGAGCCAACGTGACAGAGTGATTTGCAAGGGAAAGCCAATGGCCACTTCATGGAAAATGTCTATCCCTGGAGGGTGATGGGGACAAGGGGACTCTTCATCCTCTTGAAGCCGACTAGTCTCAGTTATGAGAGTAGGTGGTTGTAAAGCCATGGTAGAGCATGCATTTGGTAGTCAGAGCAGCGTTTGCCAGATGCCTTCAAAGACTTAGAAAAAAATGTAAATAAAATTACAGCACATAGTTTTTACATATTTTGGAAAGTTAATGGAACTTTAAATGACGAACATGCTAAGTGTTTCCACACTCTTCTGTTGTTGGTGCCTGTTATAGGAGTTTTCCTAAAGTCCACCTGAGGTAAGACTTCAGAAAACTATTCCAATGGTATACAGGTCCCCAACTCTTACTATCAGTCCAAAGGCCACCTATTAGTTTGTAGTTGTTTGCGATACAATTGTTAAAGTTTGACACTAATGATAGTTGTACTGTATTATCAGTACGACCGTGCACTCGCCCACCGACAAAGATATACGGCAATTGTATTTAGTTAGCTAAACCACATAAGATAGTTTTTAGGACGGAAAACAGGTGGTTAGTCAAACAGTAGCAGAGTTTAAGGTTCTAGAGGCAGTTTCAGAGCAAACTAACGCTTTTATAGTCCGATCCCAAACTCTATGCAAAAGTCAGTTACGAAGCAGCAGAACGGCAAAAGTTCTGTGGATACTTTCACTCTCTAGTTAAAGATGCTAGAAGAATTAACACAACGTTAAATACCTTGTTAAAGGACTCTCAAAAGGGGGCACAAACCGGCAGCTTAGTTCAGAAGTAAGAGTGGACACCCTTGACACCTCGTCGTGCAGTCTACCACTCTGGCGCGATTTCTTGGATAAAGGTAGGCAATACCTTTTCACCCCCACAGTACCCTAGGTTACAAGAAATGTTTGTGGCTGGATTCTCCTCTGTGCAGCAGAAATGGACCTGGTCTCTGGATTCCTTAGTCTGGCGATGACAGGCAGAACACTGAACAGGATATCTCGGCAGCAGTCTCAAGAGAGGACCTCTGGCACGTATTTCTTCTGCTTCTCTGGTTAGTCTGCGGTATTGGTGCCTTATCTACAGCACCATCAAAGGACACGATTTGCCGGGTAAATCTTCTTAGATTCCTGGAGTCCTGCACTCTGGTGAGGAGACGTGGATGAGTCGTATTATGCCTCTGAAGGTTCACCTGGAGCTCAGCAAAGACTTGGATGGATTTGGCCTCTCAAGGATAATGCACTGCAACTGGGTCAGAGGTCTCCTGGTATTCGCGGTCTGCAGCTCTGGAAAGGCACAGCATCTCGCGAGTTGTCTCAGATTGTAGTTTGGTTCAGGGCTGGTTGGTCCCAGCCGAAGGGAAGGAGTCCCCCTCTTCGGAGCACCTCTGTTGAGTTGAATTCGGGGTCAGGACAGTAGTGGTTGCTTCAGTGATGCAAAGGGTATGCAGGCATGTCTGGTCTTCTTTGGTTACTTCAGTTTCCAGTGGTTGACTTGCCCTTAACCTCAGGAACCTCGCCCTTTGTTTTGTGTCAGCACACGCTCCTCTGCAATCTCTCTCGGCGGTTTACAGAAAGGGGCAGGTGGCTGTCCAATCAGAACAGCCAGCCCCACAGTGGGCACTGGTTCCATTCAGGCAGACAGGGCAGTGAAAAACTCCTCCCCCACTTACTGCCTGCCCAGACACACTGGAGCCTAGGAGGGGGATGCCAAGGGTTCCCACCAAAGGCAAAACACACATACAGACCTCTTTCCCCCCCCCCCCCCCCCCTCCCAGAATGGCAGAAGGACTCGCAAAGAACAGCCACACTAGAAATGGCGAGAAAAGCAAGGAGCCCCCATGTTAGGACCTAGGTGACCCTATTGTACACAATGGAGACTGTGAATGCAGTATGCAGTAAGAAATAGCACAATAGTTGGTAGAACACGTTCACTGCCACCAGCTATAACTAGGTTGTCTGTGATTAAAAAGTCAAAGGAGCAGAGAGAAGGGGGATACTAGGTGTCCCCTTAGCACTCCACATATGGAGGTGTGTGCTAATCTCTCATAGTATCAAGTTTTAGGAATGTAAGAACTGTAGTTACTCGAGGATAAAGAAAGAATCTCAAAGAATAACCCAAAGGGTTCCCAGCAACACTGCCCATAAGGAGCTGTGTGCTGCAAAAGTTTAACACGGATGCCTTAAACGAGATGTGGAGGAAAGTAGACTCCATAGTAAGGTAAAACATAGAGAACACAGTTACAAACATCAGAATGCAGAAAGGCTCCACTCATTAAGGATAGAAAGATAAATGTCCAGACGTCCAGAAAAAAGTGCTCAGGGGTCACACTAGGAAAGGGGATGAAGCATACAAATGATCTTCCTAACACTAGTCCCTCTCTCCCCCCCCCTCCGTGACTCGAGCAACTTTGGGCTTTCTCCTTTCACCTGCATCAACCACCTTAAGGGTTGATGGTCCATGGAGGTATGGCCTGATCTTATTCATTGCCCATACAATATAACATGTTCACGTTCAATTGTGGCCAACCTGGTTTCCCCATCTTTTAGTTTTCGTCTAATAAAGCAGATGGAGTGCTCCCTGCCTTTGCTATCAAATTAACTCAAGACTGCTCCTATCCCTGTGTTGGAAGCATCAGTCGGGACTAAGAAGGTTCGAGCATAATCTGGAGCTCTCCGCACTGGAGCCTTACAGAGGGCATCTTTTAGCCCCCGAAATGCTTTTTCAGTCCTCATTTCACTTTACTTTCTTAGGGTACTTGGGAGAGGACACAGTATTCAGAGAAGAAGCTATGGTCCCATAGTTCTCAATGAATGTCCTGTAGTAACCACTAAGTCCTGAGAAGGCTCTTACTTGAGTTTGAGTAGTTGGAGTAGCCCAGTCCTGAACAGCTTGTACTTCGCTGGGTAAGGGCTTAATCTCCCCTCCTACCTCATGACCAAGGTAGACTACTTTACTCTGATCAACTTGGCACCTACTTGCTTTGATGGTCAGATTGCCTGCTGAAGGGCCTGCAACACTTGTTCTAAGTTGATATGTTCTTCCCAGGTAGGGCTGGACAACACTGCAGAGGTTCTCTAGCCCATTGAGAACATGATTAAACGTTCTCTGAAAAGTAGCAGGTGCATTCTTTAATACAAAGGGCATGACCTTAAACTGGTACAAGACTTCTGAGGTTAAGAATGCGGTTTTCTCCTTGGCATGGTCAGTCATGGCAATCTGCTAATAACCACTTGTCAGGTCAAAAGTACTGAGGAATTTATCCTCCAGTTCATCTGCCCTTGGCAAGGAACGGGCATCAGTCTTAGTCACTGAATTCAAGGCCCTATAGCTCACACATAATCTAAGTTATTTATTTCCTGCCTTTGGTACGAACACAGCTGGGCTCGCCCATGGACATGTGGCATGTTCAATCACTCCAAGGTCAAGCATCTTGTTGACCACCTCTTTAGTGTGATTCCTCACATTATCTGCCATTCTGTAGCCCATGCTTTTCACAGGTACACTATCGCCAGTGTCAATGTCATGTTGGCCCAAAGGGGTCAAGCCTGGTGTAAGTGAGAAGAGTGGGGCAATGTGATTTAACATAGCTTTGCACTACTCTTGTTGCAGCAGTGTCAAATCAGAGGGGTTTAACTCCTTCTATAGACCCATTTGAAGGGTGTTCCAGAGAAGATCTGGGAGAGGCTCACCCTCCTCTTCTTGTTCATAAGCTAAGAGAAAAGCTCATATTTCTGGTCTAGATACATGATCCTTCAGGCAGTTGGTATGAAAGACCCTAGGGGCCTTCTTGGGGTTGCCCAATTTTACCAAATAGTTCACATCTCTAAGTTTGCCTACAACCTAGAGGGGTCCTGTCCATTTGTCCTGTAAGACTGTCTTACTGGAACCATGATAAGAACGTGTTGGTCTGGAGTAAACTTCACCATGTTATCCTTCTGGTCATGCCATTGCTTGACCAGAGCTTGACAATCTTTCAAGTACTTAGGAGCTTATCATATGTGCCATCCTCTTTTTGATGCTTGGCACATAGTCGGTACTGCCTAATGGCTTGAGATTTGGAGCACTCTCCAGACCCTTCTTAATCGGGCCAAAGGGTCCCTGACAGAATGACCATGAAGTAACTCAAAGGGACTAAAGCCTACTCCAGCTTGAGGTACTTCTCTATAGGCAAAAAGAAGTCCTGGCAGAAGAAGGTCCCACTTTCTTCTAAGTGCTTCTTCCAAAATTCCAATCATGACACAGATGCCTTAAGAGATATGGATGAAAGTAGACTCCATAATAAGGTAAAACACAAAACGGGGAATAGAGTTCCAAATGTCAGAGCAAATAAGAATAAATGAGTGGGAAAAGGCTCCATTCATTTCCGATAGAGGTCCAGAAGTCCAGCAAAAAGTGCTAGGGATCTCCTTGGGAGAGGGAATGAAGCATAACACTGATAAATCTCCAACAGTGCCACTGTTTGTACTCACTTGTACCCCAGCCCAAGAAGTCATCGCTGGAAACCAAACTGTCTAGGTTCCATCCCTGGAATTCAGAACATGTCGAGATTCAGTCCAAGGTAGAGCCCTGTTTGTGTACAATGTCTCTTGGCATCCTGCCTCTTGGTTTTTAATGGTGTGGCATTTACATTGCAAAATGTTCTCCAAGGTAGGAAATGGGCATAAAAGGTTATGTCTCTTTATATGCTTTATCCAGAGCCCTGGACATTCAGGTGAGTGCTTGTAACTAATGAGGACTGGTTTAGGGTGCAGACACCCTAATCCACAGCCTCCTCTTGACTGATCTCATTAGTGTTTCAGAGCTAGTTTTCCAGAATTGGAAAACCACTCCCATTTGAATGGTGCATGTCCATATATGGGTAACGTGCCATTCCGAATACACAAATCTGACTAGGGTATCTAAGGAAGGCATGGTTATCAGAAGTACGGCAGACACAAGGAGTACAATCCAAGGGTGTTTATTGAACAGTATATGGGTGAGAAAAATGGCTAATCTAAACTTAAATCTAGGATGGAAGCAAGCTACGACCATCCATTTAAAGAAAACGCTGTCCTAGTGGTGTTGTATCAAAACAAAATGGCCTATACTAATAAACCTATTGCCAAATACTTATTCTATATAACAAAAGGGTGTGGGACAATGAGATGTAGAACAAGAATGTAGCGCAAACTGAAATGTCCAAAAGGGTTTCGGTAATTCAGGACTGCTGAACTAATGCACTCCCTTCCCCAGGTTACATCACGGTACAAGGCAGAACAGTGGCAGGACTGTGAGCACCCCTTGAGGCTATAAGCATCAAGAACCAGTTTCTTCAGAAAAGGCAGGATGCCTCGAATCAATGGCTTTTACTTGGCATCACAAAACTGTTCCCAAGCTCCCCCCAATGCAGGATTCCCCACTTCCCTGGCTTTCTCGGGATACCCCTTGGTTGGGTTCAACTTCGCCTTTACACCACTGTTCAGTCACTTTATCAAAATGAGGGATTCACTTTCCCTTGCTCTCACTTGGCATCCCTCCATTGGGTTCACTGTAGTCTTCAAATCACAGTTCAGTTAACTTTACTATTTTTACTAGCTAATAACACTCAGGAGCTCTTAATGTCTTTTAAAACAAATATTTGATTCACTTTCACCGACTTACTCGGGTACCCCTCCTTCGGGGTCAGACCTTCCTCTGTAGGCAGTTCTGGCTTCCCTCTGGCAAAATCCTTCAAACCGCTAGCATCAAGCTTTCACTTCAAAGTACTTGCCAGTTCAATACAGAGACTTGATAGGCGACCAGGTCTCGTATACTGTAGCAAGTGTGTTTACTTCCAACAATCGGGCATATCTCTGTTGTGGCTGCCGTCCTACACGTAACCCACAATACTGGATACAGTTCAAAGGATTATGCTGGTCCCCCGCCACCCCCTCCCCCCCAAAGCCTTCTGGTATCTGCAGTTCTTAGTTAGCATTGCTAGGCTAACAATTCCATAGATTAGCATTATACTTCGTTTCACCTTTTGTCAAAGACCTTTGACTGTATGAGAGAGGGCTTGTATCCTTGACTTTACCCTTGTATGACCACTTTGACTGTTCCTTCAATCTTGCCACAATGTACTTTCGCTCACGGTTTCTCAACAACTCAACAAGCCCTTCAAATGTTAATGTTATGTGCATTTATCAACACTAGCCGGTCTCCCATTCCACTCACCGGTGATGGCTGATACAGTTTATCAAGACCTTCCATCTAGTCAATGGTTTATGGCCCAGCACAGCTCGCCTCCTTTCAAGTCCTCAAGTACTTCTGCAGTAGCGGGGAGTTGCCCCTTCAAGATTCGACCTTCACCCTGCAGCTGGTAGGACCACGGCCCTTCATTAGTCTCCCGGTCCCGTCTGCTCAGCTTCCATGGTCGCGTCGCCTTCCTGGGATTTCCTGCCCTTTGTTCTGCTGGTCTTGCTCGCTTCGGTTGCCCTTCTCGCCTTGGTCTTTGGGTGCTCTCATGCTCTGCTTTTTATCCCTATGGGGAAAGGTAACAGGATTTAGGTGCAGGTCATTAAGGTTAAGTGCCTGACCCTGATGTTGGGACACGTCAAACGGATTGGCTGTGTGAGTCTGTCTTTTACTGAATCGCTTTGGCCGTGCAGAAGAGTGTATGTAGGAAAGGGGGCGGGGAGTAGGTGAAGTTCCTAGATGGCTCATGGAATGAGGGCAAAATGAAGACTGGGATACCGCGTCTCCTCCGGGTCCCCATTCCCCATTGACCCCTCATCCAGGTGATTCTCCCGCACTGGTCCACCCCCGGGTCTGGATCCAATGGCGATGCCGTGCCCCGGCCACCTGGTTGACGGATTCCAAGGGACTGGTCTGGAGACACCCTTTTGTTTCTCACAGGTATTTCCCCAGCCAGATTTGTGTATTAGGAGCGGATCTAGAACCATTTCTGCAGTCACCCTTGAAAACTGTGGTCTGAAAGGCGGCAGTAGAAACTCTGGAACGCGATCCTGATAAAAGTACTGGTTCTCTTTCAAGCAGGGGAAGCCTCAACATTGTCCATCTTCTTTGAAATGGTGGGAACAACCAGTTCTGTTAGATACATTGTTGGAATCCTTCATAAGCTTGTAGAAATGGTGGTCCTGCAGCTGGTCTGCTACCTCTGGAGTGGGAAATCTGTGCCTAGTACATCGTGTAGCTTTCTGTACTGTTTAACTTGATGAATAACTTTGTCAAGGAACATGGACTTTGTGGCGCTACTGTTTCCCTCCACCGGATACAGCAGTCTTGCTGGAGCTGAAGTCCTTTGACCTACTTCCTTGACTGCAGGTTTGTGCTGCATCATCAAGACCGCTTCTCCCAATTCTGGCTTTGTCGTGGTCCTTCCTTCGAAGAAGTGGGATTTTCCATTATGTAGGACTTTCATTTTGGCAGGGAAAAGTACACATTTCAGGCCTTGCTGCTTTAGTCTCTTTAGTCCGGCCAAATGGACTCCTGCGGCACTGCACCTGCTCAATGTAGTCCGAGTAAATTGCCAGTGTTGAGGACGCCCTTCGTATCGGTCCTCCCCTAGAAAACGCCAAAATCCGCTCCCTGTGCTTTAAGTTCGGGATCTTGGTGATCCATGGCCTCGGGGCGGGGGTGAGGTGGTAGGGGGAATGGAGTTTGGCCCGGAGGTATCCTCCTCGGCAAGGATCTGTGCGCCCTCTCAGCAGTGAATCCCTGCATCGGTGTCCTTGGTCCGACCTACTGGAGAGGATATTCTTTATACAGGTTGTAGGCTCCCTGCCTTCTTCCCCTTCCAGTAGTCCCAGAATCCGTATGTTGCTCCTTCGGGACCTTCCTTCTGCATCTCCTGCCCTAAATGCCAGAGTTCTCACTTTCACATTGGATCCTATACCAGAGACTGCAATTCTTTGGTGGCGCTGATCATATCCTACACATTTTCTTCCGCTGCTTTCACCATCCCTGCCAGCGAGCGTACATCCTGCATGAGCAATACCACATCCGTTTTAACCTCATCAATAATTATTTCCATCGATGTCCGAAGGGCCGCAATGGCCTCTACGAAATGACACTTCCACTGATGACGTTTCCCCTGCAGCACAATTCTGTTCCGAGGGAGATGCAGCTTGCACCACTCACATTTGGGCAAAGGCCTCCATTGTAGTTTGCTTAGATGAGGCACTACCAAGTCGTTCAGCCCCCTTATACTCACATATTACATACATCTGGGGTAACCTTCCTCTTGAACCACCTTCTTGCCTCCATGGTCAAGTGGCCCCCCGGTATGTGCAGGCAACTGTCTGCTCTCCTCCTCTACCACATCTTTCTCCCAGGCCCACCACTGTCCTCCATGGGCCAGGTATGCCCACCCACACCAGCGATTCCTGCCTCCTGCGTCTCACCACTCTGGGACAGACCCTTTGAACTTTAGGCTTCCTCATCAATCCTGCTCTTCTCTCCTGTCCTCCTTCACCGCTGATGACTTCCTCACTCTCCTCCGCTGCCTCTCAGATGCCAAGTCTCCAGCCGCACCGTAGCTCATCAGCAACTAGCAGAGGAGCCCTTCTGCTCTACCGTCCACGGAGAACCGTCCGGATCAGTCTTAGCGCACAGAATGTGGAGGACTACCCTACTCTGCTAGAACACATCCCCACTGCCCTCCCAGTGCGTCCTCTTCAGGCGGTATTCGGGTCCTCTCTCCAGCGCTCCTCCACCCACGCCCGCTGCTCTTTGCAGTCTTGCTGCATCTGATGCCTCCCTTCCTACGGCCTCAGCAGACTCCACTCTTTCTCCCGCTATGCCAGTTCTCTCCCTCGGCTCCTCCAGCCTCTGCCGCCCTCTTCCGAAGGTCCAACCCCCCCCCCAGCCGCCGCTGTCAAACCACCACACTGCCGCAGGTGCGATCTTCCTTCGTCTTGGCACGCTCTGACTCCCCTCTTTCCTGCCCCATCAGCTCTCCTCCAGGTTCCCCCAGCTACCCAATGATCTCCACGGGCTTCCAGGATATAATATTTTTAATTTGTGAAGTTGGGGGCCCATATTCTTCAGGATCTGTCGGGAGAGCCTCCCGTGCACGTCTTAGTCTGTGGCTGTAGGCCACGCCCCTCTCTAACAAACTATTGGATACTTACATGTCTAAATTGACTTATTGGTGTGGCTCTGTGTGCACTCATTGTAGCCCTAGACCACTCTCACCCTTTGAGACTAAGCCTTGCTGCTCTGCTACCTTACCTCGATTAGGTTTGGTTAAACTATCATTGTCTTCCCAGTTCAGTATACTAGGATGGCCTCCCAAAATCCTCCTCCAGGGCTGAATTTGAAAATCCATCTTAACAGTACCCTAATGGCTACAATAAAGGTACATTGGGTTACTAATGCAGGAAATCGGCTTGCACCCATAGTCAAGCCAAAACTAATTATTAACTGCCACCAGCCTACCTCCTATAAGCAATGTAAAATTATATAATTACCCTAAGGCACAAAAGGGGTGCTTCGAAAATCTGGACGATCTGAACCAGTGGATGTACATCAACAAAATGGTCCTAATGATGGAGAAGCGCGAAACGAAGCGCTGAAAGGACGATTAGCTTAAGCTGAACTGAAGGGTCTCTAAACAAGCACTTAGTATGTAAGCACTGCATGTGGGGGAATGATTTGTAATACATGCCGGGGCTAGAAGGGCTGGCACATCTTTGGCAGTGTTTAATCTTGGCAGTTCTTTGGTTAACGGGCCGGAAGGCCCCCCTGACCCAAGTTCTAACTTCTGAGTACCTCGTTTTGGTACTCTCTGCCAACAACTACCCAGTTTAGGGTGGGAGGGAGAGCAGGGAGGCTTGAATAGCATGGAACTATTGAGCCTAGATTATCTATGGTTGGTTAAACTGCTTGCTGACACATCACTATTTGGAAGTTCTGGGGGAGGAGGGAAGATCTTCAGTGAGGAATGGAGGGATAGGGTTGGAGGAACGCCTGGTAATGTTGACTCGAGTTGTATACCGGGGGTGCAAGAAAGTAAGCCCTACATTGGTGTTGAACATGGAGACCATGGTACTGCGAGGGAGGACCCGGATGCTGACGAGCGTTATAGGGATGGGGGCTGGGGGGGCAGTTTGGGGGCGTGGGAAGAGGTGGCATAGCTCAGGGCAGTCTGCTCCACTACGGATGCAGCCAGGGGGGCGGACAATGGAGCAGTGGCAAGTGGGACTTTGGGTAGAGGGTGTGAGTGCAAACATGGGGAGCATGGCTAACAAATTAAATTTAGTCTACTGGAATGTGCTAGGGTTAAATAGCTGTATCAAATGCAACAGGGTGTGCACATATTTACGTAGGAAACATGTTGGCATAGCACTACTGCAGGAAACTTACCTTGCAGCAGAAAAGCGGGCCATTATGAATAAAAATGGGGGTTGGGGTGGCAGGATATGGACGACCTACTCTGCGTATGCCCGAGGGGCCTTCATATGGGTGGCACCCACAGTGCCCTTTAAATTGCGCGAGTGACGCGTTGATGAGAGTAGGATGGTCTTTCTGCATGGGTATGTGGAAAATGGGGAACTGTGTCTAGTGAACACATGCACACTAAATCACAATGCCACTAGTTTCTTCGTCACTACCCTAGGCTAGTGTCCTATCAAGACATCACATGGATCTGGGGAGGGGATTTCAATAGTACGCTAGATCCTAGACTGGAAAGATACAACAAGAATTATTGGAAGCGGCCACCACCGACTAGGGTTTTGGGAAAAACCGATGAGATCTGGAGTTGGATAAATGGGGAATGAAAAGGATACTCTTATTTCAAGGCCGCATAACGTCCACACACGCATTGATTACATCTTTACGGGGCAGGAACGTGTGCAAGATTTCACCATTGGCAGCTATATGGCTAGAACGCTGTCCGACCATGCTTCCTTACTTGTCTCCTGGCAATTGAACAGCAGCGTTCCCCCTGCTGCCAATATGGAGGTTGAGGGCAGAGACACTGAGTGACGGACAGTTCATAGAGCATATGGCAGAGAAAATTGAGGAGTTTCTTTAGGTTCATACAGGAAGTGTAGAGGGGGAAGATGTCCTGTGGGGAACATAAGAGGTGTCTACCAAGATGGAAGGAGTGAGGAAACCGCTGCTGTTGAGTTTATCGAGGGCAGAGGCTGAAATTCAATGGCTGGAAAACTCACAGGTCAAGGATGTCGAGTTAGAGAAGGAACTTATATCGTTAAGACAAAGGTGCATCAAAGATTGGAGAAGACTTTGGGAAACAAGATTAGGCAAAATATGCCAAAAGGCAACATGACCAGGGACATGAGCCTAGCAGGATGTTAGCATGGCTGTCGTAGAGAAGTGCCTCTGGTAATAAGCTCAATGATGGATGCATTTGGTGAGGTATGGAGATCCCAGGGGAGATCAGTGGAATCTTTCAGAGTTTCTACAAAGCTCTGTATAGCGAAGATAGGAAAGTAGGTGCACAAGAGACTAAGCATATACTGTCCCAGAACAAATTACCACACTTGCAGCAGGAACAAGTAGCTTTATTGGATGCCCCATTGACGGAAGAAGTGCCTGCAGTGATTCAGCCTTTGCCTTCTGGTAAGGCGCCGCGGGGTCAGGGGGTGTCAGGGAATTTGACTGTGGTAACCCTGAGAGAGGTGGAAACATTTGAAGGGGCATACCAGCATGGTATACTACCTCCAGAGTATGAGAGAATCAGTAATCATGCCAATAATTAAACCAGACAAGCCACCCCAGAATTGTGAATCTTAAAGACTTTTTTCAATGGTAAGTCAAGATTGTAAGATTCGAACAGCGCTCCTGGCGGAGAGGCTGAAGCTGGTGATGAGCACGCTTATACACCCAGACCAGACGTTATGTCCTGGGAAGGAGTACTGCATGGAATCTACAGATTACAATCGGACATAAACTGGACTAATTCCTTTGGGGACCACTGTGCAACGATCTCCCTAGTCGCAATAAAGGCATTCAGCTCAGTGAGATGGGGGTGGGTATATGGAACTCTTGAGCATTTTGTGGTGGGTGAGGGTTTAAGAAGATGGGTGGAACTAGTATACACGGCACCAAAGGCCAGAGTGCAGACAGGTAAGCACATATCAGAGGACTGGGAGTTGCAAAAGGGCACCAAGCCAGGATACCCATTGTCCCCCACGCTCTTTATTTTAGCTTTAGAGCTTCTCAGAGTATTTGAGAATGCAGTTTGGGGAAGTGGGGAGAACAGTGGCTGGTACTAGGCATGTCATCTCATTATATGCAGATGATATGCTTTTATATGTTGAAAATCCAGAAGTTAACCTACCATACGTTTTTGAGGTCCTGGAAAATGTCTGTTTTTGGGAATGACCATAAACCGAAGCAAATCATGCATTTATCAGTTGGCAGGATTAGTGGGCAAAAGAGAGGAACAGCTACCAGACTTGGGGTTGCACTGGGCCACTAGCACATTTCGCTATCTAGGGTTGAACATATGCCATAAAGTGTGGTCCTTGCATGAACAGAACACACAAAAAGCTAGGAGAGGAGTGGAAAGATGAATGGGATTCTGGAAAAAGCTGCCCTCGTCACTAATGGGTTGGGCGGCGGTGATTTAATATGGTGGTTCTCCCTTGCCTGTTATATTATTTAATTAAAGTTCCTTTTGACATCCCTAGAACCTTCTTCATTCCACTAAATACAATTGTGAGTGGATTCATATCGGCTTGGGAGGCATAGGATGGTGCTAAATGTCCTGTGTATAGAATACTCGAGAGGGGGGTTGAAGTTGCTGCACTTTGAATTGTATTATTTGGCTGGAGAGATGCAGTTTGTGGCGGGATGGAAGTCACAATAGATGCATATTTGCAAGACCCGGTAAGGCCATTTCGGGGGGTTGAAGTTGCTGCACTTTGAATTGTATTATTTGGCTGGAGAGATCCAGTTTGTGGCGGGATGGAAGTCACAATAGATGCATATTTGCAAGACCCGGTAAGGCCATGCCTAAAGAAAGTGCTATGGATGGAGGAGGCGAAATTGCGCAACAGCCCGCACAAATTACGGATAAGCAGGAGTGTGTGGGATTGAAAGGTATTTGGTATATACCCCTAGTTGCGGTCTGTGTGCAGGATAAGGGGGGCCTTGACATCAGCAGGCATCATTGGGAAGAGAAAGGTGTCATTGTGTGGGGATCTGCTCCAGAAAGGGAAGCTACTTGAGTTCTCTGAGCTCATGCAGGGAAATGGAATTCATGTTGACCAATATCTCACATGCATGAGGCTAATCAAAGATGCCAAGGTCAGGTGGAAGCGTTTCCCAGATTTGATGGAGGACGGTGCTATACTAGCACTGTTACATGACCTGACAGAGGGAGGACACAGGGTCTACAGGTTATATGAGGGAATGCTGGTGAGATGGAACAAAAGGGAACTCAAAGTGAAAACTAAATGGGAGAATAACGTGGGTAGAGAACTCACTGAAGCTGAGTTGGTAAATGCATTGCTATACATGAAGAGGGTCTCTAGGAATGCCCAGTTTAAACTCTTTCTGTTATATGTGCTACATGGAGCATACATGACACTGCATAGAATTGCCAGGTTTCCAGGGTTGACCCACACTCGTTTACCTAGATACGCAGATGGTGTGGTTGATATGATGCATAGGTTTTGAAAATTGCACGGTGCAGGGAATTGCCAAGTTGTTATGGACTCCGGAGGCGTGTCTGTTTTAAGTTTTACCTCGCCCGCACACCACTAGGCACATTATTAAGGTGGTTGATCTAGCCTGTATACTGGCAAAGTGCAGGATTCTGACGGCATGGTAGTCTGACTGGTCCGGGAATAGAGGCATGGTGGAAGGATCTCAGACGATGGCCTATGGCAGAGACAACAGTTTGGCATAGGGCATTGTGCAGAGGCATGTGAGAGGCGAGTGATATTATGGCCCAGAATGCACATGTACAATCGATGTTTGCCCCGTCTGATAAGCCCCCATGAAAATGAGGAGGTGTGAAGGTGGTGTGAAGGCAACTTGGCACTGTGAACAGATAGGGAGGGGAAAAAGGTCACCAGAAATTAGATCGGGTATGATTTAAGAAGAAATTTCACAGGAAGTGAATATGTGAAGGTGGCAGACGCCCTTCCTGTGGAATTTAGATGATTATGGTCTTGATGTGAGGGTGTTGTGCAAGTCGTAGTTAAGTATGTTAGTTTTGTTTGTTATGAAGGTTAGCAGTATTTTTTATTATGGGATTTATTAAGCATGGACCTAGCTTTGAGAAGCCAAGGGAGCGCTTTACAGAGGTATATAACAGTTTTTCAGAGGTAACAGAACAGAACAGATATACAGCAGGGGTAGGATACAGAGGGGCACAGAGGTTGGGCACATTTGTACAGGGTCGCTGGGCGGGCGGAGACGGGTGGGCAGCGTCTAGTGTTCAGGTGGGTCTTCAGTTCTTTTCTGAATTGTAGGAGCGAGTCCGATGCTGACTGCGAGGAAGTTCCATAGTCTTGGGGCGTAGGCAGAGAAGGCTTGTTTTCTGGTTCTTTGCTTTTTGCAGCAGTGGATTTCAATTCTGCACGTGTCCTGGCTTGGTGGTACGATGTCTGTCGGAGATGCTGCGTTACTCTGCAAGGTAGCTGGGTGATTTGAGTGCGACTGCTTTATAGATGATGCAGCATGACTTGAAGATGATTTGTGCATGCAGTATGAGCCAGTGAAGGTCGACTTGTGCCCAGGTGATGTGGTGGTATCTGAATAGACCCTTGAGTTGTACGGTTGTGTGTAGGACCCTTCTCAGGGGCACAAGGGAGTTTAAAGGGGGGCCTTCGAGGAGTGCATTGCCCCATCCAGGTGGGGTAGGACCAGTGCTTGAACTGTGGATCTAAAGCTGTCTGTGGGGAGGAAGGGCCTGACTTCCCACAGGAGGGAGAGCTGATACCAAGCTGGCTGAGCGTCTTAGCTATGTGTGTCTTGAAGGAGCAGTGTTTGTCGATGTGGCACCGAGGGACATGGCACAGGAGGGGAGCTTGGTGTGAAACCCTCTGGGGGTCATGGTTGATGGCTAGGTCTGCATGTCCGGAAGTTCAGTGTTGTTGGTGAGGAGTAGGGATTCATTCTTGGAGGGCAATATTGTAATTGAACAAGAAGTGTTGCAGTGGATGTAAATGGTACGGTTTTAAAATGTGAATAAACGGAGAGAAAAATTGTTAGGCCTTTAAAATACACAGTTAGCAAGTAAAACCTTTAGTCAAATATTGTCACACCAACGCTAATAAAACAAGTCTATACATTCACCCTTAATATCTTAGGAGATCCAGAATAGCATTTTATTCAATGACCAGTGAAATACAGGTAAGCACTTTAGGAATAGAAAGAAGACTTGAGGATAATCCTAGAACAGCTTTCCTAGCACTTAAAAAAGCCCAACCCTAACATGGTTGGAACATTGTGCCGAAATGCCACAAGTTCCAAAGTAGATACGTCACAGGTAGGTGTATGAGATTGGTGATGCCAGTGGTTATGATTAATAATAGTCAAATAGTTCAGGCAAGTAAACTCACTTAATCCTAGACCTTAGGATAGTTTTAGGAATGGGTCATTGACCAGACCTCTGTCCAAATTTAGGAAAGAGTGATTTAGGTGCAGGACTTTACGACCATGCAACCCCAATGAGAATTGAGGGGGCACAAATAGATTTACTAATCTCCCCCACCCCTCTATCCTTTTCCAGAGAGCACTGCTGGTGTTCCAGAATCTGGGGATTCACACTTCTGTGATTGGTCCCATCCAGGACGGCCTCTTGGCACTGGTTCAGAGGTTACTTCTGGACACAGGATTTAGTTTGTCTGTCACAGTGCTTAGGAATCTGTTCCAGACAGCTCCCAGTAGAGCATCCAAATGCAGAAAGATGAAGATTTCTGCAGGACAGACTACATCAGGACACCTTCAGGGATCGAAGGAGTGTTGCAATGGGAAGTCATGACGGTCAGGCGGCAACAGGCGATCTTCAAGAGACGAACAATGGAGCAGGCCCAGAACAGCTTCTGTTCATGCAAGAAGGCTGAAAATACAGGAGCAGGCGTCTAGTTACACAAGTTGAAGATTCTCCAAGGAATGGCGACCGCTGCAGCAAGGTCTGGTCAGTCCAGGAACATTTACGAAAGCCCAGAAGTCGTAGTTCCTAGAGCATGGGTCGATACTGGTTGTTCCCACCAGTCATGGGTTCGAAGCACCAACAAGGGCCTTCTTGAGATCAGGGCAGAGGAGCAGGACTTCACTGGGACAACTTTGAGTCTATGCTGGTCAGCGTTAGGGGGGTCGTCGGCAGGCTGGGCTTCCTATAGTTCTTGCCTCCAAAAATGATCTGTCGAATAGCTGCAGAAGCCCTCCTTTTTAGCCAAGAATCGGACTGGGAGCATGCTTAAGCCTACCAATGGTAAGGATCTGCACCATTGAAACACAGTGGCTACCCAATCATGGCTAGCCACTGGCTACAACATTTAGCCCAGCAACAGATATTCAGGCACCAGCGATGTGGATTCGCCCTAGAGCATCTCAGCCCCTTTCTCTGGCCACACACACAAACTGCCCTTTAGCCAGCAAAATCCACAGATTTCCCAGGCAAAGGGCATTCCATATAAGGCATTTCAGGACCCAAGAAGGCCAAAGAACAAATGAAAAACCTGGTGGCACTGCCATCTTAGGTGCTTACTAGCCTTTTGCAGCAAATTCAAAAGTTCACAAGTAAAATGTTTGAAAAACAGTAAAAATATCACTGCTGCCACCGGCGTGTTTTAGGCACATTGAAAAAGTAACCAAAAAGTCAGTACGTAAAGATAGGATGCTAATATTCCCAACTCTACTTTACTGTAAGGTGATGTGTGCAATTGTAATGATAAAAAGAAATTCATAAAGTGATGGGGCCTGATCACGAGTTGGGTGGTAGCCCTTAAATGTGACTGTAACAGTGTTACTGCTGCATTTAACAGTCTGCTTAATCTCGAGTCTGGCATGTTTACCGCCAGCTCAGAGCTTGGGGTAAACATGCCGTAAAAATGCCCATTTGCATTGCAATTACCGCTGGCGGTATTACTGCGTAGTAATTGCACCACAACTTCCACATTGGGGCCAATGGACCCAATGGAGAATGAAGACTAACAGTTAGCCCCCAACCCCTGATCCGGTGGTAATGTCGCAAAACGGGTGGGTGCTAACGCTAATAAAGTTGGGCAGTATACCGGCCAACTCGTGATCAGGCCCACAGTCTCTCAGTACTGACCGTTTTAGTAACTGATCAGTTTCCCGATAAGACTGAGCAAACTGGTGGGGGAAGTAAAGCAGAAGGCTTTACCTGCCTCCAAAAATTCAGGACAGGGTTCAAAGCAAAAAGAAAGGCTATCCCAATATTTCCTAACAGAGTACTAATCCAACTAAAAGCACCCAAATATTGTTTTAATGGCTTAAAAAAGCATAGGAAAATAGGGATTCAAGATCAAACATTGATTTATTTATAATCGCGCACCTGACAAAAATAAATCCTATTTGGAGCGCAGATGGTAAAATGATACCAAATCTGTCTGTGTCACTTATCACTAAGAAAGATTTCAAAATGTAAATCTTCGGCTGGCAAAGTCCTATTAGCAAAACGGGTAAGTCTTCAACGCCTTTCGGAATGCCATGACATTTTTGTGTTCTCGGATAGCTCCCGGGAAGCTATTCCAGAGTTTTGAACCATAGACTCTTAAGTCTTCGATCTCCTTTATTCAGTAGTCTAGACCTTGGTTCATGTAGTAATAGCTTGTCACAGGAGCAAAGTTGGCGGCCTGGCGTATAACTCTTGATTTTATCCAACAGATAACTTGGTGCTCACTGATTCACACATTTAAACATCAAACAAAGAGTTTTGAAATCTATATGTTCCTTAACAGCCAGCCAGTGTAAGGATCGTCTAAGATTAGAAAATGGAGAGGATTTTGCCACCCCAAAAACCAATCAGACTGCAGCATTTGGTGCTACGTGTAACCTGCATAATCGAAAGTTAGGAATTCCTGTCAACGGGGCGTTTCTGTAATCCAATCTGGAATTAATCAAGGTACCAACATATGCGGTCGGTCCCTATCTGCTAAGAACGGGAGAATCTGTCGGAGCATCTGTAGTGTGTAGAACACAGATTGGACTTTCACACTAACTTGAGCTCCACTCCTCATGTTCTCTTCCCAGATACAACCCACATTTTTTTTATCTTTGACGAGAACTCCAATTGTGAACCCAGGAAACAAGGTGACAATATCTGTTTCTTCTGTTGCATATTACCTTTGGAACCAAACAGTGCTACTTCAGTTTTATTAGCGTTTAACAGTAACTGGTTAGCACTAATCCATGTTTGTATTTACTTTAAGCAATCTTCCACTAATTTGCACATCTCCTCCGATTTCTCAACTCTCAGAAATATCTGCGTGCCGTCAGCGTATGAATTACATTTCACTCGATGTTTCCTTGGGACATCCCTAAGCTGTTTTATGTATAGATTAAAAATATCAAAAATGCCTCTGACGGGGCACTTTGACAGCTGCTTCCCAACTCCTCACCAAAGAAAAGGCAGTACTTTGTCCTTCCTGCCTTTGCATGTCAAGTCTGGAGAGTGGCTCAGGTAACTTCCTGGGCCAATACGAGGCTCTGATTTCATCAAGGGATTGTGGAGGAGGGGAGTGGAAAATGGCTGCTTGCAAAGTGAGTCCTGTGAACCATTTAGAAACTTTCATATCCCATGAATTGTTCTGGTTCTATTTACAGAACTTTGCTTATGGCCATTTTCTTGCTAAATGGACAAGCCTTTGTATGTCGGATTTGCTATAGATTATTTTTCCCCAAGATTGACTGTTTGGATTTAAGGGGCTCTCCATGGGAACAGTGGGCCTCGGTATCCAAGTGCACAATTCTACATATCATTTCTTGGCTCACCTGCAGGTCACTCTGAATGCTGGAGTTTTGACTTTGGACACTAGGCCCTCGGCCTGTGCAAAGACAGACATGCAGGGGCTCTACTGCACTTAGTACTGTATGGCAGCGAGTTCTCACGTGTTCATGGTGTAAATCACAGGCATGCCAATGTCTGAGGTTACAAATAGAAGGGATTCTTATTTAGGTAAATGTGTAGTGTTGACAGTTTCCAGGGACTGGAAATGTGAGCACTTCACAGTACACCACTATACAATGCTGAGCGGTGGAAAAGGGTGTACTCTGCTCAAAGCTGTGCGCACCCTACTTTCAACAAGCTCGAATGTGTAGTAATGGTGACCAGTCCTCTTTTGGGTGTTAAGTACTCAATATGTCTTCGCCACGTTAAAGTAACTCTGTATGCGGATAAATGCATATTGGCCCTGCTGGCCATGGAACTTGCCTTTGCTAGATGATTCTTTTCCTCTGAGATACTGGATGCTGATTCCTGCTGTATTGCTTGTGTAATGCGGTGTTTTTTTAAATAAAAAAATAAATTATTCATGTAAAGTGTGCCGGTTTTAAGGGGCCCTGCATCTAACCAGCAAAGGCAGGCTGTTTCCTCTCTGCTCCAAGCTTTAAAGATTCTAATTACTTCCTCAGTTACATTTCCGAGCCATCTGTCCACTCCCATTACTTAATGTAAATGTATTTTGCTATTTGTGAACATCAGATGTCTATGCCAACAACTGAAGCAGATATTGCTACAGAAGTCTCCTCTCCCATGATTAGTGATGGGCCCCTTCCAGACCTAATCCATGCTCTTCTACCACCAAGCACCCATGTATATGCTGCTTGTCATATCTCTGCCTGGTCCTTCTCTCTTTGACAGATTCAGTGGCAGGATCGGGAACTGTGCCAGGTAGGCAAGTTGTGTGATAAGTTACTTGTCTCTGGTCTCACTGGTGGCTGATCATTTTGATGTTGCCTCTCCCGAACTTGTGCTGTGGTGTTCCGGTCTGATCCTGTCCTCTTGTGCTTAGTGTCTGTCCACTGATTTTGTCATTTTAACTCTCCTTCTGGTAATAAAGATTCTCCTGGGCCTGTTAGTCACTGGGGAGGTGTCGGCACACATTTGTGCGGTGAGAAAAGGAAGGGCCACATTTCCTGGCTATTCTCTTCATTATGTATTAAGCATGTGTGAACTCTTCTACACCTAGTCAAGAATCCCCTTTCCTGTGTCACATCCCAATGGGATGGATAATCCATTAGTATGAAGGAAAGGGGTATTGATGTCTGAGCATGTGAGCAATTTAATTGCTGTAAATGTGTTCAAATCCTACTTTGATACGCTCCTCAACCATTTAAAAGGATGACTGGGGACCAGTCAGGTTGATTTCCAGGCCACTTGTCGGAGGTGCCAATATCGTTGGTTGGGGCCTGCAATGGTATACATTTTAGCAGGAAGTCCCATCTCATGTCATCGCTCCCTTAGAGGTACATGGCATCGTTTTGCACGTAAGCCAACTTTGCCCTTTCCACTAGGTGCCACTGATGCCCCCGCATGCTCTCCTCTTTTCGGAAGGTACTGAAGCCACCTCCTCAGCCATGCCATCCCCCACCTGATGGGGTCATAAATGCTAATCCTCTGCATGATTCTGTGCCAAATTGCAATATAAAACCTACCCCGCCTCCCGGCTGTGGCTAATGAACAGCCCCCCCTCTAATCCTACCTAGCTAGAGGACCACAATAAAATAGTTTGTGATGAGGCACCCTCAGTATGTCCCCTCACTCGATCTTGACAAGATGGTATTTCCAAACAAAGTGCAAAGCTTGTAGGTTTCCAATTCATGGTGAGACCCCCTCCGGAAAGTGGATAAAACCAATAACCCCATTCATATTGATTTGTTTTTGTGGCATAATCTAATGATGTAATCAAACCAGCTAAAAGGAAAACGTTTTGGGAAAGGGGGCACCTGATTCATGTCATGCATTGATTTGCTCACAGCACCTATATTGCATGGTTTAACAGACCAAGACCATTTGTACCTTGTTTTTTTTTTCTCCCCCCTAAATTTATTCTTTACAAAAAGAAATGCCTCCTTTTATGCAACACGACCATCCAGGGTTTTACGACCCATTGTAATTGGGTATGTTCCCAATGCTGAACTGGGAATCCTCTTGCGTTGTGACTAAACACAGCTCCCCCTTCTTTATGGAGTTTGTCTGCTTTAGAGAACTTGGTTTGGGAGGCAAATCTGACTTTCATGCCTAAAACTTCACAGCAATGTAAACCACGCACATAGACTTCGGTTTCACACTGCTCCTTTCCCTATCTGACGCCCAGTAGATGCTAAATTTCTCTGGTTCTGGGATACGTTCAGGATAATCTGGTTCTATTTCCGGGTATACAGTGAAGGTATTTTGATTGTTCTGGGCCTTTTAGGACTGGACTGCAATTTGAATATATAACTAATGTAAACATCGCTATATCACATTTTTCACATCCTAACCTAGTTTCTTGCTTTTCATCCTCCTCCTTAGTTTGTCATCACTATTAAAACAATTGTAGACTCGAGTCAAAGACTGTCGTCTATTTTCCATGTGGCAGTGTGTTGGCATACTCGTGTTTTGCAGCTGATGGGTGTCTTTTAGGTATTCTCAAAATAAAACCTCAAGTAATGTTTTTAAGGGGCTTAGGGGAATGGTTGTGTGTGTGTGGGGGGTGGGTTGTTTTTTTATCTGCATTAAGTATTTTCCCTTTGCGCAACTTAGGTGCTCAATCATTGCTTAAAGCCATTTGTTGCGATCACCCTTTCCCTTGCTGGCACACCCACACAGTCTGCTGCTCCCACCCACTCTGGCTTTTCATTTTACGCGTTTAATATCCTCCTGGATGTGCATTGAATCGCACTGTGATGTTAATTACCTGTGTTCTTGATCCTTATTGTTCCACCAACCAGCTAAGGCCACCACGCTCTTCAGCCGCCACACCAAAGGCATTGTGTGGGGAATGCAAACGCGTGCCGTGCAAGGAATGTTGGATTTTGACTACATTTGCTCCAGAGATGAGCCTTCAGTGGCTGCCATGGTCTATCCGTTCACGTAAGTAACTGGATAGTTGGCCTAATGTTTGCAATGGTACTTTGTGATATAGGCGTGAGAACATATGCCATGCTTGTTGGTGGAATGAGCCTGGTATGCTTGCTACATTACACAATGTTGACCAATTGACATGTAGAATGCGTGGGGTACAGGGTGCCATCTATGTGCATCAGACGAGACCCATTTGCTAGTATCTTTACACTGCTTGTTTTTCTGGTGTGTTAATATTGGAATAGTCTAACTCCTGTTGGCAATGAAGATGCTTTTGACACTAAATGGTGAATATGAGTGTTTAACTGTGGCTATTAGATTTGTATTTGTTTTCTCGCAACCTCTGCATTTGCATTAACTGATATTCTACCTTCCTCATAGTTTTCTGTGTTTACTGTGTTCATAGCGGTGACCACAAGCAGAAGTTCTACTGGGGCCACAAGGAAATCCTGATCCCAGTGTTCAAGAATATGGCAGATGCCATGAAGAAGCACCCCGAGGTTGATGTTCTGATCAACTTTGCTTCTCTGCGATCTGCATACGAAAGCACAGTGGAAACCATGAACTATCCCCAGGTCAGAATTTACTTTTCTGGGTCTTGTCACTCAAAGGCAGTCCATGTTGATACCAAGCTTGCTACGAGTGTTGGTACTCCAATCCCGCAGCAGGCAGAGCATCAAGGATCTAAAATGCTCTTTTTGATCAGAAGCCGTCTCTTCCGTTCTCCTAGATATTGTTTGGTGTTGCTGTGAGAAGCAAATTTTGTATTTACCATAGAAAAACACTTCTCATTCAAACATTGTTAGGGAGAATTCTCAGAAATGTGCTAATTCCTCTCTACCTTGGAGACCCCCAGCACTTTTGCTGGACTCTAGGACTTTTTAATTTTCAACCTGGAGAGAGTAAGACCTTTTTCCCACTCTCTCATGTATTTTTCAGTGATTTAAGACTGTGTTCGTTTCTTTTTTGGTTTTGGAGTCTGACAAACTCTATAGGCATCATCTTTGCATTTTGACACACAGCACTTTCAGTGCAGTGGCACAGGGAAGTCTTAGATTTTCCAAAGGTTTAAATACCTTCTCTTGGATAAACTACTGTTTCCAAAAGCAGTAAAGTGAAATTAACTTTACTTACAATTGTAATTTTCTAGACCCAGCACACATTATCTTACAAAAGGGTGCTGGAGGGGTTATTTAGTATCCCCTTTGTCTAGTTTTTTGTGTAACATTTTTGTAACCCTTTCTACAGTTAATGGCTGGTGACAGCGGTTTACTTTTTACTACCATTGTGTGTTTTTACCGTGGGCTGCGTTCGCAGCTACATTAAAGCACCCATGGGTGCCCATTTTGTGAAAATGGCCCTGGTCGTCTTTTTTTGCCATTTCTTGTTGGAAAGGTCCTTCTTGAGATTTACTCTGTGCGCCAAACCAGATTTGGTCCCTTGGTTCGTGTTGTCTTTGGCGGGATTTACGAGTGAAGGCTGCCTCAGGCTCCAGTATGTTTGGCAGGGGCAGGAAGTGAGGGAGGTGCCTGACACTCCCTGTGCTTAATCCCCTTGGTTACATGAATGCACCCAAAGGTGATACCTTGCTGTCTGATCGACGGCTAGGCTGGAATGAATGGTAGAAACCTGAATAAAAGGCGAGGCTTTTTGGTTTAGAGGGCAGAGTCGACCACTGGACGAAGGAATCCGAAGAAGAACTTGGAAGAGACGCCTGCTGCAACTCCTGGACCATTGGTTTGCCCAGCAAAGCCTTCCTGCTGTGCTAGAGCTCCGAATTACGCCTCAACTAGAGAAGCCCTGCAAGGACGACTTCTCCCCTTGAGTTGGTGGGACCAGTCAACTCCAAAGTGAGCTTGTTTGGAAATCCTCTCTGAGCTGGCTGTGCTTCAACTGCTCCTGGAACCGAAGTGCCAGGTAGAGGAACACCAAATGGAGTGCATCACTTTTTAAGATGGACGCGAGCTGCTGGAAGATCCTCAGGACTTTGAGTAAGCAGGAATGACCAAGCCTGAGCCACCTCAACAGAGTGCTGGACCCCAGATGCGGGGAAAGTCCATTTTGGTATCCATGAGACCATGTTGGTGCTATTTGCTGTGACGCGAGGAGCTGAAACCGCGAAGTACCGCTGAATAGAAGTTGGTCCTTTTCTGTCGCTGGCCATCCCATTGTGTTGTAGGAGTCCCCAGAAGTCCTCCCTCTTGTCCCCACTACTGAGGCCCAGGAACAACAGGATCTACAAAGCCACACAGGAACAGAAGCCAGTTGGAACCATTTCTTCTAACCAAAAGTACTGTACAGTCTAAGAGAACGTACCTCTTGTCTTGTAGCCTTACTTGATCTCAGTTGAGACTTGTCTTGGTTGCTTCTGTAGAGTTGCTTGCAGCTTCTGCAACTCGCAAGCCTCCTCGCTTGTGACCCTACTTTTTCTACAAAGACTTCTAAAACATTGTGCAAGACTTTTACTTACCTGCAAGAAGTACTTTAGCTCAACTAGACTTTTGCCCAATTGACATTGGCTGGCCTGGCTCCCTGAATGACTCTTCTCTCCGCTGATTGTGTGTTGGTAACTTCCTTCCAGGAAAGGGATAACTTACTTTGCATTGGGGGGTTCAAAAGTACTTGCCTGCATCAGAATATTTGTGTGATCTCCTTGTTTTATTCTGAAATCTCTTTAACCTTAACACTCATCTCAGTAAATGTACCAGTGATCTATTTATGTCCACAGTGTCCTAGCTATTTAAGTCACCTGAGGGTGTAGGAAGTGTATGTGTGCCATCCTAATTGGGCACTTGCCGATGAGAAACTAACTGTGTATTGTTCAGTCTATTTGTGAGTTAGTATTAAATTGCCCCTTCTGAAGAAGGCTTATTCAAAGTGACTGTTAAATAAATTAATAATTGTTTAATCAACAATTGAGATCCTGTTGTTCCTAAGCCTCAGTCATGGGGACAAGAGGGAGGACGTCTGGGGACTCCTGCTCTGAAATGGGAAGGTCAGCGGCAGCAATGGGCAAACTTCAATTCAGCAGTTTTTAAGTGTTTCAGCTCCTCGCGTCTGACAGCAAATAGCAACACTGCGGTTTTCGATACCACTCTGGACTTTCCTCGCGTCTGGAGTCCAGCACTCTGTTGAGGTGGCTCAGGCTTGGTCAGTCCTGTATAAAGTCCGGAGGATATTCCTAGCGCTCAGGTCTGACTTAAAAGCAACGCACACAATCTGGTGTTCCTCTCCCTGGCACTTCGGTTCCAGCAGCAGCAGTTGAAATACAACCAGTTTCGAGAGGATGTCCAGACAGGCTTACTTTGGAGTTGATTGCTGCCACCAACTCAAAGGGAGAACTCGTCCTTGCAGGGCTTCTCTAGTCGAGGTGAATTTGGAGCTTCAGCACAGCAGCAAGGCTTGACCGGGAAAGCCAACAGTCCAGGAGTTGCCGCAGGCGTCTCTTCCAAGTTCTTCTTTGGATTCCTTCGTCCAATGGTCGACTCTGCCTTCCAAGCCAAAAAGCCTTGTCTTTTTATGCAGGTTTCTCCCATTCATTCCTGCCTAGCTGTCAATTGCACAGCAGGGTGGCTGTCCTTGCTGGACAGCCAGCCAGCCACTCACCTTTGGGTGCATTCCTGTAACCAAGGGGATTAAGCACAGGGAGTTTCGGGCACCTCTCTCACTTCCTACCTCTGCCAGATATACTGGTGCCAGAGACGGGCTTCACTTGTGAATCCCGCCAAAGACAAAACGAACAAAGGGACCAAACCTGGTTTGGAGCATAGAGTAAATCGCAAGTAGGACCTTTACAACAGGAAATGGTGAAAAAAGAAGACCGGGGCCATTTTGACGAAATGGGCACCCATGGGTGCCTTACTGCAGCTGTAAATGCAGCCCGCGGTAAAAGCACACAATGGTAGTAAAAAGTAAACCACTGCCATCAGCCATTAATTGTAGAAAGGCTAACATTAAAATGTTACATGAGAAACTGGACAAAGGGGATACTAAGTAACCGCTCCCGCACCCTATAGCAAGATAGTGTGTGCTGGGTCTAGAAAGTTACAAAATGTAAGTAAAGTCAATTTCACTTCACTTCACTGCTCTTGGAAACAGTAGTTTCACCAAGAGAAGGTATTTAAACCTTTGGGAAATCTAAGACTTCCCTGTGTCACTGCACTGAAGGTGCAGTGTGACACAATGTAAAGATGATGCCTATGAAGTTTGTCAGACTCCACAACCAAAAGAGAAACGGAAAATAAATCAAATTAAAATTATATGAGAGATATAAAGTCCTAAAGTCCAGCAAAAAGAGCTGGGGGGTCTCTAAGGTAGAAGGGAATTAACACATTTCTGAGAATCCTCCCTAATGGGCAGGATGGGGCGGGGGAACTGAACGGATGTTAGTGTATGTGATGAACAGACCACTTTGTGAAGTAGCTTTGAGACTCCACAAAATGTTATTGCTGACATCCATAATGATTTGTCATTGGAATTAGCAGACCCGCTTCATGCTTCTACTAAGCAGTGGTTTGAAACCGTTTATAGATTCTACTCCTATGTCCCCCTTTGCTTTTGTAAGTTTTACGATCTCATCTCCAGGAAGGGTACTGGAACCCAACACCTATTGAACCACTGTATGTATGTATGTATGTATGTATGTATGTTTGTACCTTTCTCCCATCTCCGCAAGCAACAACCAGACGTCCTTTTCTTTGGACCATAGCAATTTTCATGCTCTGCTCCGTGCACAAAGTCCTATTCATCTTTTTTCCACCCACAGCACCTCATGACCTGCAAACAGAGAAGCAAATGTTGCATTTCTCACTGTGAACTTAATGTATTTTGTCTCAAGTACCTTGGTCTGTATCTCACTTGGCCTCTTTTCCTTGCGAAACGCAGTTTCCCTTAGATGGCTTCCTGGTCCCCTGGCAAAGAGGAAAAAGGTCTTCTGGTGAACTCCCGACAGCCATTAAGACCTTCATTGACCACAATATTCTATGTTTTTCCCAGGCTTCCGAATCTGGTGGCAAGGTTCCCTGAGGCTGCAAAATTGATAGTGGTTCATTGAATCCTGATGTGTACATGTACTGTACACAGGGCCAAACTGATTTCCTTCGTGACTTAAAACCAGAGTTCGCACAGTCGTACTTTCTGGGCCCAACATCTGGTCATGAGCTTGGTTGTTGCCTCTGTGCTTCTTTGGCTGAATCGCTACCTGGACCATGAGGAATATACCCTGGAGGCAATCCTCTAAGACCAGTAGTTGCAGAAAATATTCTGCGGTGCTTACATGACCAAATCGTTGTGGCAGACTGGTGAGGTAGCAGATTTTTCTACTAGGCATACAGGTCCCACTCGGGACCAAATCATCCCCACCCCCCAAAAAATGCCCCCTCACCTCCGCACCCCAGCTCATGTAATGTCTTCTACTGCTTCACATGGTATCTTTCAAGTATTGTGCAATATATAGAAACATAGAGAACTGTCTGATGAAAAGCTCTCGAGAACCAGATCTACCAAGAGCGTTTGGGATCTGGATCTCTGCTTCAGCCCCAACCCCATACATTTTGGTGCAGAACCAGCATCTCTGCCGGCAAGCTCATCGGCAAACAATCCTTTTCTTGTCACGCACCCACCCTCTGGAACTCGATCCCAGCGTCTGCTCAGAATGCCCCCACAATTCTCCTGTTAAGCACAATTGTATGCAGTACCCTTAGGGTGCACTACAGCAACCCTGACCTCCTGGCAGTAGTAACCCAACCTTTGGTATAAGTCTGTACTACACAGGTTGGTAGTGTGGACGAGTAGCCAGGCTTTTCTCAAGAGGTGCCAATGTGAGCTGTTTCACACTGACAAGTTTCCAAACCAACATTTACACACAGGTTTTCATGATAAAACAATTATTAATTTACCAGTCAGTTAATGTAAGCCTTCTTCAGAAGGGAGCACTGTAAAACACCACACAAATATAAAAAGTATACACACTCTTAAAAGAATGTTTCACCCAAAAAATTTTATTTCAAAAATAGATGGGCAATAAAAAAAATTGGCATTTTTTTTTTTTCGAAGTCGCTTGTAAAATTTTGAGCAATTCAAGCTCAAAGATAGCACATGGGGGCATCCATTTTGTGAAATGGATGCCTGCCGCTGTGCTCGCTTTGGCTTTTGCGGCACTAATGAAGGAAAAGCCAGCCAGCTGTAGTAAACAAAAGCTACCACTGGGTGGCTTTTCCTTCATTGGTGCTGGACGCGGAGGACGGGCACCGGAGACTACAGGCAGAAAAGCTGCAGCTGCATCTCGGTAAGTGCTATTTATTTGGAGGAGCCCGGAAAACTTAGAAATAAAACCGCAGCTTTAAAAACATTGTATTTGTTTTCCCACGGGGAGCCCAGTAACTACCCATTTGGGATGGCATACAGCAGAGACCTACACCCACAAGGGACTTAAATTGCTAGGGTGCTGTTGACATTAATGTATTACTGTTGGCATTCAGAATTAGTTAAGAGCAAGTCAAAAGGGAAAAGATCATTAGAGCAAACAAGATACCACAAATATTTCTTAAGCAGGCAAATATTTTCAGATCCCCCAAAAAGTCATTCAGTTAAAACAGGCTAAGCCAAAGTCAAGAGGCAAGAGTCTATACGGGCTGAAGCACTTCTTTGAAGGTAAGTAGAAAAGTCTTTGCACAATGTTTCAGAAGTCTTTGAAGAAAAAGATGAATCAATGTAGGGCCACAAGCTGTTAGACTTGTGAGTAGTAGAAGATACAAGCAACTCTACAGCAAGAGGTAAGTTCTTAGACTTCGTACAGTACCTTTACAATGAAGAAAAGATGCAGCAGATTCCTATTCCTATGCAGCTCTGCAGATCTCACTGTTCCTGGGCCTGAGTCGTGGGGACAAAGAGGGAGGACGTCGGGACTCCTACACTGCACTGGGACGGTCAAAACTTGCAACCGGCAAACTTCACTTTGAGTGGCTATTCAGTGTTTCAGCTCCTCGCGTCTACTGCAAATAGCAACACGCAGTTCCTGGCTGTCCAGATGGACTTTCCTTGCTTCTTGGGTCCTGCACTCTTTTGAGGGGGCTCAGGCTCGGTCAGTCCTGCTTCCTGGGAGTCCGGAGGATCTTCCTGGTGCTCTTGGCCAACTTAAAAGCAATGCACACAAACTGCAGTTCCTCTCCCTGGCTCTACGGTTTGCAGCAGCAACTCTGGAAATTCAACCAGCTCTGAGCTGGATGTCCAGGTGGCTTACTTTGGAGTTGATTGGTCCCACCAACTCAAGGGGAGAAGTCGTCCTTTCAGGGGCTTCTCTTTCGATGCGAACTTGGCGTTTCGGCACTGCAGCAGGGTTTCACCGGGCAAACCAATGGTCCAGGAGTTCAAGTTCTTCTTCGGTTCCTTCGTCCAGTGGTCGACTCTGCCTTCCAAGCCAAACGACTCGCCTTTTATACAGTTCTCTCCCTTTCATTCCAGCCTAGCTGTCAGTCACCCAGCAGCATGCCTGTCATTGTCGGGCATTCAGCCAGCCAACCACAGAGTGCATTTGAGTCTCCTAGGAGACTAAGCACAGGGAGTTTCGAGTACTTCCCTCACTTCTTGCCTACCCCAGACACCCTGGAGCCAGACGCGGGCTTCACTCGTGAATCCTGCCAAAGACCAAACGAACCAAGGGACCAAACCTGGTCTGGCACGCAGAGTAAATCTCAAGAGGGACCGATCCACAGAGAAATAGCGAAAAAAGACCGGGGCCATTTTGACAAAAATGGCACCCGTGGGTGCTTTACTGCAGCTGTGAACACAGCCTGCTGTAAATGCACACCACGGTAGTAAAAACGAAACCACTGCCACCATTCAGTGAGGAAAGGGTAACATAAAACTGTTACATGAGAAGCTAGACAAAGGGGATACTAAGTAACCCCTCCAGCACCCTTTTGGAATATAGTGTGTGCTGGGTCTATAAAGTTACAAATGTAAGTAAAGTCAATTTCACTTTACTGCTCTGGGAAACAGTAGTTTATCCCAGAGAAGGTATTTAAACCTTGGGGAAATCTAAGACTTCCCTGTGTCACTGCACTGAAGGTGCTGTGTGCCACAATGTAAACAATGATGCCTATGAAGTTTGTCAGACTCCACAACCAAAACTTTTTATTTTAAAAAGAAACCGTTCCAGAATGGTTTCATTTTAAAATAAAAGTGTAAGAAGAAGTTAGAACTTGCACTGCATCAAGGGTAGGTGGGAGGGGTGGCCTTAATCTTTAGCATGCCCCTTCAGAGTTGCGAATGGTGGGTGATTAGAAAGGGGAGGGTGCGTAAAGCTGCATGCTGTGGGGGCAACAAATAAAGTTAATGGGGTTCTTTTAAAATGAATTGAGGAAAAGCGGGACCCAGGTGTGGGGTTTCTGTTGGGTCTGGGAGGAGGTGTGGGGATGGGGTTTGTGCGGGACGTGTGTGCTGGGAACATAATTTACCTTTCTCCAGCATGGAGTCTGGCATGGATTCACATGCTCATGAATATTCCCCGTCAGGCTGGTAATCTTCGGTAAAGGAAAAATCTGTTTCAGTTTCGTTTCTGAACTGTCTTTCTCCTAATAACCAATCATTGGTCTCTGGGTCATACTGCCCCCAGCCAATGACTGCCCTCTACCTAAGCCCCTCCTCTGGCAGCCATCTTCAGATTTTTACCACACGTTCAAGTGTTGGGAGTCATCGTGCTATAGCTCTCGAGCTTTTACTGCGTTTTGCGATTTTATTTATTTATTTTAAATGTTATTTTATTTTTTTTTTTTCAAAGAGTTTAATCTCGTTTTTTCGGTCAATCGAGCCTCAAGCTCCACCGTTTCTACTTCTGATCAACGGGAACCCGTTTCGGAATTTTCTACGCCCCTCAAGGGCGAAGTTCTCATCGAGTTCCGCTTCTCGGAGGATTCCAGAAGATCCTTGAGGCCTACCCCACATGGCCCAGGACAAAGGGAGCACGACGTCCGGATCCAAGCTGTTCAGGAGCTGCCCTGGATGCGGATTGCAGAATGTCTTCGAGGACGAGCATTCCAGATGCCTCTACTGCCTTCACGAAGAAAAACGCACGTGGAGAAGGACTGTGCGTTTTGCCAGAACATGTCAGAGCGGACCATGAAGGATTGGAGTATCCGCCTCACCAACTGGCTGGAAGGTAAGAGCCCAGCAGCAGGTGAGAAGAAGAGGTCTGAGCGGTCCTCTAAGACCTTTGAGGGCGCTCCAGCGACCCAACAAAAGGCAAAGCTCCGGGGGCGCCGAACGATCGAGCTCCTCGGCTGCCAGGCAGGGCGCACTTTCACCGACGCCATCAACCACAAGCCAGCGCTCTGGCTCGGGGGGGAAAAGAAAGTCGGAGAACCCAGGTAAACTTAGGGATAAGTCCCGGTCGATCCCAACGGAGACAGCCGAGGGGGAGCGAGTCAGCGACCCTCCCCCCCAAGGTGAAGGCCTCAGGCGCGTCTAAGGTCGTGAAGGCCTTGATTCACCCGGCTAAGGCCTCTTATCGAGAGAGTCGTGGCGGCCCTGGCGAAGCCTGTGGAGGCTACCCCAGTGGAGACTACCTCAGGACCCAGAGTTTCCCTGCCACCGTGGAGGGAATACTCTTTTCAACCCATCGATAAGACCCCCGTGAGAACCCCGGTGGAAAAAGAGGGGGGGCCGGTGGCCATCACGGACACGGATACAGCCTCTGAAGAGGAGCTGGCTGAAGTCGTGCAGATCCTGGACAAGAGATTCGAGGAAGTCTGGTACCACGGGATGGATCCCGACGAGGCGGACGAAGAAAGCGACGGAGCCCCCGACGAGGCTCCCATGGAGGCGGAGGATTCCACGCCCCAGCCGTCGCAACCGGTACCTGGACCACAGGACAACTCGGGAGCAATCCTGATGGCGATCCAGGCCTTGTGTACGGAGATGAGGACAAGGTTGCCCTTACCCCCAACGGATGTCCCAGCAGAGCCTGGACCGTCGGGAAGCCCTACAAGCAAGTGGAGGAGAACTCATCCCCCACCACCCTTCCAGCCGGCGCGGCCCTCAGTCTTCTTCTTTTTCCCCGATCCCGAGGGATGACACGGGGACAGAGAGGGCCGCGACGGAGACAGATGACAACGGTGGTGACGTCGGGATGGGCCTCCCATCACCACCTCCTCGGGCCTCTCTGCCTGACGAAATTGGCTCCTTCAACGCTATGATCGCCAGGGCATCCGAGCTCTTCCAGCTCTGCCCCGTAGAACAGTAGAAGGAAGGTTTCCTCTATCAACGGCGTGAGGCCAAGAGGAAGACTGTCTTTTCGGTCCCGTTACTTGATGACATCTGGGACGAGGGGCTGGAGCTCCGGAAGAACCCGTCCACGACCCCTGCCAAGAGATACCGGTACGAGAAGAAGTACCGGGTCCCGGATTCTGCCCCCATGTGCCTTAGGGCGCAGCCGACCCCCGGATTCGGTCGTCTCAGCAGCGGCCAATAAGAAAGCGGCGGGGCAACGGCTTCAACTTCGACCTCACAGCCGGACGACGAAGTGAAGAAATTGGACGCCATGGGACGATGGGTCACCTCGCCAGCGGCGACGATTAAAGCGGCCAAAGCCCTCGCAATTGTGGCCTGCCACGACAGCGAGCTGTGGTTTAAGATCGCTCCTCTGCTGGACTTCCTCCTGGACAAGAGGGCTGAGGCCCTGGAGATCCTGCAGGAAGGCGAGGTGGCGTCGGACCACGCTATAACGGTGGCCACGGACATTGCTGACACGGGCTTCCGCCAGATGGGCAACGGTATTTGCATTTGCCGGCGTGGTTGGCTCAAGGCAACCGATTTACGCCAGGACGTGCAGACCAGAGTCTTGGACATGACTTTCGACAGAAACAACCTGTTTGGCAAGACAGTGGACTAGTCACTGCAGGCCATCAAGGCCGACACGGAGACGGCACAGGCCTTGGGAGTTTTACAGCAGCAGCGGCCGCCCTTTCTGAACTCCGGCGGAAAGCAAGGTGCCTCCAAAGGATTCAGCGGCTCCTCGACGTACCGCCAGGCGGCCCGCTCCTCGTCGCAGGAGGCCTACAGAGGACGCAGCAAATCAGGAGGATCTTGTCGTCAAGGAGGCCAAGGCAGCAAGGCCACTGCCAAGCAGGACTAAACCGGCCGTGGCGTCGGGCCCCCACCTGATCACCACGGTGGGAAGCCGGCTGGCGAAGTTAGTCAGCATGTGGGAGTCCATCTCCACCGACCGTTGAGTGTTGGATGTCCTGGCCCGCGGGTACACTCTCGAGTTTCTAAAGTGCCCCCACATTCCTCCCGTGGCCAGGAAGGAAAACCATGTCCCTCAACTGCTGCTGGAAGTAAGGGCGATGCTGAAGAAAGGGGCCATCGAGCTCATCCCAAAGAGGCTCTGGGGCTCCGGAGTTTACTCTCTGTACTTCCTCATAAGAAAGAAGACCAGCGGCTGGCGACCCATCCTGGACCTTCGTTGTTTAAACAAGTACATGAAGTCCCAGAACTTCCGGATGGTCACTCTCCAGCACGTGCTGGGACAGCTGGAGGAGGGCGACTTCCTATCGTCGCTGGACTTGGAGGATGCCCACTTCCACATCCCCATTCTAAAAAGACATCGAAGGTTTCTCAGATTCGTAGTCCAAGGACGGCTCTACCAGTTCAAGGCCCTTCCCTTCGGAATGAAGTTGGCGCCCAGGGTATTCACCAAGTGCCTAGCACCAATGGCGGCACGGCTGCAGGGGATCCACGTCTACCCCTACCTGGATGATTGGCTCATTCGAGCAAGGACAAGAGAACTCCCCTTCGAGCACACAGGAAGACCGGATCTGGGATTCTCCATCAATTTTGCGAAATCCCACCGGGTCCCGTCGCAAGTCGCACTGTTCCTGGGAGCCAGGCTTGACACAGTGGCACAGTTGGCCTCGCCGTCGGAGGAAAGGACAAAGGCCATCCTGGGCAAGGTGCAACGGCTGTCGACCATGAACCTGGCCAGGGTGAGGTCCATCAAGTCCCTTCTCGGCATGATGTCCTTGTGCATCTACCTCGTACGTCTGTGCAGGCTGCGAATGCCTCCGCTGCAAGAGTTCCTCAACGCCCGTTGGATGCAAGCGGCGGGCAGCTTCGAAGACAGGATCTCGCTCAACGAGACCTTCCGCCAAGCAATCCGGTGGTGGGGCACCTGCGCGCATCTCGCAGCGGGTATGGACTTCCAGACCCCGGCACACCAGGAGACTGTGACGACGGATGCCTCCCTGGAGCGATGGGGAGAGCATACCATAGATCTCCACGCAAGAGGCCTTTGGTCTCTACACCAACATCCTGGAGCTCCGAGCCATGTTCTGGGCCCGTCATTCCTCCCGTCCCTCAAGGGCAAGGTGGTGAGGATCTTCACCGACAACACCACCACGATGTTCTACATCCGGAAGCAGTGAGGCACCAGATCCCTAGCCCTGTCCAAGGAGGCCCAGGATCTGTGGCACTGGGCCATCACTCAAGGGATGTTTCTTGTACCCTACCACCTGGCAGCAATAAAGAAAACCATCACCGACTCACTCAGCAGGGAGCTGCACGTGCCACGAGTGGGAGCTGCGACAGGATCAAGTGGACATGCTATTCCAACGATGGGGCAATCCCCAGAACGACTTACTCGCGATGGCGCCGAACGCCAAGTGCCTGAGGTTCGCCAGCAGGTTTCCCCAGCCGGGGAGCATGGACTATGCCTTCTCATTCCCCTGGGACGGCCTGTTCCTTTATGCGTTCCCACTGTTGCCGTTGCTGCTGCGACTCATCAACCAACTCAGACGGTCCCGGTGTTGGATGATACTCGTCGCACCGGGACAGATCTGTTTCCAGGACCTTCTGGACATGTCAGCGTCCCCCCCCACCCCCCCCACCAGCAGTCAAACTGCGGACGGAAACGGACTTCCTCTCCAGAGAAGGAGGCGCCATCCTCCACCACGACCCGGGGTCACTGAACTTGCAGGCCTGGCTCCTGCAGCACTAGAGTTTGGAGGGTACGATATCCCGGCGGACTGCAAGGAAGTGCTTGCAAAGGCCAGGGCGTCCTCAACTCTCGTGCTACGGGCATAAATGGAAGAGGTTTTCTGTCTGGTGCCGAGCACAGAAGATTAACCCTCTGCGGATTACTGCCCCTCAAGTGCTGCCGTACTTGCTATCGCTGGCCAAGGCGGGGTTGGCCCATGCCTCCAAGTTCCATCTGGTGGCTATCTCCCGCTATACCAGAACTCAGGGACGCTCATCCCTGTGGTCCCATCGCCTGGTGAAGGAGTTCATGAAGGGACTGTTCCGATCTTTTCTGCCGGTGAATGCTCGGGTCCCGGCGTGGGAGCTCAACGTGGTGCTGACCAGGCTCATGGGCCCGCCATTTGAGTCCCTGCATTCGGCATCGTTGAAGTTCCTGTCATGGAAAACATGGACTTGTGGCCATCACCTCTGCACGACGAGTGGGAGAGATCCAGGCCCTCTCCTGCAAGCCTCCATTACTGACTTTCCACGAGTCGAGGGTGGTGCTGAGGACGCACCCCTTGTTCATGCCCAAGGTGCCGTCGGACTTCCATCTCAACGAGCCGTTGGGGTTACCTGTTTTCTTCCCGTCGCCTTCGTCGCCGGCCGAGAGGACTTTGCATTCGCTGGATGTATCTAGAGCGCTAAAGTTCTACGTGGACCGCACTAGAGTTTTCGGAAGACATCACAGCTGTTTGTGAACTTTGGACCTGTGAACCAGGGGAAGGCCCTCTTGAAGGCTTCCATTTCCAGATGGCTCTCTGGCTGCATCATGCACTGTCATCGGTTGGCAAACCGACCGTTGCCCGACCGTCCGAGAGCCCATTCGACCAGGGCGATCGCTGCTACCACGGCGTTCCTATCTGGTGTGCCCCTGCTGGACATCTCCAGGGCTGCTACGTGGAGGTCGACGCACACCTTCACAATATTCTACTGCGTCGACCGGGATTCCAGGGAGGAGGCCATAGTCGGCCAGGCAGTGCTGTGCAACCTGTTCGCCTGAAGGTGGGCCTGGTGAGGAGGTAAGAGATGCTTAATGTTGAGTTGATGAAATGCTTAATGTTGAGCCTTGCCACCTCCCGTGGTTGTGCATGTGTGTACTGCTATGGATTCTTATATTCATGAGCATGTGAATCCATGCCAGACCCCATGCTGGAGAAGGAACAAGTTACTTACCTCTAACTTGTTCTCCAGCATGGGTCTGGCATTGATTCACATGGGAACCCTCCATCCTACCCCTCTGCAGCTCTTCACTGGGTCCTACTGCCACTTTACGTGCTACCAAATCCGAAGATGGCTGCCAGAGGAAGGGCTTAGGTAGAGGGCAGTCATTGGCTGGGGGCAGTATGACCCAGAGACCAGTGATTGGTTATTAGGAGAAAGACAATTCAGAAACGAACCTGAAACTGATTTTTTCTTTACCGAGGATTCCCAGCCTGACGACGGGGAATATTCATGAGCATGTGAATCCATGCCAGACCCATGCTGGAGAACAACAGTTACAGGTAAGTAGCTTGGTCCTTACTTTAATTTATACCGCGCAACCAAAGACCCGTGGGTTTAAGGGTGCACATGAATCACAAAGACTAACGAACCAAACCAAAAGTGAACGACAAACAGGGGCCTAATAAAAGGCAGGCCAGCAAATAACAGAGTTTTAAAAAAGAATTCTGAAAATCTCAGTAGATTTCAATTCTCTGAGATCGAGCAGAAGGGCATTCCATGTTCTCGGAGACGCATTCTGAAATGCTCCTTTCATGGCTTTGCTGGTGTTGCATATGGGAGAAGCTAACTGATCAGTTATTAGATCTAAGAGATCTCATATTTGTTTTCTCCTTAAATAAATCCTGTAGGTCAGAATCATTTTACCTAAGCGGCACTTGTGTGTTATTAGCAGAAGGCAATACAATACTCTCGATTCTACTGGAAGCCAGTTGTTACGCTCTTACGCTCACCTGGCTCCCACAGGGGTGTCGAGCGGAACTGGACAGCCACGGTCTCCACTAACGTGATGCGTAGTGCAGAGATGACTGACTGGACTGGCCCACCTAGCTTTGTCTGCTTGACCCTTAGAAGTAGTCTCCTAAAGACTGGGAAAGGGAATTAGCCACCCGTGGATTTGAGTATTAACACCTCACTGCGTCCCCACTTATCACTTCTGACATTCCCTTTCACAAAGCTCACCTTAAAGTTTGGTATGATGAGCTCTCCATCCTGCGAAGAATGCAGGGGTGCGTTGATGGCCAGTTACTTCATTGGCTTCAGGATATCAGAAGAGTTCTGGACAAATCTTGGCTCCAAACCTCCGGGCGAAAGGCCGTAAGTATATAGTTCTAATGAGTTAAAAAATGTCTGATTAATCACTCTTGTCCAATTCCTTGTTTCTTTTGCAACTTGGACCCAAAAGATGATCATCTTGTGGCAGCTGAAAGCGTTCAGGTAAGAGTCTGTGTTCTGTAACACTGTCCGGTAAATGATGCCAAGGTTTAACTAGCTGCTTTCTCTTTTCTTGCAGGTGCAGCGTAGGAAGATTTGGCGTGCTGGTGGATAATACCTCCTGCGGTAAAATCAGGTAAGCATATGGTGGCAAGAGACTGTCCTTGTTTGTTCCCTTGGCTCACTTTGTTGTTTTCTTGTCCCCCTTAGGCGTTGGAATGCGGCAACCAGGTGATGGAGACAGCACCGGATCGTAGAGATGCTGCAAGGAACGGTGAGTATGGCGCGGCGCTGCTGCCGGCGATGCGACGCGTTTAAAATGAAGTCTGTTTCTGGTTCGAAGCTGCGCTGAATCCGAAATCAGGTAAGAAATCCAGTAAAGTTCTTGTTCTAACCTTTCTTCTTCTTTACCTTCTTTCTAGGCGCTCTGGACTCCAGGCGGGCGTGGCAGGATGCTGGATGCTGACTGCAGACACGGTGAGCGTTACGCTGCTGGATGCAGAATAACGCGAAGCATGTGCTGCTCTTCGGGCGTGGTTTAAATAGCCTACAAAGTAGTCCCAGGTAAGTATTCCTCCACAGCCACACCCGAGTAACAAAATAGTCCCTAAGATAAAATAGTCCTTTCAAAGCATCACATGGGTTTGGATGCTTGGGTCCCTTGCAGCATGGTCTGCATCAGGTAAGTTTTAACATATGAGCCTGGCGCCTATGGCACCAGGACTGATGTCCCATATGAGCCCCTAACAGGGGTTGCTGGGTTTGCTCAAGGTAACATGATGCCTGCTTCCGGGGTGGATGGACTTGGTCTGGATGCCCGGGGGTAGGCATCATGACACCAGTGCAGACTTCGTCTGGCCTCCAAGACGTGGTCTCTCCAAGCAAGACTGATGACCACTCGAACCACGCTATTTTTCGCCCAACTTCCAGCAAGCATTAGTTTTGTGCCCTACAGCATCCGCCATCCGGCATTATTGCTGCCTTTCTGAATCAGCTGGTTACCTCGATGCTTTGCGGACGCCATTCCAAGATGGCCGTCCGACCTTAACAGCTGACCGACTCGTCGTGCAACAGCCACTCCAGGCGGTCGCTTTTCCTGATTGGCTCACCTGCCCATATTTGCAGCCTAACCGGAGGCGGGGAGGCGTAGCCGGCCTCAGCACCAAGGCCTGCATGAAGGCTTTCATCCTGTCCCAGCCTGTGATCGTTCAGGCATCGTGGGAGCAGGAGCCCTAAACACTGCTGAAGCCGTGCACTGTTGCACGGAGGAGAAGCAGGAGCTTCTCCCCATACTGAGAGGTAAGCCCATGGGCTCATCCTCGATCGCCATGCTCTCGCCGAGAATCCTCCCAAAAGCGCCACTTCAATGCGCTTCGCCCAACTTCCAGTAAGCATTCGTTTTGTGCCCTACAGCATCCGCCATCCGACATTATTGCTGCCTTTCTGAATCAGCTGGTTACCTCGATGCATTGCGGACGCCATTCCAAGATGGCCGTCCGACCTTAACAGCTGACCGACTCGTCGTGCAACAGCCACTCCAGGCGGCCACTTTTCCTGATTGGCTCACCTGCCCATATTTGCACCCTATCCGAAGCCGGGGAGGCGTAGCCGGCCTCGGCACCAAGGCCTGCACAAAGGCTTTCTTCCTGTCCCAGCCTGTCCTTGCCTTTCCGGCCGTCGGCCAGACACCCTGCGTCACTGCCGGTCGACGGCGGACCCACCATCTAAGGACTTCAAGAAGGCAACAGGCTGCAGGAGCAGCATCTCCCCACCGCACTGTATCCAGGATGCACAGGTAGGCCACAAGCATATTACCAGCTGCTGTGTGCCCTTGCGCAAAATCCCAACTGCAAGTGCCTCTAACCCTTATTATTAACTCTGCTTTACAGCGTTCCTCCTCTGCGCCCACAGAGCTCGCCTTTCATCCGTAATACCCAATGTTTTAAGGCGTCTCTGCCTCGCTGCACCAGCTGAGCAGAATACACTCCAGGCGGCCCATTTCCATTTGCGACGCCCCCCCATTACACTTGCCTATAGCCAGCGTGCTACGCAACCAGTTCTTCCATTTCTGGCATTGTCCCAATACAGTGCGCCCATACCCAACCTGCGGTACACCGCTCTGCCTACTAATGATCACTGTGCAATGCACAGCCTGATGCGACACTCTCCTTGAACTATGCCTGCATACGTTGCAATGTCCATTATCTGCTGTGTCCCATAACTCGAACTTGAGTCTGCTCGCCCACAACTGCTACCAACCCAGCACAATGTATTGCCTAATTTTGCACCTATTAGCCTGTGCCTTATATTTGCCTCCTGCTTGTCATTCTAGCTCTGTAGCGCTAGGCTCAATCCTTTATTCCATGGTCGCCCTTTAGCGGATTGGCCTAAGAGTCCTCTTTTACTGAACCGAGGCGCTGCCTAACCCTGCCCATGTACTTCAGATGCTAACAGACCACATTTAATTAGTGTTGCACCCCATGGTCGCCACTAGACCACCCTTGATATGTGTTGTGCTTTATGGTCGCTAATAGACCACATTTGATTTGTGCTTGTGCTTTATGGTCGCTAATAGACCACATTTGATTTGCGCTTGTGCTTTATGGTCGCTAATAGACCACATTTGATTTGCGCTTGTGCTTTATGGTCGCTAATAGACCACATTTGATTTGTGTTGTGCCTCATGGTCACTAACAGACTATTGATTTGTTGTGTCCTAGCCACATACGCTATGTTAGGTACTATAGTCACTGTTTGAGTCCAATATCAAGGTGCCCTCAGTCCCTGTATTTTAGCCTACCATGCTTTTATATATTTTTATTATTATATATACATATTATTATATATAGTATCATATTCGCTGTTTGCCACATCTAGGTGCCTTTAGTCTCTATAGCCTAACCCTGTTGGAACAGGTGCACTTAGGTGCCTCCCTTGCTATGTACTCTAGACAATGCCCACTCGTGCCTCATATACTTGTGCCCTACTAGTGAATGGTGCCTAGACCTATAGATTTAGCCACACAGCCTAGACACTATTACTGACATTTAGTACTTGACGGCCATCTACCCTAGTCCACACACTCTTAAGCCGCACTGCCAGCCAACAGGAATAGCTTCACATTATGTCTAGCTCACTCAACATTTACTCTCTAATGATCAACATTTACTTTCTAATGATCATGGCCACACTACACGCCTCACTAAGAACAGCAACACTGACGCTCCCCTTTGCAAGCCAGCTCTCGCGCCTCATCTCATACTCACCACACCCAAGATACCCAACTACCTTGTCCACATCAGCCCCACGCACCAGACCATGCCGACTAATGTACACCTCTCAGCCTACCCCAACTTACGAGAGAAACCTTAAACTACGTGCCAGACTTAATAAACTCTATGAATCTCTTAGAAGATCCCTCCCCACTATAAAACGCACAACGAAAGACCAACACATTAGAACATGCTCTGCACCCCCTCAATCTTCCCCATCAGTGAATACAAACATGCCTAAGACAAATACCAATTCATCCAACTCGGCCATAACCAAAATGGACCCCAAAGGACACTCCCTCATGGGAGCACTCCTTAGTGTAAGATCCCTAATGGCACACGCCATTGACCTAGCTGATTTAATCACAGAAGCCAATCTAGACTTTATTGCTATAACTTAGACATGGCTACATAATGCAGCAGGCCCATCGCTCATGCTGGCCATTCCGGACGGTTAAACCATTTCTAGGCAGGACCAAGAAGGCTCCCGCGGAGGTGGAATCGCCATTATATCCAAAATAAACCTATCACTACGCCTAGTCCCTACTACAACTATGCAATCCTGTGAAACTCTCACTGCCAAAATTCCCATAAACAACACCCAAACTATCTCAATTCACCTAATTTACAGACCACCGGGTCCACTTGGAACCTTCGAGGAGGACCTGCACAGCCTTCTGTCCAACAATACTAAAACCACCTCCCAATTGCTGTTATCAGGGGACTTTAACCTTGGCTTCAATGACCAAGCAGATGCCCATGCTGCCACTATCGCCAATACCCTTCACACCTTAGGACTTGCCCAAAAAGGTAACACCCCCACACATGTAAAGGGTAGAATACTTGACTGGATTGCTGATTCCAACTGTTCAGCCACAGTATCCTCTATTACGCCCCTCTCCTGGACAGACCACTCTTTGGTGTCCTTTAACTTACTAACTACCAAACCACCCAGCCTTAACCCACAGGCAGCTCCACCATGCCCTACAAGAAATAAAAGAATATTACAGCAGATAATATTATTCCCCTGATCCTTCCTACTTTAAATGCACTACCAGACAACCTCGACCCTAGTGCATTGGTCAACAAATTTAATAACATCATGCGCACCACTATGGACAAAGTCTCCCCCCTTAAAATGCGATCAAGCAAACCCAAGGCACACTTAAAGAAGTGGTTCACGCCAGAACTTAAGGCCTTGCGCCTAGACAAAAGAAAATGCGAATCTGTCTGGAAACTATGTCCATCCGAAGAGAATAAAGCTAATTTAACTAATATCTCTCGGCATTATAAAAATGAAATCTGCCTAGCGAAACGTAATTCCTACAATGTTTGCATTGCCAATGCCAATTCAAGTATGAAGGAACTCTTCTCTATCTTGAAAGAACTTGAGTCCCCCATCGCCACACCAGATACCTGCATTAAAGACCAGACTTGGTGCACAGATATCCAAACAGCCTTAGCAAATAAAATCACCACACTGCAAAATAAAATTCAATTAAAAAAAGACTTCCTAAACCTCATAAACAAACCGCCACTTAACAATACCATTAAAGACCCAACCAACAAATTCTCCTTCACTAAAACTACCATCTTAGAGGTAGAGAAAATCATCCTTTCCCTTAAACCGTCGAATTGCAAAGGCGACATCTGCCCAGCGCAACTAATAAGACGCTGCCAGAGACCGCTCACCGTTCATTTCAAAATTGATCAACTCCTCCTTCGCCACAGGTATTATCCCGGCAAACCTAAAACAATCATGGGTGCTCCCTCTTCTCAAGAAGCAGACTCTTGACCCCCTCATCCCCACTAATTATCGGCCCATCACCACCGTACCTTTCCTCTTGAAGATACTAGACAAGGTTGCCTATACACAAATTCAAAGACACCTTGATTCTAACAACCTACTGGGAGCCAGACAATCTGGTTTCCGTCCACTCCACGGTACTGAAACTGCACTCATTGACCTAAAGACCCAGATAGACGATCTGAGAGACCAAGGCAAGACGGCACTCCTCCTCTTACTTGATCCCTCAGCTGCCTTTGATCTGGTGGATCACAGGGTCCTTTGCAAACACTTGGACACTGCTGCACACTTCTCCACGCATGCCACCAAATGGATTGAATCCTTTCTGAGTGAGAGAAAAATGAGTCTTCTCCCCTTCAGCAGCAGCCGACCCTCTTCCTATCACATGCGGCGTCCCTCAAGGCTCCTGTGTTTCACCAACCTTGTACAACATATTCACTAAACCCCTCTTCGATGATCTGGACCTTCTAGGTATCACGTACACTAACTATGCAGATGATACACAGATTCTCCTCCCGCTTTCTGGGGATCACTGCAGGGACAGGTAGTTGGTGAATAGGGTGTACCTCATTATTCAGGCATGGATGGCATCACATGGCCTCTGCCTGAATTATAAGACTGAGTTGATCATTCTGGGCACACAGGCCAATATCAACAAACTAGGCAGGGACTACTCCACATTTAACATAGATGGCAATAGCATCAAGGTTTCGAGTGAAGTAAAAACACTAGGCTTCTATCTTGACTCCACCATGTCTTTTGCCAAACAAGTTAACTCCTTAGCCTCCACGACAGCCTATACCTGCAAGTTAATAAGAGCAGGTAAACCCTTCTTATCTAATAACAGTTGCATGATCCTAGCGAGAGCCTTAATACTATCACGACTCGATTACTGCAATGCCCTTTACAGTGGCGCTAACAAAACCATCACCAAAAGGCTACAAATCCTACAAAACAACGCGCTTAGAGCCGCCTTAGGCATAAACAAAAGGGTCCATATCTCATCCATTAGACAACAATACAAATGGCTCTCCACTGACAATACAATTCACCTAAAAATGCTCTCCCTGATGCACAAAGCCCTCATTAACGCTGCCCCCATTTACCTGATGGACAAAATAAAAAGAAAAATCTCCAGCAGACCTACAAGAACTCCCAACTCCAACTGTCTGGAAATTCCTAGATTTAAACTTGCCAAAATTGGCGGCACATGCTTCCCTGTGCTAGCTGCTAAATGGTGGAATGCCCTACCACACAACCTGAGATCAGACCAACCTTTCCTCCACTTTAGAACAAATCTTATCAAACACCTCAATGACAACAATATGTAAGGTTTGAAAGACTCTAATCTGTGTTATGTTACTTATCTGTATATATATATGTACCATCAAGATTTCACTATAGTAAATTTTAACTATGCAACACTGTAATTTCCATGCAACATTGTAAGCTTTGTATATTCTGTTTACTGCGCCCGGTTACCCTTGGTTCTGGCGCGCAATACAAATAAATAAATAAACAAACAAACATCTGCTGCAAGCGGTTGCAGTCCAGCTTTGTTTTGTTTATTATTTAAAATGCGAGAGCGTACCCAAGGGTATCAGAGCGCAGTCTTTACAAGAATTTGCAAAGCTTGGTTACAATAGTCATAGAATATGCAAAGAGAAAATAAGGTACGATATTATATACATATCAACAATGAGGTACATAGTTATTATATACATATGAACAAATGAGCACACGTGGTTACAGTGTGTGCGGGTAGTGCCGAAAGGGGACAGCCTGGCACTAGAGTATCTTTAAATATCCTACGTTTTCAAGCCATGAAACTACCTTGGATCGGAAGTTCCGGTAGGGCAGGTCCACTCTGAGATTTGGCGGTAAGGAGTTCCACAGTTTAGCTGCTTTTACTGGGAAACTGTTGGCCCCTATGGTGGCACGTTTAAATTATGGACAGAGAGGCCGTCTTTGTAAGCAGTTCTGGTAGGTCTCAGGGAGGGCTGTCTGTGGAATCTATTTATCAGATAAGTAGGGGCGGCGTTATTAAGGGATTTGTGAGTGAGCGATGCAGTTTTTAAGAGAATTTTGTTGATGGAGAGCCAGTTATTCTCTTCACTAAGTCCTGAGATGTGTTCTCTTCTGGAAATGCCCAAAGCTGCTCTGAGAGCATTGTTCTGAAGGGTTTGTAGTTTGCTAGTGGTGGCCTTGGATGATCCCAGATAAAGGGCGTTGCAGTAGTCCAGGCGGGACAATATAAGGGCTCTGGCGAGGGTAAGGCAGCTACAGTCAAACGGTTTAGCTGTGCGGATTAATTTACACGTATATGCCGTGGAGGAGGCCAGGGAGCTCACCTGTCTTCTGAAGGAGAAGTTAGAGTCCAGGTAAAAGCCCAAGGTTTTGACCTTATCCAACCCTGATGTCACCATTGATCATGAACGAGTTGTAGGCAGGGCCAAGTTTCTTTAAACTGGATGTGGTGCCTAGGATGATGAGTTCAGTTTTATCATCATTCAGGCATAGTCCATGTATGGCCATCCATGCCTGGATGATGTACACCCTATTTAGCAAGGCCAAATCATTTACATAATCTCAAGAAAGCGGAAGGAGGATCTGGGTATCATCTGCATAGTTGGTGTAGGTGATACCGAGATGATCCAAATCATCGAAAAGGGGCTTGGTAAATATGTTGTACAATGTGGGGGAGACACAGGAGCCCTGTGGTACGCCGCAAGTAATTGGTATGGGGTCAGCAGCCGCAGTAGGTGAGAAGACCCTCATGGTTCTACCGTTGGGAAAGGAGGTAATCCAGGTGATGGCCTCAGCTGAGAAGTGAGCTGATGTGTGGAGGTGTGTGCATAGGACAGAGTGATCGACCAGGTCGAAAGCTGCAGACAGATCGAGGAGGAGGAGTAGGGCAACTTGGCCCTTGTCTCTGAGCGTATCGATTTGAGCTTTCAAGTCAATGAGAGCGGTTTCGGTCCCATGTAGAGGTGGAACCCTGATTGTCTTGAACCTAATAGATGGTGTTGTTCCAAGTACTTCTGTATTTGTACATAGGCGACCTTGTCCAAGAGTTTTAGTAGAAAGGGAACGGTCGTTATGGATCTGTAATTTGTGGGCGTGGCTGGGTCGAGAGTGTTTTTTTTTTAATAGTGGGAGTACCCAGGATTGTTTCAGATTGGCGGGGATGGAGCCAGAGGCGAAGGGGGCATTAATCAGTTTCGTAATGAAGGGGGAGAGGTCACGGGCGGCATCTTTAATGAGCTGTGCCGGGCGCAGGTCTCCCTGACAGTTGGAGGGTTTCAGAGACAGGATGATTTTTTCTACTTCGAGAATCGTGACTTTAGAGAAGTTGAAGCGAGAGAGATCTGTGAGCGTGGGTTTATCTGGTGTTTTTGAGGGAAGAGTGTCATTGAGGGACGCTTTTTTTATGGGAGAGTCGCAATTTTGTTCGCTATGGCACTTTGGATTTCTGAACACCAGTTTTTGTCTTTGGTACAGGTGTCAGGAGGTACTATGGGGGTTTCTACTTCTTTAAGGATGGAGAATAGTCCCTTCATGTTTGATTTCACTTGGGATATGCAAGAGTCAAATGAGGTTCGTTTGGCCAGGTAGATTTCTTTTTTGTAGAGTGTGGCTAGTTTGGAAAGTTTGAGTTTGTTCGCGGCTGAGCGGGATTTTTTCTAGATGGCCTCACAACTCCTTTTTAGCTGCCTTAATTTTTTTAGGAATGGTGTGTGCCATTTGTTTAGGTGCGTATTCGGTTTGCTTGGTCCCAGTTTAAGGGGGGGCAATAAGGTCCATCGAGGAGGCCATGATCTTATTATATTCTTCAACCATGGTCTCTGGGTCCAGGTTGTCTGGGAGTGCGAGTGTGGGGAGTAGGTTCGGGATGAGTCTTTCAGCTGTCATATTCTTCTTGTTTCTTGTGAGTGGGCGGGGCCCTGATGATGGGCGGGGTGGGGGGTGATCTGTCAGCAGAGAGCATGAACGAAACCAGGTGGTGGTCGGTCCAGGCTAGTGGTGAAGTATTTGTAATGTTCGCTAGGCAGTTGTAATCGGCCACCCAGTTGAGTGTTCTGCCTTTGGAGTGTGTAGGTGCCATACTTCTTTGCACGAAAACCTAGTTCAGAGAGAGTGTTGGCTATGATGCTAGCAGAATGGTCTTCAGGATCATTATAGCCCAAGTTTAAGTCACCCAGAGTGAGGACATGGGTAGAGTTAGTGAGGTTACGGTAGAGGATAGTGTTAATATCTTCATCAAAGGTGCCAATGGGGCCTGGCGGGCGGTAGATCACATGGATGTTCACGGTTTGGGAGTTGGTAAGTGGGACTTTGAGAGTGTTTCACATGATGGGATGTTGGTGGGTGTTGCTAGTCTCATAGACTACATTTGTGGATAATGGCAACACCTCCTCCTCTGGAATTGGGACGATCTTGTCTCAGGATGGAGTAATTATCTGGGTCTGCCAACATAAGCATGGGACCTGCTGCTGGGTGTAGCCAGGTCTCAGTGATGGCAAGGAGGTCAAGGTCTTCTTTGAGGATCAAGTCAGCAATTTCTGTGGCGTGAGCTACCAACGATCTGGCGTTGATCAAGGCTCCCTTTATTTTGGGGCTGGTTGTGTTTTTAGCGGTAGTAGTGTGGTGCTTGTCCTGTGACTCGGGGGTAGCCTGAGTGGGGGAGCTAAGTGAGGGTCTAGGGTTGGAGTTTTGGGACAGGTTGGATTTTTTAGTAGATGAGCCAGATAGTATTTTGGAGTTCTGTGGGGTAGGCAGTGAGCAGGCGAGGGGCTCATACATTTTGGCTAATCTGGCTCTAAGTCCTAGGTTCCTATCAATAGTAGAACGTGGGAGACTGGTAAATTGTAGTAGTTGAGGGTCATTTATATCAAGGTATGAGGTCTTGGTATTAGGCATAGTTGAGTAATATTGCGTGTTGGGTAGGTGAGGAGCCATATTAGGCTGTAATGCAATGTTGATAAGGATCAGGATGCAGGCCTGCAAGTTGGTAATTAATGGACACATGCTCTGTAGTCGTGGCAAGAGTATTGGGTGCCCGGGGAGTTGAATAGGTTAACACCAGTTAGACCGATGTGCGTTAGTGTGACGCCCAAGTTGGAATAACACAATGGAGCAGAGTTCCATTAAGGTAACACCTAGGTGGAGCTAAACAAATTAACTACGAGGCATTGAAAGCACTTCTGATTGGGATAAGACAATATTACTAAAATGCACTAGTAACACCTAGATTTGAGATAATGCAGTATAGCTAGAGGCAATGGGTGACACCTAGATTTGACATCAGGCAATGTGGCAGAAATGCACTGGTAACCCCTAGATTAGAGGTGAAGCAATATGGCTAGAGGCAGTGAGTAACACCTAGCTTTAACATCAGGCAGTGTGGCAGAAATGCACTGGTAACACTTGAGGGACACTTACACGAAGTGTGAAAAGTAGCAGTTCAGTTGCGTAGCAACAAGTGGGCAGCATGGCATGTTGAGCACATTAAATAGAAAAGTAGTACAATATAAGCAAACGTTACTTTGTGTCCTGCCGGGAGGTTGCCTACCCAGAGGTGGTATTGATACCCAGAATGGCACAGTAAACATAATAATCGTGCATGGTACAGCAACTAGAGACAGGGTTATAAGGTGAGAGACAGCAGTGCCCCACTGTACTTTAGTTTTGGCACCGGCAAGAGGCAGGAGCACGGTGTGAGCAGTGACAGAGGGCTCACATGCAGTCAATGGAGCAGGGATGATTAGCGTCGGTGAAATAATCATAAGTGCTAACAAGGATGGTGGCGCGTAGGTACAAACGATGGCAAAGTTAGATAGCAAGTGAGCATGGCGGTGGCTTGCATAAAAAGGGTAGTGTTACCTTGGCAATGGGCCGGTGCAGGAGCCAGGGGGGCTGGCAGACGGCAACCATGGCAAAACAGGCTCAAAACAGGAGCTGGCCTTGCCTCCCGTGGGCCTTGGTGGGAGTGGGCCGGCTTCGGCTGCCGGCGGCCAATGGGGGTGAATATGGGCCGAGTGACCAATCAGCTACCATCAGGGGCCTGGTTTAGGTGGATGGTGTTGTGGGCAAAAGGCAGTCAGCCATCTTTAAAGAGCTGGGTACCTTGTGTACCTTGATGGCAGCGATAGGCTCGAAATGGGCTTTTCAGAAAATAAACGCATATATTTTCTTTTTTTAGGGTCCGGAATCAATGCGTGCACAGCTGGAGAAAAATACGGGCTTTTCATGCGTATTTTGCAGGGTTGAGCAGGGGTCATCAACGCTTACCATAAATCATGGTCAGCAAGGCTAGGCAGCTGTAATGCCGTACAACAAACTGCTACAATAATCAATTTTGGAGCCCACTGTGGCCCTTGCAATAGTCTTGGCATTCATATGCGTAATGAATGGGTTGCGATAGGCTAAAAGTTTGATATAATAAGATGAAAAAAAGACCAGACTGCTAACCTGCGCCTTAATATTCAAGTGCTGGTCGAGGTAAATGCCGAGCGTCATAACCTTATTTTGTGTAGGAATTTTTGTATCGTCAATAAAAAAGCTCTCATAGGAGTGTCCTAATTGCCTCACCATATTAGAGGTGCCAACTAGCATAAGTTCCGTCTCATCTCCATTCAAAGCAAGACCGTTCTGTAACATTCATTTTTGGATGAGATTATACTCTATTAAGAAAAAGTGCATCCTTATCGTGTGAACCTGTAAGAGGGATGACACATTGGGTTTCATCAGCGTAATTTGTAAAGTTCACACCATTCTGTTCAAGGAGAGCAAAGAAGAGGACCATCAAAATATTGTAATGCAGGCCCCCTGAGGGACACCATATTCAAGAATCATAGGGGCAGCGTCTGCTTCTCCACAATACTCGACCCTCCCGGTTGCGAAGAAACGACGAGATCCAAAGGCCGCTTCACCTGAAGAATTAGCAACGTCCTTCAACCTGGTGATCAAGATGGAATGATCCACCAGGTCGAAAGCCGCTATAAGATCCAGCAGCATCAGGAGAGATGGTTTTCCATTATCCATGTGATCCAGAGTCTAGACTTCAGCTCCAGTAGGGCTGTCTCGGTTCCATAACCTTGTCTAAACCTGACTGGTGTTTACTGAGAATAGGAAATTTGTTGAGGTGGGCAGAAATTTGAATATATGCCACACGATCCAGAATCGTTAGTAAAAAAAAGGCATGTTGGTGATAGGTCTATAATTCACTACTTTTTGTACACTTCGACCACTGTGCACGAAAAATGCTGGTCGGGTCCAGGATCTGAGTGCAACCCTTTTCGATGAAGAAATGCAGAAAGCTCCTATGTAGGCCTCTTCAGGACGTGCTACCAGACGGAGAGGAGCGGGTTCCAGCAAAAGTTACTGCACATGGGTGACAGCAGGTCTCTCTCCAGTCGTAAACAAAGACGGTCTTCCAGACCAGGATCCTTTGATACTTGGAAGCTGTAACTTGGCAGAAAAGTGACTTATAGGAAGAGCTGGCGACAGCCAAAGTTCCAGGTAAAACGCAGAACCGCAACGCTTCTGGCACAGTAGCCCAATTCACAGCTGATTAGTCCACCGGATGGTCTAGGGGCACTTCCGATGGCTCAAAGCTGCAGGAAAGTGAGAAAACATTGAGACTGGTTGGTCACACCAGTCCAAGGCTCAAAGCACCGACCAGGGCCTTATCAGATTAGGTAGTCCAGCAGGGCTTCACTGTGACAGTTGCAGGAAAGGTTGCCAGCCCTCTTCAGGAGTCGTCCACAGTCCAGCAGGGCTTCACTATGGCAGTTGCAGGAAAGGTCTTCAGTCGGCTGCACGGCTACACAGGATACTTGACTCTGTTGCTGATCTACCCGAATGGCTGCAGGGCTCCTCTTTTTATACTATAGTCAGGTGAGTGAGTAAACTCAGCCATCCAATAGCAAGGATCTGCACTATTCACTCAGCCAGCAGTGGTCTAATCAGGGATCACTGTGTTTTTTCGTTTGTGCACACTAGACTTTATGGCACGAGTTTGTGGATTGGGACCATAGGGTCCCAACCCATTTCCCCAGGCCCAGGCACACATGGCAGACAGTAGCCCACAAAAGCTTCAGCTTTCCCGGGCAAATGCATTGCCATATTAGGGGGTGCCTCATCTGATAGGGCAGGAAGAAGGCAGAGAAACAATATGGTCAAAGGATAAGAAAAAAATCTTATGGCATGGCCATTTTGGGACACTAGCCACGTTTAGTAGCAAGACACGTTAAACGCGAATGTGCAATCGAAAATAAACGCAAAAATAGTGAAAATGTAACTGCTGCCACAAGCTAGTCCTTAGGCACATATGCAAGTAACCACAAATTCCCAGTGTAAAAGTCTAGGGTAATACAAAAGTATCCCCATGCCCTGCATTGTAAAGTGTGTGTGCATTGTAAGAAAAGATACCAAAACGGGTAAAAAGCAAGACAAAAGGGAAATCTAGTTTCCCGGTACTGACAGTCTGAAGGAGTTAGGGAGGTGTATCGGTTATATGCCTAATCCCCCTCTCCTAGGTAGACCCCCCAGCACTTTTTGCTGGACCTTTGGACCTTTTTCTTTCTATCCTGTGTGAGGGGAGACTTTTTTTCCCCCCCCATCAGTCTTCTGGGCTCTGACCTTTATTGGTGTTTTACCTATTCTCTGTGGAGTCTACTTTCCAACATATCTCTTTAAGGCATCTGTGTTTTAACGTTTCAGCACACCACTGCACCCTATGTGCAATGTTGCTGGGGCCCCTTTGGGTTCTCCTTGAATTTTGTTTACTATCTTTAACTACTGCTCTTAAGGATAGAGGGATAGGTTATATCCTTTCAAGAACTTTATCCTATGGGAGATTAGCACACATCACCCTATGTGAAGTGCTAAGGGGATACCTAGTATTCCCCTTTTTCTCTGCTCCTGTGACCTTTTAGTCACATAGACAACCATATAGTTATGGCTGGTGGCAGTGGACGTGTTCTACCAACTATTGTGCTATTTTCTACCGCAGACTGTATTCACAGACTCGGTTATGCACCATGGGGGTCACCTATGTTCTAACATGGTGGCTCCTTCTTTCACTATTTCTATCGTGGTTGTCCTTTGTTGACCCTTCTACCATTCTGGGAGGGGGACGTCTGAATGTCTGTTTTGCATTTGGTGGGAACTCTTGGGTGTCCCTGCCTATGCTCCAGTGTGTCTGAAGGTAGGATGCAGGGGAGGAGTTTTTACACTCCCCTGTCCTTTGTCTCCCAGAGTGTTTGAATAGAACCAGTTCCCACTGGGGAGGCTGGCTGTCCTGATTGGACAGCCACCCGCCCCTTTCTGTAAACTTCTGGGAGAGTTTGCAGAGGAGTGAATGGGGAAAACTGAATACAAGGTGAGGTTCCTGAGGCAGAAGGCAAGTCGACCACTGGAACAGAAGATCCAAAGCTGAAGACGACCAGAGACGCCTGCAGACCCTTCCAGTAACAGTAAAGCGACCACTGCTGTCCTGACCCTGTTTTCTTATCGACAAGAGCTCCGAAAAGGACTCCTCTTTCCCTTTGGCTGGTGGGACCAACTAGCCTCAGGATGAAATACAAATTGACCCATGTCGCAAGGTGCTGTGACCGTCCAGAGCTGCAGACCGCGAATGCCAGGAGACCTCCGTCCCATTTGCAGTGCAATGTCTTGGTGTGGACAAATCTGCCCAGAACGTTGAGCTCCAGTTGGACCTCCAGAGGCACGATCCCACTCATCGAAGTCCCCTCACCAGAGTGCAGGACTTTAGAATCAAAGATCATCGACCGGGCTATAACCGTCCTTTTGTTTGAGCTGATAAAAAGGTGCCAAAACCGCAGACCGACAAAGAGTCTGAACAAATATTTTCAGAGTTGCCTCTTGCGACTGCTGCTGTGATATCCCATTCAGAGGCCTTCCTTTCGCCACCAGAACGAGGTATGAGGAGACCGGGTCCGTTGCTGCTGCACAGGAGAGAATCCAGCTGCGCTTTCATCACCAACCTTAAGGTACTGTGGGCCTAATTCACAGAAGCCTTTTATAATGGCAAAACCCCATTGGAAAACGCTCTGTGAATGAAGCCCTATGGCGCTAAAAGTAGAACTTACCTTAAGCCGAAGAGCCGCTCCAGTGTAACTGGAGTCCGTGAAAAGGTGCTTGGGTGTCCACACGTACCCTGGTCAAGACTTCACATCTTTTCCTATTAGGGAGTACTTTGCAGGGTCCCCCTAACTTGTGTGTTATATTGCTAAGGATTTTTATTCGATTGACTAAAGTATCCTGAGGAACTTTGCTTGTTCTGCTGCTACAAAAGACTTTTGCTCCACTCGTACACTAACTTTTGGGATAGTTAGGGATTGGATTTTAAAAGCATTAGAAGCCTTGAAAAGTGGCACTACAACGTAAAGATTTTCCAAAGTGTGTATAACCAATATTTTCCTTCCTACAGACTTTTATCTGATGTGATCTTACTAAATGAATGCAATTATTGTTTATCTGTAAATCGATGCGAGTGCGCGGTAGTACCGATAATACGGTAGAACTGTTATGAGTGTCATTCTCTGTTACAATCAACTCTGCAAAGTATTACTATTCATTCCTATTTGTGTTGGTTAAGTGAAATAGTAATTATCTACCTGCTTTGTGTATATAAAAATGCATGTATATTTTTAATATAACCTTTACTGTGTAGGAGTTTGTATTTATTGGTTTATAAAGTGCTTTACACCAAAGCGCTGGACAAGTGAACAACTTAATACGTAAAACATAAGCGTAAACAATATAACCGTAGAAGCAAAGTTACAATATGAATCAGTGAACGAAACAGCAAGAAGAGCAATTAACTGAAGGGAGATAGGGAGAATAGTGGAGTAGGACTGGGTGGGGTGGGGACAGGGGAAGGGAGAGAGTGGGGAGGTGGGGGAGGGGAGGGAAATGGTCAAGGGGAAAGATGAGGGAGGGAGGGGAGGCAGGAAGGGGAAGGGATTTCAAAGAGGGGAGTGAAGAAGGAGAGATTTCAGGGAGGTGCGGAATGAGGAGAAGGTGGGGGTAGAGCGGATTGCAAGAGGTAGGGAGTTCCAGTGCAGGGGGCTAGGAGTTGGAAGGAGCGGAAATGGGAGGGGGCACAAGGGGACGGAGGTACAGTGAGAAGGAAATGGTCAGCAGACAAAGGGAACGGGATGGGGAGTAGAGAGAGAGATGAGGGAGGAGAGATAAGGGGGAGCAAGACCATGGAGTGATTTGAAGACCAGGCAGTTTCTTTGGACTATTGCATTTACTAGGTTCAGGGTACTTACCTACAGCTCACATCTTCCTCCTATGATAAGCCTGGCTGCTCTGCCATTCTACCAAGATCCTTTAGGTAGTACAGACTTATTCTAAGAGTTGAGGACCTGTATACCAAGGGATAGTTTTACAGAGTCTTGCCTCAAGTGGATTTAGGAAACCTCCCTTAAAAAGGACTGATCAGTTTCCCCATGACCAAATTAGCAAAAAGGCCAGGGTTGTGAAGCTGAAGGCTTGACTTCTCTGTAAAAATCAGGACAGGCCATAAACCAAAGCAAAATGTTTGGGGGTACATGGAATATGGAGAAAAGGTTGGCTAAAAGAGAAATCTTTCCAAATCCACTCTTTCAACCAATATGGGCATCCTCTGCCTGTGAATTAGCCTCAAAGCGAGTCATTGAGCTGCCTGTCCATAATTGGATAGCCGCTAAGAGTTTGAGTGCAACAGGTTTTTAAATTGGTGAGCTCGGGCCGCCACACTCCAGGAACAAAAATGGATCTGGGAGGCTGCAGGACAGTTGCTGGTGCTACCATTGGCCAAGACATCCACAGCAAGTCAGAGCTCTTCTCTTCGTGCAGCATTGGAGGCCTTAAAGTGTGCCTTCCTCCCTTGATCTGGTGTGCGTCACCAGTTCCAGGTCTTGCATCCTCGTCATGCAGCTCTGAGGAGTTGTGGTCCTGTTTTGAGAGTGGTTAGTGTCACGGTTCCCGTTCATGGGCCATGATTTGCCGTTCCATTAATCTGGGAACGCTCACTAAACGTTTAGAGCGCTCCTGGCGGTTGCCATGGCACCTGTATCGGCGCCACAGCATCAGGCGACATTCCATTCCCTGCCGGCCGTAGGTCTCTGCTGTTACCATGGTTGTGCGATGCTCATCACCGCAGGCATCCGACACGGAAGCTTAAAGGAACTCTGAATCATTCAGCGAGCGCTTCTGATTAAAGTAAGTTCCACCCGTATAGTTCCGTAGTTGTTACCTTCTTTGATCCTTGCTGTTGTTACTGACCTTCGCCTGAAATCTTGACTTGTCGCTGGATTGCGATTTCAACTGCTTGTTGTTTCCGACCTGTTTTGTTTTCACGGCTTTTCATGGGATTTTGTTTGCATGCTATCTGATCTTCAACTCTGCAAGCATTCCGCCTTACGACAGTCCTAAAGAACTCCACGGATTGAATTAGATTTCTCCTACCTCCAAACAGAGAGCACTGAACTGTGCAAGCCTGCTGTTAATCACTGCTCATCTGTTTGCCCTAGAGTGCCCTTGTTCCAAATGGGTCTGCAGATCCATACTAATCATATAAACCCCTCTCGCCTTTCACTTTCTCTGCTCCCAGACACCATTTTCTTGTTCTACTACTCCAATCCAGGCATCCATTGAAAAACATCAATGCCAAAGAAGTCTTTTGCCACCTTTCAGCGTCTTCCTTTTTTAAAGCTCGATTCCCAGTGTATTCAAGTTAGTGTTACAATATATTGTCTCATTTTCTACAAGTTCATATTAAGTTCCCGTCCTAAAACTATCCTTAATTTCTTGCAGCCTGGTGGCATTTTTTTCCATTCCAAGCAAACCTCCATCCTGTCCGTACACCTTTATACAGATAGGGTGGTAGTTGACAGGGAAGGTAGCCCTCTAAGAGGAGGCCCAATTAGGGCTGAGCTACTGGCAAACATTAAGGATCTTCCCTTCATTCAATATCTCTGCTGCATTCCCGGTTTGCTTGAGTATCGGCACCTGCTGTAGTCCAGGTTTATGCGGTTATTGGCAGAGAGATGTGCAAAAAGGAAAAATCTTGCTACCTCATTTGAGTTCATCAGTACTATAGCTGGACCAGACTAAACCTTTTCATTGACTTTGAAAGCCAGTGAGGTTTTTCTACCTCAGTCAAGGAGCAGGGGGTTTAAGGGAAGTTTTTTATTTTTTCAACCTACCACCCCCACAGCATTCACTTCCTACACATAAGCAGCATACCAGTCACTTAGCTCACAAGTTGCTCACTGTAGCGAATACTGTATCATTTGTATCATTGCCTGCATACCTCATAGGCTCAGGAACCTGGTTTATTTAAACCCCCAAAAAAGATGATGTTGCTGCTGAGGTCCCATGTATCTGCATGAATTTCTGTATACTGCACATGGACAATGGTGGTTTTTAAATTGATGCAGCACAATTAGTCCAGTTCAGTGTCCTTCACAAGCAAGCAAGACATCCCCAAACATATGGGGGAAAGGACACTATGGACTAGGGGTACAGTAGTCAGTACAGTGAGTAATTTGTACCGATTTATTGAAGGAAGACTCTTAAGTCAATTGTGCTGTTTTGGAAAAAGCAAGCATGCCTTTTTCGTTTTGGCTCATAGAATACATGAAGACCTGTTGGCTTGGCATGCATGCATGCATGTCTGTCGTTTTATGCAGGGATGCATATACACCAGAAGCAAATTATTTATTCTCTAAATTCTTGTCACAATTGTGTGATTTTAAAACCATTGCTTCGTCCCACTAAAGCGTCCATCCTGTAGGGCAATGGGTTTACTGTAGCTATCTAGATTCATCCGGATTAATTAACCAAGGGTACTTTCATGCAGTTTATTTCTAAGCAATACTGCATCCCAGCACACATTGCTGAATTAAAATACTTATTGTCTTTTTTGTATTGAAAGTTTAAAGTAGTGTTATTAACTTCTTGTAGAAAATTGCAATACATGAAAGTTGTTACTCTCAGAACGCAGGAACATGCCTCTAGAATTAGTTGGTTTTGTCAATACCAGTTTTCATAACTATAATCTAGGCCAATGCTGGGCCGTTCTAGACCAGCCAGTCCTATCTTTATACGTTGCATCCTGGTCATTGTACTTTGCCCTCTATCATAATTGCTGTACTACAGGTCACACAACTCATAGCAAAAATATATGATACTGGATCTGCTCCCTGGGACATGGACCTAGTTGACACAATATATCTTTCACTACTAAAGTCCCCTAGTTGTCTGCATGTTGAGCAGTAAGAGCGTATGGATGGGAAAATTCCCTGGGCTATGCGTTGCTAAACATTTTTTTAAAAAAATCTCCAGTGTTGTAGGGGTGCAACAAAAAAATGTGAATATGCAAGCTTCCTCCCTTCCCGTTCCTAGCTCCAGAATTTTCTAAAAGTCAGGCCAAGCTTGATCTTCAAAGAGTTAACGATGAGCAACTAAAGTTTGATATTTTATTGATCTGCAGATCCACACCATTGCCATCATCGCTGAAGGAATCCCAGAAGCACTCACCAGGAGGCTCATCAAGACTGCTAATGAGAGAGGAGTGGCCATCATTGGACCTGCAACGGTAGGGAGTATATGCCCTATTCCCTGTGTCCATGCTTGCCAGTGTTTACTTCTGAAATGGGAACACCAGGCTCCTTGAATGGGCCTCTCTGGAATCGAGACCTGGTCACTTTAAATAGGAATATGTTGCATCCTGCTGAATTGAATGCATTTGCTTGCAGCTGTTGGAGGAGATTCCACCTCTGTCTGTGGGTGCGAGAGGAGAGCGAATGACTCGGCTCCACAGCCTTCTGTAACCCCAAAGTCCAAGAGATACTTGTAATTGGTGATTTCTGGGTTTCTTTGTCATTTGTCCCTGTTTTCTATAATGATCTTCTTGTTTATTCCTTGTTGTGGATGCCATTGTTGATTTCCATTTCGTTCAGCTGTCATGGCCTTCTCGGATCTTCTGTCTTCTCTTTTGTAATTCACTGCTGAATCATTTTTAATTAGGTGGTTGATTTGTATGAAAAGAAACACCACAGAAGTCTGAGTTCTCTCATTGGTGATTCTCATGGCCGACCTTTTTTTTCCACACTGATTTTTTTTCTTTTTTTTCTTGCATGTTCTACTGTAGGTTGGAGGCATCAAACCAGGATGCTTTAAAATTGGCAACACCGGTGGCATGCTAGATAACATCCTTGCATCTAAGCTCTACCGCCCTGGTAGTGTGGCATATGTTTCACGCTCCGGTGGTATGTCCAATGAGCTCAATAACATCATTTCCAGGACCACAGATGGAGTATTTGAGGGAGTGGCGATTGGTGGAGACAGGTAGGTTACCAGTTGTGAGCATGGACACATGTTTAAACCAGATCTATTGGTACACAGTGGCTAGAACGGTGCTCCCATCTGTAATTAAATGACAAAACGTATGAAAACCTACAAATGTACTGCAAGTGAAAGCAATTGGCATCTAATCCAGTTGCCAATCTGCATCTCCATTGTTCCTCAGAGGTCCAACACTCAGATCCCCTGTATAGCAACGTGTACAGCATCAAATAGAGCTCAAAAAGGGTTATTGAGCCAACTAGGTCCTGCATTTGACTTCGTTCTCATTGCTGATGGGCGATGCCATGTAAATGTATACATCTACTTTCTGTCCCTTTCCTCCATATTTACGAATGTTGCCCTCAGGGAGGAGACTGAACTGGAGCATGTTGTGCAGCATCATTTTATTTAGAAATAAAACCGTGCCTGGGTGCATACAAGACCTCAACACCACACAGCCCCACCTGCCACACACTAGCCTCCTTTTAGGGGAAGTTTCCTAAAGTCCTACTGGCAGTAAGACTTTAGTAAGCTATCAAAGTGGTTTATCGATTCCCCCTCCCCCCCCCCTCCCCAACTCTTCGTATCAGTCTGTACTAGCTCAGGACCTTGGTAGTGTGGCAGAGCAATCAGGCTTATCTTAAGAGGAAGATGTGAGCTGTAGGTAAGTACTCTGAATCTTAGACAGGCACAACAAAGAAGCTCTTACACATATACTTATATAAAAGATATATATTATATTTACACAGAATCACTTTAAATACTTCAGACGTTTACAGTAGAACACTTAGGAATACTAGATAATACACTTCAAAGGGCACTTTCCCTTTTGTGTTTGTTCGAGGTTACATTTGTAGCAACGTTAGAAAGGGAAAAGACAAGGTTATTGTATTAGCGGTAATTGCGCACTCATGCGGTTTTCAACAGGTGATACGGCAATGCATTTACTCCGCAAATATATATGAAAATAATTTAAATGGAGGAAAATAAGTGGTTAGTGCAACATGAGGTTAGTTCAAGGTTCTAGAGATGGTGACAAGTTTTTTAAGTCCAAAAAACACAACCCTTGCTAAAGGCAGTTCGGACAGGGCTTGAAGTCTTGACAAACAGCGAATAATGAAGAGTTCTTGCAGATTTCTTCCAGTGTCTAAAGTTGTTGTAGCAGCAAGTTAGCAACGAACAAAGGAGACCTAAATCGAGAAGGGGACACAAGCAGCAGCTTGGGTAAGAGGGGGTTGCCCTGGACACCTCCATGTGCACTCTCTCTGAATCGACTTCTTGGAATCAGGTAAGCAATACCTTTTCAGCAGCACCAACAAAGGACCCGTATCGCCCGGTCAATCTTCTCTTCCTACAGCCCCACACTCTGGTGAGGCGGTCTGGATGAGTTGGATCGAATCTCTGGAGTGTCCTTACAGGCTCAGCACAGATTTGGACGGGTTCAGCCTTTCCACAACGATGCACTCAAAATGGGCAGCAGGTCTCCGGGTGTTTGGGTTCTACAGCTCTGGAAGCTCCTAGGACCTTGGGAGATGGCTCGTTTCAAAGTTCTTCTTGGGACTGGTTGTTCCCACCAACCAAAGGGAAGGAGGAGTCCTCTTAGAAGCTCCTCTGTCGCATAGAAAATGGGGGTCAGGACAGCAGTAGTGGCTTCAGCCTTGCAAAGGGTCTGCAGGCGTCTCTGGTCGTCGTCTTCTTCGGTTACTTCCTTTCCTGTGGTCGACTTGCTTTACACTCCAGACGCGTTGCCTTTTATACAGTTCCAGCACACTCCTCTGCAATCTCTCCCAGCATTTTACAGAAAGGGGCGTTTGGCTGTACAATCAGGACACCCAGACCCCCTGTTGAGGCTGGACCTATTCAGGCACTGTGGCAGACAAAGGACAGGGGGGTGGAGGACCTCCACTTCCTGCCTGCCCAGACACTCTGGCACCTATGCTGTTATACCCACTGGTTCCCGCCAAAGGCAAAATGCACATACAGACATCCCCCCTCCCAGAATGGAAGAAGAAGGGCTACCAAACAACAACTGCGCTAGTAATGGCAAAAAAAGAAGTGAGGCCCCAAGTTGGTACTTGGGTCCCCCTATTGTGCACTACCGATGCTATGGACATAGCCTGCAATATAGAAAATACACAATAGTTGGTAGAACATGTCCACTGTCACCAGCCGTAACTAGGTGATTGTATATGTAACTTAAAAGTCACAGGAGCCGAGGGAAGGGGGATACCATTTGGCACTCTACAGAAGGTGGTGTGGGCCAATCTCTGACTTTTGAGTATTGGGAAAGCCAGTAAACATCTCTCTATTCTTAGTAAATGTAGTTACTTAAGGATATAAAAAAGAATCTTAAAGGGGGACCCTAATGCCCCGATTCATAGACTAAAATTGCGCCGAAAAAGTTTTGCGTCTGTGCCAAACGCACGCAAGCGCCTGTTTGTCGATTCATGGAACACAATGTGCGTGGCTTACCAGAGACTTGCGATGATTCCGCGCGGCTCCAACACGTCACTAACGCCACAAATGCCTTGCGCGAGACTCCCAGCGAAGGGGCGGACAGTCTTGCGCAGTCACCTAAAAAGGGGGTGGAACACGTGGAATGGGGAACAAGCGGAAATGTCGGCGTTATGTGGGAAGTACCACAGTAAAATACTCGCAAAGTCCACACGCGCGCCAACACGTATTCATGGATTTAAACCGGGCTTGCTGGTGCGCGGAGAAAGACGCGCAAACTGGCAGGAGCGTCACCGTGCACCAAAAACAATGCATAAAAAGACTGCACGACCACAAACGCACGTATACAGCTACGATGAATGTGCAATTTTTCACAGCAGTGATCTTGGGACACCGCTGGAGGAGGAGGATAGCCAGGGCACAAATGGTTTTAACCAGGACCAGCCTTTTGCGATGCCTGATGACCAGGTCTATGGCAAGTATAGGGTCCCACCTCATATCATATTAGACCTGGTCAGGGAGTGGGAAGATGACCTCACATCACCCACCCTGTGCTCCCAAGCACTGAGCCCCTTGGAAAAGGTGCTCAATGTACTGCATTTTATTTGGCCACTGGGTCATTTCAGCGGACAACTGTCATTGTCAGGGGCATTTCACAGGCCACGCAGTCACGCTGCATACACCAGGCGCTGGTTATCATGACTGCACGCCCCTCAGGCCACAAGCACATATACATGCCCAGAACACCCGCAGAAAGGCAGACCGTGGTCCACGACTTTTACGGGGTGGCACACTTCCCAAAAGTGCTTGGTGCCATTGATTGCACCCACGTGGCCCTATGTCCACTAAGCGCCACAAAGCACATCTATCGCAAGCACTGGCATTCCATCAACGTCTAGGTTGTATGGGATGCCAAGGTAATCATAACCTCTGTATATGCCAACTATCCTGGGTCCGCCCATGACAGTTTCATATTCAGAATGTCACCCCTACACCAGTCCCTGGAAGCTGGGAGGCATGGCAACACATGGCTCATTGGTGTAACGCTCACCTGATTCCCGTAGAGGCGCCGGTCTTGACTGGGCGTATACCGTATCTTCTAAGGTGATGTGTAACACACGGCTGGCTCTTTGGGCTGGACCCCTGTGCACTGTATGTCTGACTTGAAGGGTAAGGTGTCTGCAGATAGAAAATATGGGATTAATGAACTGGGTTATTGAATGTCTCTCTCTTCTTCCCTTTCTTTTCTCCTGTAGGACCCCAAAGGTTAACGCGCTCACCTTAGGTAAGTGAACGCTGTGCTCTCCATCTGCTTCGGAGCAGGGTGCGGAAACCAGTTTCCTCACTGGATAAGGGAAGCAGGCCTCTTGACTTCAGAGGACTGCTGTCCGTCGTTTTCTTCACGCACGGTAAGTTTCGAGTAATTCAAATGTCTTTAAAAGTCTTTAGTACTGTTGTATCTTGTTTTTTGCAGGGTCCGGCGATGGCGAAGATGGAGCCCGTGTGATGAATAGAAGCGCCTTGAAGCACGTAAGTAAGCGCTTGCTGCCTGCTTCACGGTGCGCTCTAACTGTCTTTTTCCTTTGCAGGTATAAGTTCGGAGTGGCTGCAGGGTGCCGGAATACCCACTGGGTTAGATGTGAAAGGAGTAATGGCTCGTGAGTATTTAAGTTCCCCAAAGTCTTTAAACGCACCTTGTTTTATCTTTCAGATGCGGGATGCAGCGCCGAAGGCCTCCGGAGCGTGCGCAGAATTGGTAAGCTTTTGTCTTTCAGATGCCGGAATGCAGCACGAGGCGTTGATGACAGCCGATGGATCAGGTAAAAGGAGCGCTGTCACTGAAGACTGTAATGCTAACCTGTTCTTTCTTGTCTTTCTAGGTGTTGCTGAAGACTGGATTCAGGATGGTAAGCCTTTTTCCTTAGGCCCAGGATCAGATGCAGAAGACACGATGAGCGTTCTGCTGCAGAGGATGCAGAATAACGCAAAGCAAGATTCATCCATCGGGTGGGGTTTAAATAGCCTCCTGTAGTGCTTAGGTGTCTCCTTCCACAGCCACGCCTAGGAAAGAAAAGAGTCCCTGCTTTCCAGAAGAGTTCCAGGGTTCTGAACCTAGGGAGTGGCTCCTGCCCCACCCAACAGGAAAAGTAGTCCCGAACAGAAGAGGATCAGAGGCTCAACTGGCAGGTAAGTAAGCAGCATGGTCTGCCGCAGGTAAGTCCACCCAATCATTATGAGCTCGGTGCTTCCAGCGCTGGGACTGGGCACATTTATGAGCCTGGCGCCACCGGCGCCAGGACAGAGTCCAAAAGGTCCCAATTGGGACCGGCTGGCGCTCGGAACCTGGGTTATGGGTCTGCTTCCAAGGGAGTTGGGCAAGTCCTGACCTCTTGGAAGCAGAGATCATGACAATTGGTGAGTACAAATGGCCCTGCAAATGCATGCATGACTCGCACAGGCAAAACCACACCACTGACAACCCATCTCACCTCCACAGGGGATAGTACCTACCCTCTGAGCACCTACATGATGACGCCAATATGGAACCACACCAGGTAAGATGCAACGCAGCCGATACTGCAACTAGGGCCATAGTGGAGCACACATTCGGAGTGCTAAGGTGTTAGGCAAAGTTTGTATGCTGTACGCTTTGGGACCACTACACACAAGTAGGACTATAAGTGTAAGGAAAACCAACCTTTGGTATAAATCTGTACTACAGTTTTGTGGTAGCGGAGCTGAGCAGCCAGGCTTATCTCAAGAGGGAAGGTGAGCTGTAATGATGATACACAGAGGTCTACAATCACAGGTGTTCAAATAAACTTACACTCAAGGTTTCTTTGTTAAATACTTATTAATTTATTTAACTGTCCGTTATAAAACATTCATTCATAAGGAGGCAATATAATCGCACACAAATATACTTCAGTACTGTACACTCTGTTTCTGAGGCATTCAGAATACTTTGAAGGAGGAGCAAAAAGGCATAGGTTATCAGAACTTAGAAAGAATAGTTATTTCTTAGGCAGTGCAGATATTTTGATTTCCCCAGAAGAGTCCATTCAATTCAATAGGCTACACCAAAGTCAATGGGCTAAAGTCTTGGATAGGGTAAAGCAGTTCTGGTAGATAAAACAGAAAAGTCTCTGCAACAGTTCTTAGGAATAGTTTGTAGCAAGAAGAATCATATGTTGGATCACAAGCTGATTAGGCCTGTGAGTTGGGAAAGTTTCAAGCACTTTCACTGCGAGAGGTAAGTACTGTCTGATTTTACAGTATCTTTACAGCTCTGAGAATCCCAGTGGCTTAGTGTCGAGTTGATTGGTCCCACCAACTCAAAGGGAGAAGTCGTCCTTGCAGGGCTTCTTTGTCGAGATGAACTTACCGATTCGGACATGCAGCAGGGCTTCACCGGGCAAATCAACGGTCCAGGAGTTGCAGCAGCCGTCCTCTTCAAGCTCGTCTTCGGTTCTTTCGTTCCAGTGGTCGACTCTGCCTTCCAAGCCAAGAGACTCGCCTTTTATTCAGTTCTCTCCCATTCATTCCAGCCTAGCTGTTACCCACCCAGCAGGGTGGCTGTCCTTGCCGGACAGTCAGCCAGCCAATCACCACAGAGTGCCTTTGAGTCTCCTAAGAGACTACGTTCAGGGAGTTTCGGGCACCTCCCTCACTTCCTGCCCAGCCCAGACACTCGGGCGCCAGAGGCGGTCTTCACTCCTGAAGCCCGCCAAAGGCGAATGAACAAAGGAACCAAACCTGGTTTGGCGCGCAGAGCAAAACTCTAGAAGGACCTTTCCACAAAGAAACGGCGAAAAAAGAAGACCGGGACCTGTTTTTACAGAGGGGGCTCAGACGCCATCTTGAAAAACATGGCTGCCGTGATTTAAAGCTATCGGTGTTCGCGGTCGGGAAAAATCATGGTAGTTTGTTGTAAAACCACTGCCATCAGCAATTCCGAGAGGAAAGGGTAGCATTTGACTGCTACATGAGTATCTAGACACAGGGGATACTAAGTAACCCCATCCAGCACTCTATTGTAAGATAGGGTGTGCTGGGTCTAGGAATTTTAAAACAAATAGTAAAATCAATTTCACTTTACTCACCCTGGGAAACAGTAGTTTATCCGAGAGAAGGTATTTAAACCTTGGAAAAGCCTAAAATGGTTTCCCTGTGCCACTGCACTGAGGGTGCTGTGTGACACATGAAAAGATGATGCCTATGGAGTTGTCTAAAACTCCATAACCAAAGAAAATACAGACAGAAAACAAACATAATTAAAAGTTCAAAGTCCCAAAGTTTAGCAAAAGAGCTGGAGGGCTCTAAGGTGGGAGGAATTGGCACATTTATGAGAATTCGCCCTAACAACAAGTGAGCAAATTTTGAAGATGGAGTTGAATAGCAGCCACAGGACCCCTAAGGACTTGTGGACAATGCACAGGGTTTAGAAAAGAACAGTCGTAGCCACTGGGAGACGGTGGCATCATCACAGTACGAGGGAGACGCAATCCCTGTCCCAAAAGGACACTTCCCACAGTCCTGGTCTGGAAGACTTGCAGAGGCAAGAGTTCAACCACCGAAATCTAGTAAGTCCGTTGCAGTAGCCGACCATAGGTAAGACCAGTCCTCTGGTGACAGTGAGCTTCAGGGGTAATGAGAGGAAAGGAAGAATACCTCTGAGGAGGTGCATCTGGCAGGGTAACCTCTCAGACGTCACAGATGTGAGTAGGTAAGGAGTGTGGAGTGGAAGATTATCACAGGCTATCCGTCATCACAGGTTGGAGCAGGAAGAGGGCCACGGGAGGTTGCCCAGAGAGTGACATGGAAGGAGTGATTATGTGTGGTGAGGACGATTGTCACGGTGTGCATCATATCTTATGCATGCAGTCTGCAGGACAAAAAGCATGTGTCGGTCCACCATGACATGCCCACCCATGGCAGTCCTATAAATACAGGCATAACTGGCAGACAATCCCAACAATCCATCCAAGCAAGATACACCTGTCATGGACACTCACGCATCACCACTCACTGGACATGTCCTCATAAATGGGCAGGTCTCCCACGCCTTGGATCTGCTCCACATCAATCATATCACAGACTTGTTCTTCATGTTGAGTGAGCTCATCGTCCTCTTGTGGCGACCCACCTCCAGTCACCAGATTAGAGGCGTAGGCGCTACCCAGCTTATCTTTGGTTCGGCGTCAGGGGTCATTCCAATGCTTCACTGCCTCAGAAGCTGTGCGCCTCTCATTGCTGAAGGCGTCGATTAGATCTGTGACGCGCTGCCAGTGGGCCATGCGCTGAGCATGCGTATGTGTGCTCCCTGCCCGCACCAGCATGTCACATTCGTGTTCCCGCGCGTAGTCCACAAGGATCTGGAGTTCCTCATCACTGAAGCTCCTCTTCCTCAACGCATGGGTCTCCTGTGCCGTGCCTTGGGTTGGAGCCTGTCCTGCTACTGCACGCTTTGCCTTCTTGCAGACCTTGAGTGGCTGGGACCACTTGGGTCAGTAGGGGCTGGAGCACTGGTGGACTGGACTATGGCCTCACCCACTGATGTTTGGACGGGAGGTTGCCTTGCAGGTATCTGTACCTGTGTGCTGCTGGCCTCCACTTCCCCGACACGTGTCCCTTAACCTTCGAGACAGGGATTACTGCACCTGGGTCCATCTGGACCACTACAGGCCTGGCTGTGTGACCCTGAGCCTGGGCGGCGGGTGCTGCAGCTGCCCCTGCATCTTCCTGACCCTGGCTGGTAGGGATAGCAGATGACACTGCTGCTCTGGGACCCCTATTGCTGGTGGCCGCAACTTTTCCGAAACGTCCCGTCCCCTTCGAGACAGGGACTACTGCACCTGGGTCCCTCTGGACCTGTGCATGGACCACTACAGGCCTGGCTGTGTGACCACGAGCCTGGGCAGCTTCCTGACCCTGGCTAGTCGCGACAGCAGACTACGCTGCTGCCCCGGGACCCTGGGTGCTGGGGACATCGGCATCAGCTGCATCTCCCTGACCCTGTTGTGTGGGGGCCACAGCGCTCCCTGCATGGCCCTGGGCACCTCGTCCACACTTCCCACTTGTTGCCCTCCCACTCATAGAATTGTGCAATGGGAGGCACAGATATCAATTGTCCTGGGCAATTTCAGTGAGGGGGCATTGTATGTGATGTTAAACATACCAGTGTGCTCCCACAAGGCTCAATGTAACCCCTGGGGAAAAGTAAACGGGCCGCATAACTCGCAGGCACTCCATAAACAAAAATTACGTGTATGCGACCCCTTGTTAGCCCATGTGTAAAGTAAAAACATAACGCAGTACGCTGTGGCACCCAGCAACACAAATTGCATATGCGAATGACACTTAGGGTAGTATGACCTTGTAAATGGTGGTACGCGAGACACGGGGGCACCCACATTATGCAAAATGCATACACAACTCGCCGTCGGCCTCAAACAAAAATCAAAATGCACGCATGTGTGCACGAAGACAAATCCCCCCCCCACCAAAAGAAAAAGCTTGCACTCTCGCCGTAGGGAAGAGATGGCGTGGAAACACTAGAATTGCAGAAGTTCACACGTCCATCCGCTATCACTAGCACAAGCGTGTGATGGTCTCCTACGTACTGATTTATCCCGCTACTGTACACTAAAGTCGAGCGCGTAACTTGCACGCGTAGGCTCTTTCCTCTAAATCCACACTAACATGTTTTTTCCGTACGTGTGGGGTTTCCGGCTGCCCACACAAGTAACACAGAAGACCCACGCTCCTGCCTACCAGCCAATTTACCTGCCTCCAGGTGCCCTGAGCTGCCTCCTACGAGCCATCTGCTGCCTGCCCACTGTGTGCCTGCTGCCCACGTGCCCTGCAATTTTTGGAGCTTGCTGTACAGCCATTGCCAGTGCTCCTGTCGTCGGACCTGTGACCACATCTGCTGATCCAGAAGACTCCCAACATGCCAGACCACCGCTTCACAGCCCAGCACCAGGACCACCTTGCCCACCCACACGTGCCTCGGTGGGGGTTGCCATGTCTGATGCAACATCATCGGAGCAAGTGGCAACCCCACGGCAGCAAGGCAGAGTGCTGTCAGCTTCTCAGCCAGGGAGCTTGACATCCAGGTGGAGCAAGTCCTGGTGCATTATGATGCCCTCTTCCATGGACCATCGCAAGTCAGCAAGGAAGGACGCAGAAAGATCTGGGCAGACATCGTGGGTGCCATCAATGCTGAGGGGGTGGCACCCCACGACTCCATCCATGTCCTCAAGCGCTGGGAGGACTTCAAAGCCAGGACCCACAACAAGGCAATGCTCTTCCCCAAGGCTGGCATGAACCAAGAGGGGCGCCAGGGCCTGTTGATCACTGACAACATGCAGGTCCTGGAGCGGTTCTACCCAGCGCTGTACGCCCAGGTCATGGATTTGGATCTCCGTCTGGAGTCGACTGGTAAGTGCCCATGTGTACCTCTCCATCATAGTACATGTTGATGTATGGTTGGAGTGTGCACCTTGTCCTTGTGTCTGGTATGCCTCTTGTACAGATGTCTGTGTGCATGTCCCAGACAGTCCTGCATGTGAGTCCATTCAAGCATGTGTCGCATCAACAGTGTTTGGATAGCAATGTGTGATGTGCGGTCGCATGTAACGACGTGCACATGGTTGATTTCATGTGTCTGGACTTGTCCATGTGAGAGGTTTCACACATGGGTGCTTTTGGCTACATCATGGACATGCATGGTGCATATGTGCCTGTGTCTGAAGAGTGTGTGTGTGACTGGCCAACACTCTGAGATGGATGTCACTTGAGCATTCGATTGTGTGATTGACTCATGCTGCCAAATTGACCTCTAGTGCACTCTGACGTGATAGCTCCATGGCCTGCTTCATGACTGTCAGCTGATGTGTGTGAATGAGATATGTATGTGAGGTGAATGCACAATTTTGAGGTGATGACAGTGCCTTGTCCAAGGATGTGATTGTCTGTTGAGAATGCCAGACGTGATTGTGCGTGTTAATTGCACTAACCTGTGTGTTGTGGACGGTGATGATGGTTGTGACCTTTGACAGTTCCACTCATGTACATTTGCTTTGTGCAAAACCGTCATATGTTCAGTACCCTGATGTTTGTGTTCTATGTCTCCCTATCCACAGCGACGATGGAAGTAGAGGGCGGAAAAGGTGCTGTTGAGCAAGGCAGCAGGGATGCCTCCACCAGGCAGACGCAAGACCCAGTCACACTCGGAGGTCATTTTATCTTCGGGGAGCGAGGAGACTGGTGCTGTGTCCGAGGCAATAGCCGCAGCTGCTGAGGGAAGGCCCAGGAGGGTGAAGTTGGTTGTGGGCTCCTCGGCAGTGGGAGGGACAGGTGAGGTAGCACAGGGGCAATCGAATGCGGAAGACGGTGGGGAGGCATCCAGGTCGGCGGAGGTAGAGGCCACATAAGCCCAGCCCATGGGGCCCAGTGGGGGTGATGACGTAGGTGTGACTGGTGCAGTCCAGACTCAGGGGCCAGAGGCAGTGGAGGTGCCTGTGCCTAATCCTGTCCCTGGGACTGCGACTGCATCAGTATGCACTTGCGGGCATGCCTCAGGCCGGACCCATCCGCAGGTGGCGGATGTTTCCACACAAACTGAAACACCAATACCTGCGGATGTCGCCATTCGGGACAGGGTGGAACCTGTGCTAGCCAGTATCGCGAGGCGTACAGGCACCATTTGTGATGATGTGCAGGCTTCCAATCAGCTTGCACATCATTGCAATGAGGTCTGGCGTCTCCTGGACTGGCGAGTACATTTCCTGGTCTTGCAATGGGTTCGTTTTATGTGAACCCCCCCGCCCCTCCTTGTCTTCCTCCTCTGTGCGCCAGTCATCCTCCCTGCAGTCTTCCGGCCGAGATACCTCCAGGGCCCCCTGTACACTTGTCTCAACCCCGGCGGCCAGTCTGGTGGAGGTCACATCGCTGCCAGAGTCGGGAGTCGAAGTTGGATCAGCCAAGGTGGTCACCACGCAGATCCAGCCGGCAACAGGAGCTGTGGCAATGGAGGAAGAGCAGGCACCAAGGAGCACGGCACATGCACGACAGCCCTTGGGGTTGTCATCATCCCAGAGGCTGTCCTTGAGGCGCAGGCACCAGGCTATTTGGCAGCAGGAGGCTCGCAGTAGGAGGCTACAGGACTCTGGGCATTCAATCACAGGAAGGTAGGTCAGGCAGTAGGCAAGCGTGGACCTTACACAAAGGATGTCTTCCGTGTGGACGCGTTTGGGCCAGCAGATCGGGGCAGGGCGGCAGCGGGCACGGGAGGCAAGACTCATCATGGCCAGGGCGGAGAATTCACTGCATCGGGCAGAGGTCCTCGTGGAGACTTGCAGGGAGTTTGAGAGGAGCATGTTGGAGTCCCTGCAAGCACTCGAGGGGGAAGCGGTGGCCCGCCTAGGGGAAGTGGACGTAGTGTTCAATGATGTCCTGGCCGAGACTGAGGGAGCATGGTGAGAAGGACTAGCTCGCTGCCATTGTATATAGTTATTTAGGTGTACGTTTAATTTTTTGGTTAATTTCTTTTTTTTTTTTTTGAGTTGTTGGACTGTGCTCCACTTTTTGTATATAGTTATTTTTTGGTGTCATTTGTGGATTTGTTAAAGGCTTTTGTTATGCATTTGGGAATATGGACCTCTTATACTTGTACATAGTTTGCATCTTTTTAGTTCCTTTTGTGTTCACAATGATGGAATGGATTTCTTTTAATTTTGGTTTTTATTTTGAGTCATTTAAGGACATCAACTGCATTTTTGAGTTTGACATCTTTTTTTGTGTTCTGTTTTTTCATTTGGACATGCTTAATTTTTTGGTGATTTCATGCAGATTGTATTTATTTTCAGGAAATGAATGAGTCTTTCATACTTGTTTTAATATATTTTCTTATTTTTACTACAAGTGGTGTTTGATCCATAAAACGCAGGTGCCTTTAAGGGCTATGGAGCAGACAGACTCCATAGTACAGGTAGATTACAAAGAACAGAGTGCTGAAAGGGAGAACCCACAAGAATAAATAAGTGTAAAAAGGCTCTACTCATTCAGTATTAAAAGAAACATTTCCAGAAGTCCAGCAAAATGTGCTGGGGGTCTCAGTAGGAGAGGGGATGAAGCACAGTAATGATAAATCTCCCTAACACCTCCCTTGTGCATACTTTGAACTCCAACCACTAGCCCTTAACTCTACGCTGACTGAGCAGAAGCATTTTGTAGCGGCAGTGTTCATTGTGCCAGAAATGATTTTTTTCTACCTTTTTCGTGTCCGTGCCCATCTGGTGTTTATACACTGACCTTCGGCAAAGCCATTTAGGATGCTGATCCGCTTCCAGTTTGTTTACACCCAGTTTGTTTACAATGCTTGGGGCTCAATCACATCCGGCCGTTGCACACTTTTTGACACTTTCTTAAGAATCTTTCCAGACTTGTCTTCATTGGTGCAAATATTTTTTCTGTGGCCCACTGCCCACGACCGAAACAAATTAATAACTTATCCAAAAGAGTCACATCCTTGTATTTTCAGGCATTGTGGGGATTTGTGCTTGGTGAGGTGAGGTGAGGGAAGGTGCATGTTTCAGGGCTAGTCTGAGGTGCCTTTTGGGTTAATGCCAACCCGTGAGGACCCACAAGGAGTAGTTTGTGGTGCCTCTTCTAAGGTTTAATACTGGCCCTCATGTAAAGCGGTCTGGTAGATATCCAAAGCAGGCTGGGTATACTCCCATGTTGTCCCCAGAGGGTTTACCGAAGCCAGTGTGTAAACTTTTCAGTCTGACTTCTACCAAATGCGAACAAGCACCTCCCCCCCCCTGCCCCCCTCCTTGGGGCCCCTGCTATTTTGTGCAGGCAGGGCCTGCAGTTAATGAAACTCCTCACACACAAGTCTGTCAAGAAAAGACTAGCTCTGTCAGCTAAGCCTATGCAGGTTCGGAGAATAGAGTGCACGGATCAACAAGGTCCATCTGACCCTTTTCATGAACCGCTCATTCAAGCCTACTTTTGTTGTGGACTGTGGCTCTGAGGAAGGATTGGAAGAGACCTTATGAAGACCAGCCACTCTGACATCCAGACCCTCTAGGGAGCACATTTCCATGGGTAATATTCCAGTTAGCGGAGAAACTGCGTTACTTTTGTTAACAAGGCTGGGCATGCAAGATGTACTTTCCTTTTTAGAGCTGCCCTGGTCGGGCATCAGACATGATTTGCTGCAGAACCTTCTTGTTTTACAGAGTTTCTTAATACAGACAGTTGTTCCTATTTCAGTTCTGTGTTTAGGAGGCATTTCAGTGGTCTCAGTAAACTCACCACACCCTCTCATTGCAGAATCCTTATCCTGCTTGGAATTTGAAATGTTTTTGTTCCTCTTAAGCCATTTGAGCTGATTGATTTGTTTGATATTGTTAGGGAGAGTTCTCAGAAATGTGCTAATTCCTCTCTACCTTAGACTCCCAGCAACTTTGCAGGATTTTAGGACTTTTATTTTTAACCTGGGGAGAGTGAGGCTCTTTTCCCACTCTCGTATTTTTAAATTGATTTGAACTCTGTGTTTCTTTAAGTATGGAGTCTGAGAAACTCCATAGGCAGCATCTTTACACTGTCACACAGCACCTTCAGTGCAGTGGCACAGGGAAGTCTTAGATTGCCCAAAGGTTTAAATACCATCTCTTGGTGAAACCGTTTCCAAGAGCAATGAAGTGAAATGTCTTTACTTACATTTTGTAACTTTCTAGACCCAGCACACACTATCTTACCATAGGGTGCTGGAGAGGTTACTTCGTAACCCCTTTGTCTAGTTTCTCATGTAACAATTTTATGTTACCATTTCTACAATGAATGGCTGGTGCCAGTGGTTTACGTTTTGCTACCATTGTGGGGGTTTTACCACGGGCTGCGTTTGCAGCTACAGTAAAGCACCCATGGGTTTCACCATTTCTTGTTGGAAAGGACCTTCTTGAGATTTAACTCTGTGCGCCAAACCAGGTTTGTTCCCTTTGTTCGTTTTAGCTTTGACAGGATTCACGAGTGAAGCCCACCTCTGGCTCCAGTATGTCTGGCAGGGGCAGGAAGTGAGGGAGGTGCCCAAAACTCCCTGTGCTTAATCCCCTTGATTACAGGAATGCACTCAAAAGGTGATTGGCCGGCTGGCTGTCCACCATTAAAATCACATTAAAATTACATGAGAGATAAAAAGTCCTAAAGTCCAGCAAATAGAGCTGGGGGGAGTCTCCAAGGTAGAAGGGAATAAGCACATTTCAGATAATTCTCCCTAACGTAGGAGTTTCACCCTCTTGTTGAAGTTCAATAAACACCCATGAACTTTGGTCACTTGTCTGTCTTACTGTTGACACCATGCCTTCCTTACAGGACCCTCCCTCACTTCCTGCCTTTCCAGACAAACTGGAGCCTGGGCGGGCATCAGGGCTGAAGCCCGCCAAAGGATAAATGCACAAAGGACTCAAACCTGCTTCAAACAGAATAAAAGACCAGAAGGAACTAACTGACAAGACATGGCAAAAAAAGACTGGGGCTATTTTGGAAAAATGGTCACCGTTGGGTGCTGTACTGCAACTGAGGAACCAGCCTGCAGATACATGGCACAAAGGTGGTAAAAAAGAAACCACTGCCACCAGCCATTCAAGTTAGTGTACCAAAATGTTACATGAGAAATGGGATAAGGAGGCACTTGGTAACACCCCCCCCCCCACATAGGGGTGTGTCTGCTGGACCCACAAAAGAATAGGTACGACGAAGGTCATCTTTCTACTCTTGGGAACAGTAGTTCATCCAAGAGAATGTATTTAAACATTAAGAGAAGTCCAAGGGACTTATCAGTGGCACTGGACAAAAGGTGCTGTGTGTCACTATGCAAAACGCAGATGCCTATGGCGTTTACCAGCCTCCATTAAACAGTAAGAAACCGTAAATCCTAGTCAGGAAAACACATGATGGAGTGGGGGGAAAAGTCCCACTCACCCAGGAGTAAAAATAAAAAAACCTGGAGTCCATCAAAAGACCTGGGTGTCTCTAAGGTGTCTCTAAGGTTAAAGAGAATTGGCACAGAAATTAAAGTTTTCCCTAACAATCATGATTAATCCACAAAGCGAGGATGTGCAAAGAATCCTTCTCCGTCACACACCCGCCTTCTGGAACTCTTTCCCAGTACTAATGCCCCACAATTCTCCAATTTCACAAATGTCTCATTGTCTTTTTTAACAACTGACCTAGGACTAATCCCAATAGAGAAACAGACCAAGGCACAGACTGCAACTCACAGCACTGCTACTGTTAAAAGATGCCAGCCAGAACGCTGGCACCCTATAGAGCATTCCACTGCTCTGGAGCTAGGTCTGCGCTTTAAACAAAGTAAAAGTATTGGGGTGCTGCTGCGCAGATATTGCAGGCTTTTGTCATTGTTCAAAGTTCTCTTCATTTATATCTATGATGACTTTGATGTATAGATAGAAAATGGGGGCATCTATTCAAACCCAGTCAATACAGGTATTTACCATATGATATAAAATATAATATTTCTTGCTGGGGGTCAACAAAGTTTATGACTAAATCTTCACATTGAATTTTCAAAAAGAATCTCCATCACATTTTATTCACACTGTATCAAAAACAACACGCTAAAAATATTATTTGCCAGATCACATTAATTCATTCTTTGCTCAGTTATTCTGTGAGGTTAGGATGCATAAATGTGAGATATACACACCACAGAAAACAGATTGTCAGATAGCGGGTGAACACAAGAACAAGAAAATCCTTTCCTTCCTGATGAAGGCCGTTGGAAACTATGGGTGACCAACCTGTAAATCCCATTACAAGGCCAAAGCACATAGTGTTGGCATGTTTTATTGTATGTTTATTGTTGAGATTTTTGTTGACATCAGGAACGGATACACCCCTTGATCACTGATTGTAGGGGCCCAGTGATTTTTGGAACAAAAAAATAATCTAAAGCAACGTGGGTGCTGTGATGAATCTGATGTCATCATTTCTTTCCTAGCGGTTGCCTCTCCCCATGTGGCCAGGAGACGGCAGTCGCTACCTGATCCTGACCCGGATGGCGGTTACATGAGGGAGGACCACATGGGAGGAGGCAGCGACACTTTGGGGCGGGGGAGCAGGATGCTAGATCATCAGATGAGACATGGTATCCTCCTTTGCCTTTTAGGGATACCCCCTTGTTAGGGCGAATTTTCATTTTTGTGCTAATTCCCTTCAACCTTAGAGACCCCAGCTCTTTTGCTGGATTTAGGACTTTTTAAATTCTAACCATGGAGTGAGTGAGACCTTTTTATCACACTCTCATGCGTTTTTACCTGATTTGGATTTTGTGTTCACTGTTTTTGGAGTCTGGCAAACTCAATAGGCATCTGCTTTTTGTATGGTGACACACTGCACCTTCAGTGCAGTGTCACTGAGAAATCCTTTAGATTTCTCTTAAGGTTTAAATACCTTTTCTTGGGTGAACTACAGCTCCCAGAATGGTAAAGTGAAATGTACTTACTTTGTGGGTCCAGCACACACAATCTTATGTAGTGTGCTGGAGGGTTACTTAGTAGCCCCTTATCCTACATTCTCATGTAACATGTGTATGTACCCTCACTATTTTAAATGGCTGGTGGCAGTGGTTTACTTTTTCCTAACATTGTGCTTTTCTACCCAGTCCGAACCCTCAGCTGCAGTACAGCACCCGTGGGTCACCGGTCGTCTTTTTTCACCATTTTCTGTTTGTGAGGTCTTTCTTGGGTTTTACTCTGTGCGTTGAGACAGGTTTGAGCCCTTTTTTGTCTTGCCTTTGCCGGGCTTCAATCCTGAAGCCCGCCCCTGGCTTCAATGTGTCTGGATGGACAGGAGGTGAGGGAGGGTCCCGAACGTCCCCTGTCCTTTGTCTCTAGAAATGCCCAAATGCAACTAGTCCTGATTGGCTGGCTGTGCTTTCAAGACAGCCACCCTGCTGTGTGATTGACAGCCTAGGCTGTGCATGAATGGGGGAAAAACCTGCTTAAAATGCGAGGGGTTTGGGACTACAGGCAGAGTCCACCAGAGAAACTCCCACCGAAGAAATCGTGAATGAAGCCTCCTGGAACTTTGAATTGCCCAGTGAAGCCCTGCTGCTGTGCTGACCTCCTTTTTCACCTCGACAGAGAAGCTCCGGATGGAACAACTTCTCCCCTCGGGTTAGTTGGACCAACTAACCCCGAAACGAACTCCACTGGACCACCATCCCGACTTGCAGTGCCTCTCTGTTGCTGCAGGAGTCCAATACAAAGGGTCGAGTATCGGTAGTTGAGTGCAACGTCTGCCACGGAACTAATCTGGCTAGAAGCTCCAGGAGCCTCCCAAGGATCCTCAAGAACCAGAACCGAGAGAGAGAAGGAAGTCTAACTGGTGTCCGCGTTCTGCATCAGTGCTGTTTGCTAAGCGCTGAAAGTACAAAGTGTCGCTTAACCGAAAAAAGCCCATAGCTGCCGATGACCTACCAAGTACTGCCGCAGGAGCCCTCCAGACGTCCGTCCAAGAAGTGCATCAGATCTGTAGACTGTGTCCAAATGACTTTGGCTGTCGCGGCTCCCTAAAGGCATTCTCTAAATCCATTGACTTTGATACTGTTTGTCCCTTGTAGGTGGTAGCTTGTTGTATATTGGTACTGCTAGGAAAGCCTGTGCAATGAAATAAGTCTTGTTTTTTGTGGTGTGTATCTCGCATGTATGCATACTAAGCTTGCAGAATAACGGAGCAAAGAATGAAATGTGATTTGGCTAAGGATATATTTAATGTGTTGTTTTTTTTTGATCCAGTGTGAATAAAATGTGATATAGAGATGTCCTTGAGAATTCTGTATGAATGTTGTGTCGCATGAACTTTGTCTTCCCCTAGCAAGATCTTTTTCTTGACCCTGTACTTGGTTTTTTTACGACAACTTTGATGGCGCTCATTTTGGTGCTGTTTCCTTCTGCATGGTCCCAAAGTCAACCATAAGAGGAAATAATCAGAATTTAGGCAAGGGGAATTGAAATGTTACTTTTAAACTATTCTCGCAGCCACCACAATTCCCCACTAGGTTCTACTATCCAGGAGCTCCCAATAATCTTCTGTTCAGTTTTACAAGCTCTTTGAATGGGACTGTAGTTTGGACATAGTTTGCATTTGATGTGTTGCATGGAATTTAACTTGCGCATGATTAGAAAAGTGAATTAAGTTTGCATGCTCAGACTGTTGCTGGGTGGCAGAGCAGGGGGGAAATCTGCAAAAGACATGTATGACCTTGCATATAGTTTATAACTGGCATTTGGGTACTATAGGGAATGAAGGGTGAGATTTCTGGATTGTTTACTAGACCAAACGTGGAGATAAAATGCCCTGCTCTGGCTGGATTTTAAATATTTAAATGTGTATCAGTTTAATTTCATCTTCCAATGACTTTTATTAAGAAGTGGTCTCCTTTTTAACAGGTATCCTGGTTCAACGTTCATGGATCACGTTCTGCGATACCAGGACACTCCAGGTGTTAAAATGATTGTGGTGCTTGGAGAGGTTAGTATACAACAACTACGGAGATGAACATAACATAGCATAATATATATATTGGCATATGCAAATCGTTATTTCCCTCACAGCCAATCAAAATGCTGAGGTGCAGCTTATGTTCTTTAATAATAACCTGGTTTTGCCTTCCTTTGTCTTCTGATCAGGTTGGAGGTTCAGAGGAGTACAAGATCTGCCAAGGCATTCAGGAGGGGCGAATTACCAAGCCTGTGGTGTGCTGGTGCATCGGCACCTGTGCAACAATGTTTTCGTCTGAGGTATGGCTATTACCCTGCACATACTGATAAGCCATCCATCTTTTGCAATATAACTTGCAATTCGGTCATAATGAAAGGGGGTTGGGGTGAAGTGGGTCACAGTTGGTGGCGATTGATCTCCGTAACACTCACTATGTGAAGTTGATCATATCTGCTTTTAAAGATAATCTGTGATGCTCATGTTTGTGACATGGCTTTTAGAGATTTCTAGTTTTACTTGGTTTACATAGCCTTGCCATTTAGGGGTTGGATCAAAATTAGCTAACAACTGTTTTAAAAACTCCATTGGGCTGTCACTAGGCAAAGGGGTGTGCAGCTATGTCTTGGAGAGAGATACATGAGCCACAGAGGAAGCGAGCATCGCTTTGGTCACATAACAATTGTTGCTAGAAGGCAGGATCTCTCTTCCTATTCCTTTCCCTTCCACTCAAACCTCTACTACCGTCCTATGTCTTACTTTATTTGAAGTTGGAAAAGAGCAGGATTGCTAATTTGTCAATGAGTCTTTAACCAATTGGAAGTAGAGGGGAGAAGTTTACTATGGAACTGTAGACTTGAAATTTGCGATGTGACCAGGATATCAGGCCATCGACTCATCACTCCAGACACAGGACGAGCAGATGGCTGAGCCAGTGGGTGCCGTCCATCCCAAAAGATTCACATAGAACAATGGATTATTTAATAATCTTTCCCAGTGCACATACTAGATTGGACACAACCTTTACTTCAAAGCATGGTTACCATCTGCCCATATGAGATCCCCTTAATGTGCAGAGCGACTTGGATGGCAAGTAGAGTGGGCAGTGGTTGGGCAGATCTACTTGATCCATAAAGTAGAAGCCAATGATGCAGAGTTTCCAGAAGTGGGTAAACTGGAAACACTGCACCGTTGAGAACTGAAGGTATGGGGAATACATACTCCCATTCGTCGTAGAATGTGAGTGTGCACTTTGGATGTACTGAGACATACTGGAATCCTAGAAGGGGAGTACTGACTGGTGTGAGGTACCTAGAGACCCAGAGTGAAAATATTCTATTCATGGGTTTATGGATAACTGCAGGATTTGTTCACATTGGCTGGTTGGTCGGATCAGTGATGATCTTGTGGGCACTGGTGGTAATTTTTGCTGTCGTGCATCCTGGAAATATGCCCTTGCCCCTCAGTCCTGTGAGGTGGACATATGGTGCATTTGTACTGTTCAAGCAAAGATCTGTATCGCAGCCGTTTGGTAACTGTCAAAGCACAGTGAAATAACCCAACATAAAAGAAGGGAACCAGACTCTCCCTGTATACAGAAAGACAGACATCTGGCCCTCATAACCAACCCTGTTTTTCACACATCTACCCCTGCCATTCACACAGTACAAAGAACCCAGCCTGATTATGTAGGTCAGACAAGGTTTTCACTATAGGAGACTGAGTTCATATACTCTGAGCTTACTCCCGTATAAAACACCACCATGTCTCACTGTGAACGAAAATAGTATAGCCTCACATGCCTTGGAAAAGACTCTGAATAATAACTTTTTTATTTTATTTATTGGGTTTTCATAATGTGGCTATAGATATGTTTCACATGCTTTAACATCAAGGAGCCCGACTTCATCACTTTTACTCTGTTAAAATGGATTTCTAAACTGTGGCCTGGTGGACCGATGTTTAGGAGGCCACCCTAGTTACAGTGAACAGGGAAAACTCTGGGAGTTTGACCAATACAATCAAGTTAGAATGGAGAGTGGACAATGCTTAGTCTCGGGAGAGGTGAGTGGGGTCGGAGGTCCACAATGAGTCCACACAATGAGCAATCAAAGATTACACTTAGACAGGTAAGTACAACATTGCTTATATTTATTACGGCCAAAGAACACACTGAAAATGACTTGGAACAGGTAATAATATTACACACTACTAATAATATAAAACATATTTCTGAGGCTTGTGGTTCTGCTTAGAATCGCATGCTTTGCATAGGCTGACATCTAGTGGTAGGTGCAGAGTACTGCATGACTTGTTTTCGAAGTTTGAAAAGGACGTTGACGGAGCGTGTTTGTTTATACTATCCCTAATGTGACATGTACTTTACCCATGGTCCTTCACACGTTGAGGTCCTCCTAAACATGGAAAGAGCAACATTTAAATGATGTCCTTCATTCAATAGAAAATTCCTGTGGGTAGACGCACACAACGTGTGTAACCACTGTCTTCCAGTGACCATTTAGAAAAGCGCTGTGCTGCATGCAAGTTCTTTTGGCCAAAGACGTTCAAGGAGAGACATACTAAATGGTGGGCACCCTATGCTATGCAGGCCATGTCCAGTTCTCCCACTGGCGCTCATTAGTCGGGAGAAGACGACCGTTGCAGCTACGGCTCCCTTTCAGATGCTGAAGACATTGAAGAGTAGTCAACAGATTCCCGAGGGCCAGTCCCCAACCCCGCAGAGCAGGTCCTGCAGTCTGCTGTGGGGACACCTGGTAACGAAGGCACACACAAGCTTTCTCACTATGGAGGTCACAAACACCACCATAAGCACACAACTCCCAGCTGTTCTTCGACAGATGCATTGAGAAAGGGCCACACAGCAACATGAAGCACTTGTGTGTCTTCTGGCTCGACACATCCACCGTCCATTGCGCTTACACCTTTGCGTTCAGCGCATGGCACTAAAAAAAGGACAGACACTGAGCGATACAATTACCGTTCACAAATCTTCAACGGAACAAGTTTTGCTTTCGCCCTCGCCGAAACATATGTCAAAACAGAAATAACTACAAAAGACAGAGCAAACTCTTAAACGTCCAGAAACACTACAACAGCTACAAGTGCTACTAAAACACATGGGGCCTCAGAATACACAAATGCCACTTCTCCATTGTCTCAAACACTTCATAAGAGACAGCATGCTGTTGACACAGAGGCTACATTTTTTCCACTTAAAGACACACCCTGGACTGGGCTGTGGGCCAGGGAGCATTTTGAGTAAACCATGGATAATGTTCCCTCCTTTGTAGAATGTATAACACTAGTCTGTATGAAAAACATAAATAGATTTAGAAGAAGGGAAACAACCAGCTAAATCCGCAATCTCATACTTTTATTGATGTAATTGAAGAAATGCAGCATGACGCCATTCGGGATGATCAGGGCACGGATGACCCCAGCGTACATGGTATGATGATCCTAGTGATCCTATCTGCGATGACCCTGACATTGATATCCTAGTCTCCCGATGTCACTGACAATCCTGGAACAAGTTCCCCAATCGACAACCAACTTTTATTTAATGATCTGCTCAAAAAAGCAGCTGATCTTTTTAAAATTCAAACACAAGCGTCTGTGGAAGACAGACTTTGTGAATGATGGTCTAAATGAGAAAATATCGGTAAGTCAGTCAGTACCATTGCTTCAATTTATAAAAAAAATCGATTTCACCTTCATTTACAAGGGTGGTTAACCCTAGAGTTGAAAACGTTTTTAAACGTGCGCCTACAGACCCACTTTGTTAGGGGCCATTTAAAACCTGATTCATTAGTTGTTACCACTACAAGAAAAAGTTTAGGAGTCAAGTGCTGAAGCTCCTCCTGACAAGCAGTGTAAAAGACTTTACACCGTAGGGAAAAAGTGGCTACGTCAGCTGTCTGCTCGTCACGAATAGCTGACACTATGTTGCTTCCAGAACCCTTTGATTTTTCAGTTGCTTAAAAGTGTTAGTGGGAAAACAGGTGGCTCAAAATATTTTAACAGCCTAGACACAGCAGATACTCTGCCCAGAGTAGTAGCACTTGTTAAATAGCCACTCCTGGTTGTGAAATTTTGGCTTTAAACTAGAAACACAAGCCACCCTAATTAACATGCCAATAGAAGACTGACCTATTTGGTAAAGCAGTTGATGACATGCTCGACCTGCAAATAAGAAGCACGAAACCTTGAAAACGTTAGGGCAAATACCCAATAAACCCCTTACGTCCAATGTGGGGTGTTTAATACACGTTGTTCCTTTCAGGGCCAGGGTTATTCATGGTGCCTACAATCCGGGTTTAGAGCATGCCCATCCTGTGGTTCTCATCTCCGGGTCGGACAGACACTTTTCAAGCCTCCAATCAAAGAGATTTTAGGTGGTGCAATGCTCTGGGCAGAGGTACAGCCTCAAGAGGCTCCTCTGGCCCCTCAAACAAATTACACATTCATCCAGGTCCCCTCCCATGTTTGCACAGTAGGGGGGCTGCATTGCACATTTCACCCACACATAAGGGCATCATATCAGACCAGTGGGTGTTGTCAACAGTAGTCAAAGGCTATTCCATCAAACTCCTGGAAACACCTCTCCACCATCCGCTAAAGTCAAGAAAAATGTTGCACGGCTATTGCTTAATACTACAGGTGGAAATTCAAACGCCTATACAAAAGGGAGCAATAGAGCTGGTTCCACTACAAGAAGTAGATGAAGGTGTTTATTCAACATAATTCCTTGTACCAAAAAGGATTTCGCTATGCACCCTGTATTCGACCTGCGCCCTGCAAACACGCATGTCAAACCACAAAATGTCTGGATGACCATGCTACAGTAGGTAATTCCACTTCTAAAAAGAGGGGATTACATGGCAATGCTGGACAAGAGAGATGCATACGTTCATATTTCAATGTTACCAACGCACAGGAAATATTTAAAGGTCAAAGTAGGAGCAATTTACTACCAATTCAAAGTACTTCCCTTTGGAATAGCCTCAGCGCCAAGGGTATTTACAAAGGTGCTTGCAGTGGTTACAGCCCACTTGCGCAGACAATCTGTTTCAATGTATCCTTATCTAAACGACTGATTTATAACAGGTGTTGGGTAAGATTTAGTGCAATACCCTTTGGGTGCACTACAACAACCTTGACCTCCTGGCAATAGGAACCCAACCTTTGGTATAAGTCTGTGCTACACAGGTTGGTAGTGTAGCTGACCAGCCAGGCTTATCTCAAGAGGGGTCAATGTGAGCAGTAGAGTGGTTACACAGATTCACAGTGACAAGTATCCAAATAAACTTTCCTCCATACTGCACGGGCGTCTCTTCCAAGGGATGGGAGACGGAACCTTTTTCACCAGAAAGAACTTTCTTCCCCTTTAAATTTAGAGGCGCGCAGGGGTGCGGCCCTAGGAGCATGTGCTGCCCTGACCCCGCCCTCCGGCGCCACACCCAAGTCCCCTTTTCTGCATTGACGGAAACGGGCCGAATTCACCAGCGCTCCTGGGTTTGGCTTACAGGCGCAGATACTTCTTCTCTTCTGTCTTTTTGTCTTTTTATCATTCAGGTACTCGGTCCTCAGGCGTCACGCACCTCCCCGGCGCATGTTGACTTCTACAGGGTTCAGCAGGTGTCCATCCTGCGATGGGCTCTTTCCAACTAAGGACCCCCACGCCGTCTGCCTACGTTGCCTTGGCCCAGACCACAACTGGCAAGCTTTTACTGTGTGCAGCGCGCTCTCCTTGAGGTCTCTGAAGAACAGACTAGCCAGGTGGAGGGAGCTCTTCCAGAGATCACCTCCAGAGGACCTAAAGGACTTCATCTATCATCGATCCAAGCCCAAGGTAGGGCCGCTCTTTTCCAGCGCACCCTGCAAGGGAGACTCCTTCCCAAGGACTTGCCCGCCCGGGAGGGACCGCTCAGGTCCTCATACCAGCATGAGTACCGAGGCTATATTAGCTACTGGCCGGCAGGCCGAGGGCGGTCAGTTGATCCTCCCGGTGACAGTGTTGGGGGGGCCGGAAGGTTCTTTTACTGGGTTGTTACCCGAGGGGCCATGCCCTAATACCGGCAACATGTCCAAGGGGGTGCCTTTACGCAGTTCTACCAGCAGATCTGCCGAGGGTGCAACACCTACCAAGCCTCGGCCTGAGGAACAGGGTAGACCCCATGATCCACACTCTAAGAGTCCCTGGATGGGGCGGGGCCCAGTGAGCTGAGCAACATGATGCAGGCACGTGGAAGGCAACTTGACAAAATAGCGCCGTGCCAGACATTCCGGACATCTGCCCGACACCACAACAAGGCAGGGAGCAGGTGGAGGAAAGGGTGTCGAGGTGGGACTGGTGTCAACCAGGTATGTGGCCTACAGCCTACCCTTCATATGCGCAAGGCAGGTTCCCGCTGTGTCCGTATGGGCAGGTCATGCAACGGCTCCAACAGCCACCCGTTACCACGTCAATATCGCCTACCACTCCGGCATGCAACGACAGATTTTTTGAAAGGCTCCTCGGCCTCATGAAATCTCCTCAGATGGGGGACATCCTCAGGGACGCCATCAGGGACGTGCTCCCACCAATGGCCCTGGCGCTGCAGGCCCAAGTACCGGCGCCCCTGGCCCCTGTGCAGCCTCAGCCGCCCACTCCGGACCCCCAACCGCTTGTGCAGGTGGTTCCGTATCACCCATCCGCTGCAGCCTCCGGCTCAGGTATCCACTCCCCAGCCTTCGGCCCCCACCACTCCTCCACTGGTGCCGGACCAACCGGACTATCAGGTGGATACGGATGAGGAGGAGGACCCTGACACCCAAGCCAAGGCTTTCCACAAGTGTATTGCAGGGCTGGCAGAGTACTTTCCTCAACCCGAGGTTGAGCAACCAGCTGAGGGGTCCTCGCAGAAGTCCTCACGCTGTGTCCCACAGCAAGCACGGGGATCCTGATGCAGAAGGACATGGTCGCCTTGGCCAAAAAGGGCTGGTTCAAGCCCCACTCGGTCCAGCCAGTAAATCGATGCCTGGACGCCAAGTACAGGCAGATGGAGGGGGATAAACTCTTGTTATCGGCCCACCCTCAGCCCCACTCTTCGGTGATCGCTGCGGCATCACTATACTCCAAGCCGCAGTCGTCCTCTGCCTCTACCTCTGCGGTGCTGTTAGGCAAGGAGAAAATCTTGGAGGCGTACGGGTAGAAGCTGTATTCCAACGTGTCCCTACATCTTCGTCAAGCCAAAGTAGATGCCATGTTGGCAGCCATTAACCAGAGGCTTTGGCGGGAAATTGCGTTTTTCCTCCCAGAGCTAATCACATTTCAAGCTGGACTGGCAGAGGCCAAGACAGTGGCTCAAGACATCATGGAGTCTACGGTGGCCCACATCGACACCTCTTGCTGGGCCATCTGTATTGCCACGGACATGAGAAGAACAGCCTGGCTCAGTGCGACTAAATTTAACCTGGACGTCCAGAAACGCATATTAGACCTTCCATTCGAACAGGGTGACCTCTTTCACTCCACTACAGATGGGGAGCTAGACATCCTTACAAAGACCACGCCCAAAACATACACCCAGTCACAGCAGCGCTCAGACAAGGGGCATACATACGGGGGGGGGGGGCTCAGCGGCTTCCAAGAGCGGAGGTCCAGACAGCCTGACTGTTTGCCGACACAACATCGGCGGAAACAACAAAAAGGGGGGGGGGGTTAAGGGCTTTATCCAGTCCCCCTCCTCCGCAACAGCCTCAGAGGGAAAGAAGGCATGACACGCCCCCTCCAGTCCACATGTTTCCAGTGGGGAGAAGGCTTGCTCTCCATGCACATTTTTGGCCCCAGAATTTTGCGGACCCCTGCATCGTCTGTAGTATCCACGGGGTACCGCCTCCCTATCCCAGCCTCTCTTCCCCTCCACTCCCACAGGTTGGGAAAGCAACTGTTTTAGCGGGGATCCGGGTGCCCGTTGAGAGCCAGGCAATGGAGGAGGTCCCAGCCTCCCAGCGAGGCTGGGGCTTTTACTCCTGGATTTTCGCCATTCAGAAAAAGAACCAGGCAGGCCTGAGAGTTGTGATGGATCTTTCCACTCTCAACCTCTCCCTACCTCTACAAAAATTCAAGATGGTTACGCCAGCTTTGATAGCGAAGACATTGTGCAAGGGAGACTGGATGTGCTCCCTGAATCTGAAGGACGCGTACTTACACGTCCCGATCTGGCAGCCTCCTCGTTCTTTTCTACGATTCAGGATCATGAGCTACCCTTTCCAATACAAGGTGCTTCCTTTCGGCCTCAACTCGACCCCCAGGATCTTTACCAGGCTAATGAATACTGTGGCGGCCCTCCTCAGGTCACGGGGCCACGACATCTACCCGTACCTCGGCGACTGGCTCGTCAGAGCGACATCTTCGGAAGCGGTGCACCACACTTCCCACGCTCCCATGAACACACTGCACGAGCTGGGTTTTTCACTCAACCTCAAGAAATCGCAGCTGCAGCCTATGCAGAGACTGACCTTCTTGGGCCTCCTATGGGACACGTGCTCCGAAGGTTTTTCTCTCAGAGGACAAGATCAAGGCCATCAAGACCGCCACATCGCACTTCCTCAGCAGAGAAGTGACCTCGGCCTGCTGGCACCAACACCTACTGGGTCTCATAGCAGCAGTCCTTTTGGCCGTCCCCCCACACGAGACTCAGGATGAGGATACAGCTGCACTTTGTGGCATCTTCAAACCAGGAGCGAGGTGCTCAGTCAGAGATGATCTAAGTTCCTCCGCCGCTCCAAACGGGCCTCACATGGTGGTCCAGGGACTGCAACCTACGGACGGGCAAGCCTTTCCGGCAACCTATTCCACATGTCACCATCACCAAAGACTCCTCTCTTTCGGGCTGGGGGGCCACCCTGGACAACCACTGCGTCCATGGCACCTGGATCCATCAGGAACAGGAGTTCCACATCAATTGGCTGGAACTGAAGGCCATCTGGCTGGCGCTCAGAGCCTTCCTTCCGGTTATCGAGGGCATGGTCGTCCTCATTCAGATGGACAACTCGACCAGTATGTTCTATGTCAACAAGCAGGGAGGTACCAGATTCCGCCCCCCCCACCCTCCACTGTGCAGACTGGCAGTCAGCATGTGGTAGTGGGCCCTGGAAAAAAAAAATCTCCCTCATGGCTGTCCACCTGCCGGGTGAATCTATCCTGGAGGCAGACCTGCTCAGCAGACTAGGAGCAGACAACTACGAGTGGCAGTTGAACAACCTAGTACTGCAGGAGATCTTCTACAAATGGGGACAAACCCAGGTGGACCTCTTTGCCTCCTGGGACAACAGGAAGTACCAACTGTTCGCCTTCTGGCAGGGTCAGTGCCCGGGCTCCCTGGGCGATGCATTCCAGATTCGGTGGGACGGAATGACCGCATACGCCTTCCCACCCACACCGCTAATACACAGGTTGTAAGAAACAAAAGGGGATGACGAGGCGCGCACCCAGTTCCCAGTCAAATTAGACCTGATACAAAACATAACTGGGTTAGATCCCAAAAACAATTTAAAAAGGTTGAATCCCAAAACACTGAAAGTATTAACAGGTTGATATGCAAGATCAATGAGTCTCGCAACCTCGGCATCATTCTAATAGCACTGTGGTGGCCAGCCAGGCCATGGTTCTCGGAGCTGCTCCGCCTCTCGGAGAGGCCTCCCATTTTCCTTCTGACGGGCCCAGCACATCTTCTGGTGCAGCAAGAGGGCAGGGTCATTCACCCCTCTCCACAGAAACTAGCCTCACAGCGTGGTTCCTGAACAGGTTATGCTAGGTCACCTCAGCCTTTCCTAGGCTAATCTAGAGATACTTCAGGGCGCCAGGAGCAAGGCTACTGGGGCCCAGTATAAGAGCAAGTGGACCAGGTTCTGCCACTGGGAGACTCGAAGGGTATCAGCCCCTTGACTTGTACCCTGGATGACATGCTCTGCTTCTCAGCGCACCTCGTCCATTCAGGCGTGCAGGTGGACAGTTGCTGCACCAACCTGGCAGCCATCAGGGCTTACAAAAACTCGGAGGAGACCTTTTCCTCTGCCAACCCGATCGTCAAACATCTGACAGGACTCGCCAGGCTCTACCCGCCCATTAAGAGGCTGCACCCCGTGTGGGACCTCAACATAGTTTTGGGTGCGCTGGCGCACAAACCATTCGAACCAATGTCTTCCGCGGACATCAGACTGGTCACCGTTTAAGACGGCCTTGTTAGTCGGCCTCAGCTCGCAGAATCGGCAAAATGCAGGCGCTGGTCATCCCAGAGCCATATACTACTTTTCACAAGGATAAGGTAGTCCTTCGGACACACCCAACATTCCTACCGAAAGTGCCTTCCGCATTCCATCTGAACAAACAAATAGTGCTGCCTACGTTTTTTGCTGATCCCAGGGACGAGGCACAGAGAGTTCTGCACTGCCTGGATGTCGGGCGTGCCCTGAAATTATACTTCGACAGGACCAGGGGCTTCCGCAAGTCGGACACACTTTTTGTCACCTTTGGCGGATCAAGACCGGAGTATTAGGCCTCCAAGGCCTCCATAGCCCGTTGGGTGGTCTCGGCCATCAAAGAAGCTAATGAGGGACAGCATAAGCCACTGCCAGCCAACATGTACGCCCAAGCTGTCGGAGCCAAGGCAACAGCAATCGCTTTCCAGCGGCATGTCACCTGGCAGGTCATAAGCAGAGCAGCCAGGTAGGCTGCCCCTTCGGCTTTCTGCAAGCACTACTGTTTAGGCGCCAGGTCTAGATCAGACGTGGCCTTCGGACAGGCGGTTCTGAGAAGCCTATTTGCTTAAGGAGCGTCTCCTCTCCACCCTGGCGATACACTCAGTTGTAATCGCCCATGCAGTATGGAGGAAAGGGGACGGGACGTAAGAGTAATTGGAAGTTACTCACTGTAGTGACTAACGTAGTCTTAGTCCCCTTTCCTCCATACATCCCACCATCCTCCTCCCTCACCCACCCCCCTCCCTAATAAATCTGGTGTCATTAGGCAAAGTTAATCTATTGTCAACGCGTCTATGGGGACTGATGTGTGGCGCCGAAGGGCAGGGCAGCACATGCTCCCAGGGCTGTACCCCGCGCGCCTTTAAATTTAAAGGGGAAGGTTTTTTTCTGGTGAAAAAGGTTCTGTCTCCCGTCCCTTGGAAGGGATGCCCATGCTGTATGGAGGAAAGGGGACCAAGTACGTTAGTGACTACGGTGAGTAACTTATAATTTCTCTAAATCAGCAAGTACCCATTTGGGATGGCAGACACACTTCATACACCCTCTGGTGACTTTTGGACGCTGTGGACATTGTGTCACTGGTACATTTAGAGCAATACTGAAGTTGGTGTCAAAGAAAAGAGTTTATGAATACAACAAGAGATTGAACCCCCTAATGCAAAGCAAGTTAACCCTTTCCTGGAAGGAAGGTAAAACACACAATCAGAGGAGGGGAAGAGTCATTCACGGAACCTGGCCAGCCAATGTAAATTGGGGAAAAAGTCTAGGTGAGCTGAAGCATTTCTTGCAGGTAAGTACAAGTCTTGCACATTGTTTTAGAAGTCTTTGAAGAATCAAGTAGGGCCACAAGCTTGGAGGCTTGTGAGGTGCAGAAGATGCAAGCAACTCTACAGAAGCAACCAAGACGGGTCCCAACTGAGAACAAGTAAGGCTTCAAGACAAGAGGTAAGTTCTTAGACTGTACAGTGCCTTTGGTTAGAAGAAATTGTTCCAGCTGGCTTCTGTTCCTGTGTGGCTCTGCAGATCCTTTTGTTCCTGGGCCTCAGTTGTGGGGACAAGAGGGAGGACGTCAGGGGACTCCTGCGACAGCAATGGGCAAACTTCAATTCAGTGGCACTTCAGCGTTTCAGCTCCTCGCACCTGACTGCAAATAGCAACACTGCAGTTCTCGGATACCACTTCAGACTTTCCTTGCTTCTGGGGTCCAGCACTCTTGAGGTGGCTCAGGTTTGGTCAGTCCTGCATCAGGGAAGTCCGGAGGATCTTCCTTGCGCTCGGGTCTGACTTAAAAGCCATCCACTCGATTTGGTGTTCCTCTCCCTGACACTTCGGTTCCAGCAGCAGTGTAAGTACAGCCAGCTTGATATATTATATATTTTATTTGTATCGCGCTCATACACAAGTGTTTCAGAGCGTGATAAGGCAAGGGAGGGCAACAGGGGAGAACACATCAACGATCTTACTAGGCCCAGTGACATTGAGAATGCGCAAGTGCATAGGAAAGGGGAGAAAGTGCATGGACGGTGGAGAGAGGAGAGTGCGGAGCAGAGGAGAAAAGATAAATAATAATAAATACAAATACATAAATAGATAATAGAGGCCATAAACAGTGGTAGTGCAGCCAGCAAGTGACAAGTGCAGTGTTTACGGCAGCAGACTGGGTAAGTCTAAAGTGCAGAAAAGGAAGAAAAGGGGGGGGACTGTATGCATACAGATACAGTCCCCATTTCAAGGGGTGGCCAGGTGACAATGCAGGAGGGTGGCAGGGTGAGCCGATACCTGGGCCCAGGGGACAGAGGGTGGCCAGGTGCACAGTGCCAAGAGAGAGCAGATCAGCAGGGGAGAGGGGGAGCGAAGGCAGAAGCAAAGAGGAAGGTCTTGAGGTGCTTCTGGAAATGGAGATGGTTCTCATGTTTTAGAGTGCCAGGGAGGCTTCGAGAGGATTTCCGAATGAGTTCACTTTGGATTTGATTGGTCCCACCAACTCGAGGGGAGAAGTCGTCCTTGCAAGGCTTCTCTAGTCGAAATGACTTCGGAGCTTCAGCAGAGCAGCAGGGCTTAACCAGGCAAACCAACGGTCCAGGAGTTGCAGCAGGCGTCTCTTCTTCGGATTCCTTCGTCCAGTGGTCGCCTCTGCCTTCCAAGCCAAAAAGCCTCGCCTTTTATGCAGGTTTCTCCCATTCATTCCAGCCTAACTGTCATCACACAGCAGGGTGGCTGTCCTTGCCGGACAGCCAGCCGGCCATTTAGCTTTGGGTGCATTCCTGTAACCAAGGGGATTAAGCACAGGGAGTTTCAGGCACCTCCCTCACTTCCTGCCCCTGCCAGACATACTGGAGCCAGAGGCGGGCTTCACTAGTGAATCCCGCCAAAACTAACAAAGGGACCAAACCTGGTTTTGGGCGCAGAGTAAATCTCAAGAAGGACCTTTCCAACAAGAAATGGCAAAAAAGACCGGCCCATTTTGACAGAATGGGCACCCATGGTACTTTACTGCAGCTGCGAACACAGCCCGCGGTAAAAACTCCCAATGGTAGTTAAAAGTTAACCACTGCCACCAGCCATTAATTGTAGAAAGGGTAACATAAATGTTACATGAGAAACTAGTTAAAGGGGATACTAAGTAACCCCTCCAGCACCCTATGGTAAAATAGTGTTTGCTGGTTTTAGAAGGTTACTAATAAGTAAAGTCAATGTCACTTTACTGCTCTTGGAAACAATAGTTTATCCAAGAGAAGGTATTTAAACCTTTAGGAAATCTTCAAAACTTCCCTGTGCCACTGCACTGAAGGTTCTATGGGTCACAATGTAAAAGAAATTATGCCTATGGAGTTAGTCAGACTCCATAACCAAAAGAAACTGTTTAAATTGCAGTAAAATACATGAGAGAGTGGGGGAAAAGGTCTCGCTCTCTCCAGGAGAAAAATTAAGTCCAAGAGGCCAGCAAAAGTAAAGTGCTGGGGGTCTCTAAGCTAGTGAGGAATTGGCACATTTCTAGGAATTCTCCCTAACAGTAGTCAAAAAATAAATATTGGTTTTGACTTCCCTAGAACTACTGTTAGGTGTTCCAAATTAGGTTATATGCTTTGCTCTATGCACCTTCAAGCATAGTTTTATGTTTTTATAATAGTGGTTATATATAATATGATAGTGCTTATTTCCCCCAGGATTTACCTGGGCCTACTTGTATTTAAATACACCATTTATTTTTACAATGCATAGCGTCAGTGTTTCTTTGGACCAATGTCTTTGTACTGATTCTACATCCCCCCCTCTCCCTCCTAAGATAAGCCTGGCTGCTCTGTCTACGCTACCCTGAACTCAGGTGGGTCAGCCCTCTACTAAGAGTGAAGTCTTGTACTGCCTCAGTTGAATGGTTTTACTAAACCCTTGGTTGGACTTCAGAAAAACTGTCCTAATGCTCACAAATACTACGTTGTGTTTCGTACACATCCTCGTTTCTCTGCTTGAAATAAATGTATTTCAAAGTTCCATGACAATCAATCCGTAGAACTTCCAGATTTCTTCCAAAATCCACAAAATTCAGCAGAGGAAAGCCTCTATACGCTACTGCCCTCCTGACATCTAATGTATTACCCAAACAAGACAAAACCATTAAGTAAAACGGATAAATTCTTTGTTTCCCACGTCGCAGGAAGAGAAGGGGACACTATCTCCAAATCTGCAATGGATTGTCAAATGCATCAAAATCTGTTATTCTTTGTCCAAAAGAACATTACCATTCACGCTCAAGGTACTGGAGCAACTCTAACTTTCATTGCAAATGTGCCCTTCGATGATATTTGCAAAGCAGCTACTGGGAGTTCTCTTCACACTTTCACACAGCATTACTGCTTAGATGCACATTCAAAAAGTGATTCACAGGTGGGCCAGGTGGTTTTAAGTCATCTTTTTGCTGCTGTACCTTCTAACAACCCACCACCTTCTCCAGGCACTGGTAGCTAATCTATGCAAAGCATGTGATTCTAAGCACAGACCCCCAAGCCTCAGAAGACCTACATTACCTACCTTTTAATTGTGTTTCGGACGCTTGTATCTGCTTCGATCCACATGCACCCATCCTTCCTGCCTTCTTGGAGTTGATGGTACATAGATCCTTTACACCTTTCTTTCCTGTACTCATGCCTACACTTCATGTTCCCTCATGACAGAAATAAAATAATCTGAGGACCTTGGCGTGTGAAGGACCATGAGTACAGTACACGTCACACTAGGATACTATTACAAACATACCCAGTTGACATCCCTTTTAAAACTTCGATCACAAGTCATGCAACACTCTGCACCTACCACTAGATGTTTGCCGATGCAAAGCATGTGAATCTAACCATACACGAGCGTCAGACAACTGCAGGTATGTAATGTCATAGTCACAGTCGGTGTAGAATAATCAATTCCGCCCACCCCCAAATACCTCAAAGGGAAGGTAAGTTATTAGTTATATTAGTTATAGCACCAACAGTCCACAGGAATAACACAAACTTGTAAAGTCAAACCCTTAGTTGACTGGGGCCTTGTGCCCAAAGGTTCACACAGTTTTAAATAATATTAGGAGTTTTGGGAAAAAGTTGGAAGGGTCCTGTGGATGTGCAGATTGGTCCAAAAGGTTTTCCAAAGAGTTTACAAGTATGTCAAATGTTTTTCTAGTTTTTGGGGAACTTTCGGAGCAAGTGTTGCAATGGGTTTTAAAAGTCCAAGTTCTTAATAAATGTTTAACGGTCGAGATGGAGGTACCGGTAAGTGTTCTTATAACTTGCCTCCTGTAATATGATTTTTCCAAAGACTTAGCAGGTCAAAGGAGTGTCCCTTGAGCTAGATTTTCTCGCTTTAGGTTCTGGTCGAAGAATCCCAGGAGCTGTGGGTGCAAGAAGCGCTCTGGTCGGGTACAGGAGCTGTGCGCAACCTCTTCTCATGGAACAATACTTCAGGATCCTAGGCTAGATGCAGGAAAGTCGTTTCAGCAATGGCCACCAATGCACAGCGACTGCAGGCATCACCATTGTCACAGTTGAAGAAAGCCTTCTATCTCTTAACCCGTCGATGCTGGGATGCCAGACTCTTGCAAGAAGGCTACTTGCAGAACACGCCGAAGACCCCTGAAGTTCGGAGTCAAACCTCGGAACAGTGACCCATCTACCGCAGTAGCCCAAAGTGGAGTGGGTCAGTCAAGTGGATGGCTCAGGAATGCTTCTGAAGGCCCCCAAATTGCAGGGCACAGGGAAGACTTCAAGAATAGATGTTCCCACCACTCCAGAGGGTCAAAGCACTGAGGAAGGTCTTCTATGATCAGTAGCCAGACAGGGCTCCAGCAAAGGTTGGTTGCCAGGCCTTCTCGGGATCGGTCCACGGGTCTTCTAGTGTCTTAACAGCTATGCAGGATACTTGGCCCCTCTTCAGATCTTTGGGGAATGGCTGCAGGACTCTTCTTATCCTAAAGACCAGGTTAGCACAGAAACTCAGCCCAATCAATGGAAGATCTGCCCCTCAGACACACCCCAGCAGTGGTCCAATTGGGGACCACTGCAGGCAAACTCATTAGATGCACTGAATCCAGTTTGTGGATTTGGACCAGACCGCCTCAACCCATTACTTGACTTCCAACATACATGGCCTGTGCTAGCCCGCGTAAAGCAAAGGTGTCCTGGCCAAGCGCATGACCATACATTTCCTGACATGGCAAGTCTGGAAGAAGACCAAAGAACAAATGAAAAACCTTGTAGCATGGCCATGTTAGGGCACTAGGTACAGTCAGTAGCCAAACACGGTAAACGCAAGCGAACTAACTAAACATTTAACTGTTGCCACCTGCTTGTCTTGAGGCAGATTTAAAAGTAACCAAACATCCTTTTAGTGTAGGTCTTGGCTGATGCAAAAGAATCTCCATCGTGCTGCATTGGAAGATGTGTTGTGCAATATGAAAAAGTTACCAAAAATAGATAACCTGCAAAAAGAAAAGGGATACGGTTTCCCAGTACTGACAGTCTGAAGTACTAGTCAGTTTTCCCTTAACAAGTGAGCAAAAGGTCAGTGGAGTAAAGCTGAAAGCTTCACTTCACTGCGAAAAGTCAGGACAAGGTGTAAAAAACAAAAGCAAAATGTTTGGGGGTCCATGGAATATAGAGGAAAAGTGGCTCCAAGAGAACTTTCCTAACACTACTAGTTTGATCACTCCATTTGCTCACTTGCCAATAACTTTCACCTTTTTACAAAGTCTATTCTGTACTACTCCACTCTTGACTCCGGCTTGGCGATCCCAGAATGACCATTTGGACTTTGACCTAGGGTACATCACAAAGAGGTTTTCTGTCAAATCCCTAAACTTCCAGGATTGCTGGAGTACACTATTGAGCCCCACCTGCTTTGAACATTTTAAATTGTGTACTAACTTGAAATTCTTCAAATCTCCCTTGGAAACACAACCCAATACCACAACACTTTAGGCCATATGCAACTCCTTCCTTTTGCAGAACAATGTCCACCTAATAGGACTGATATGCACCCAGGCTATCACTAAACATTCTCCACCCCCCCTCCCACTTCATTCCTCTGTCCATCTGTTTGTAGCAGCTCTTTCCCATCCTCTTATATTTCCCCTTGCAAATGTCTCTCTTGCAGTAGAGCAATGTCTGGGGCACATTATAATCCTTCAAAGACAAGGCTAGGCACTGCAAAATCTACAGTTATGGTTTGGGGAAGTATTAAAGCAGATTAATAGAACCTTGAAAGGGGGAGTGGGCACGTGGGACACCTTTTGCCTCTGAGGAAGCCTGTAGGATCAACTTCACAGGTGGAGAGTAATGTAAGACTTTGATGAAAAGATTGTGGGGTGGGACCTATGAGCTTAGTACACAGACCAATCGGAGAATCACTAATATGGATCACAATGATGGCAGATGCTAAAACCATTTCCTTTAACTTTTTTTTTTTTTTTTTTTTTTTACATGTAATCATTGGAAAATGTTGCAAGACAGAACCAAATTAGAGATTTGGGTCTACAGGTGTGATGAAGGAATATTCCTGATTTTTTTTGTTACCGGATGGATCTTCCAGTCAAGGGATTTGAATGTGTACAGATGCTATATTAGCTAAGAAGGGAAAATCCTCATTGTACCTTAAAAACATTCTTATCTACCTGTATTTAGGGTTGTTTAACCAGTTTGAACAGTTACCTCTTTTACATCAGGTCTTATTTAGACCGCTGTATAGTCTGGTGCAGAATTTGAAATACCATGCATTGTTCTAGAATCTATGCTGAATCTTTCGTGTTTTTCATTTTTGATGTGTATGTATTTGGCGGTCCGCTCTCTCCTTGAGGTGATGTTGGTAATGCGAAAATGCTAAATGCATTTGCTTCTCTACTGAAAGGTCTTTCCCGCAATTAGGTTTATCTTGTACAGTTCACAGAATCGGATTTACTGTTGTGCTTGATTGACAGGTCCAATTTGGCCATGCTGGGGCCTGTGCAAACCAAACTTCCGAAACCGCTGTCGCGAAGAACCAGGCAATGCAAAATGCGGGAGCCTATGTACCACGGAGCTTTGATGAACTAGGGGATGTTATCCAGTGAGTATATGCATTTGCGATTAGGTTTTGGCACCTTCTGCTAATAGTTAATCCTTTTAGTACACATTTTTTAATAGGCTCCAAAATCATCACATCAGATCAACTGAATCACCAAACAAATATTTTCAAATTATTTGCATGAATAGGTCTGTTTTATGGCTATATAAATTGATACCTAAAACCTAATTTGACAAATCTATAATATACAAAACATTTTATTTGAAAAAGAACAAAAGCAAGTCTATTCCAGGCGTTGCTCTTATTTTCACTTTTTTAAAAAATGTTATTTAATTTTTTTGCACCTCTGTGCTACCTCCACCCGACTTCAAATGATTGAATAACCAAAGATGAGAATGCTTTATGTTGGATTCTAATGTTTTGGGACAGGCCTCTTACTGTATTTGAGACTGCTACTGGATTTAAGCAACTTGATTGTACGACCTTCAATACCAATTGCATATAGTCCCATTTTTGTCCCCCTATGAAAATGAAAGCTTTGTGTGCAAAGGTGTTATTCTGTCGACTTTATAGACACTCATGTAGCACTTTCAAAAAAAGTTCATTTTTGAATTATCTTTTTAATCCTTAGTTCGAGGGGATTGTGTCCTCCGATGTATTCCACATCTATGACAGTAATCACCACAGCTGTGCTGCTTCGGAAAAACTTTCTGCGTCAATGATGTGGATACGCTGTCCCTCGAGGGCCACCGTTGAGCGCCGACGTTACCGGGTGTTATATGTAGGACGCGCAACGCCTGTAGCCTCAGTTCCGTTTTATCCGTGAACGTGTTCGCTTAAGAATCTCGGCGCATCTCTCGGTTCTTCTCCTGTTGAATCGGTTCTTCGTACTTGGTTAATTGTGAAAATATGTAGTCTTCTACCCGAGGTCGGGCTTCAAGAAGTGCCGGGACTGCGGTTCCAAGATGTCGCTTGAGGACCCGCACGACGTCTGCTTGTGGTGCCTCGGCGAGAGCCACACCACCGATGACTGCGATGAAAGCCAGTCCTTGACTTCGAAGGCCTTGCGGGAGCGGAAGAAGAAGTTTGCCTGTAGGTAGGGTTTCCAAACCCCGTAAGTTGAAATCCGCTGTGCTTTCGACCGACGATTCGAGGGGCGACTCTCCGCGTCGGCGCAAGTCCAGGGTGTCCCAGAGTGGTTCCTGCCATTCCTCTGCCTCTTCTAGGCATTTACGGAAGCGCCGTCACCGGTCGCCTTCCCCGTCCCCGTCCCCGTCCTCGTCCGAGGACTCTGCCAGACAGTGGGTCGCTTGTTCCAACAAGCATTCATCTCCGGCGGAATGGGACACGTTTCGCAAGGGGCCACCGCTCGCACACCTTCGGGCTCGGGCAGTCGGCGCAATCAATGGGAGCCGTCGAGGTCCCGATCGGATCGCCATAGCTGTGCCATGTCCAGGTCCTGGCCCTCGAGACTGTTGCAGCCTGTGAGGCCTTCTAAGAAGGCATTGACGCCATCAGCGTCATGTCCGTCGAGGGACTCTCTCGAGGCTCCCGCTCAGAGGAAGCCATCAATGCCATCGGCGCCGAGGCCGTCGAAGGACACGCTCGGGGCTCCAGCCTCGCAGCCATTGTCTGAGTCGTTGGCGCCTCGTTCGACGTCGACACCGATTCCATCGACGCCCTCGAAGCCTTTTGAAGAGTCTTTACCGGAGGTACCCCCGAGGCCAGTGGAAACTCCGAGAGGTGGAAAACAAGGTACTCGAGGTGCCAAAGCCGTGCGAGCAGTTGCCTCTTTGCCCTCAGGCACTGCCGCAGCCGCTTCTGCTCAGTCATGAGGCCATGTCCCATGGTTCACCGGTTGGGGGAAGGCTGGCGCAGCATCTTGTAGAATGGCGTGCCATTACTTCAGATGTGTGGGTTCTGGAGCTCATGGCTACTGTCTTCCTTTCCGGCAGAGGCCTCCCAACCATCCACTGGGGAAGCTCTCTTTGAAGAGTCCGGATCAGCTCCTTGCGCAGGAAATCAAATCCCTGCTGGAGAAAGGCGCCATAGAACTGGTACCTGTAGCGGAGAGGAACAAGGGTTGGTATTCCCCATATCTTTTGATCCCGAAAAAAGACGGGGGATTGAGACCCATCATGGACTTGCGTGATTTGAACAAGCTCCTCAGGAAGGACAAGTTCAAGATGGTTACTCTCTCTCAAGTTCTCCAGGCCCTGCAACTTCAGGACTGGTTGGTGTCTCTCGACCTCAAGGATGCTTACTTTCATGTGCCGATTCATCCCAAGCACAGGAAGTATCCGAGGTTCGCGGTTGGTGACTCGCATTTTCAGTTTCGGGTCCTGCCATTCGGATTGACCTCCGCCCTTTAGGGTCTTCACCAAGCTTATGGTGGTGGTGGCAGCGTATCTCAGGAAAGGGGGATTCACGTCTACCCATACTTGGACGATTGGTTGTTCAGGGCGCGCTCTCCCGAGCAAGTCCTGGATCATCTGTCGGTCACCTGCCACTCCCTTCATTGGGCTTCTCCCTCAACTTAAAGAAGTCCCACTTGACACCTAGCCAGCGGCTCCAGTACATCGGAGCAGTGCTCGACAAATCCGTGGGGCAGTGTTCGCCTCCCCAGGTGAGGGCTCATCACATTCTGCAGATGGTGGACAAGTTTCAACATGCCCAAAGTCTCCCGGCGTTAGAGTTCTTGAGGTTGCTCGGCCTCATGGCATCCTGCATTCTACTGGTGCCAGAGGCCAGGCTGCGGATGAGATCTCTGCAGTGGGGTCTCAAGATGCAGTGGTCGCAGTCCTCCGGCAGGATGTCACATCCCGTTCAGGTGCCGCCCTCGGTCGCTCGGGATCTTCTGTGGTGGGCCATCGAAGGCAATCTGATGAAGGGGGCTCCATTTTGGCTACCCTGGCCAGAGGTGATGATCGTGACGGACGCATCCCTCACGGGATGGGGCGCTCATGCCAACGAGTTGAGTCAGCGGTCGTTGGTCTCGTCTGAGTCCAGACTCCATATCAATCTGTTGGAGCTGAGGGCCATCAGGCTAGCCCTGAAGGATTTTCTACCGTCTGTGAGGAAAGAATGTCCTGATTCTAACAGACAATACAGTGGCCATGCACTACCTCAACAAAAAGGGGGGGGCGGGGTCTCTCCCACTGTGTAGAGGCAATGCAGCCCTGGTTCTGGGCCATCCAGCAGGAAATTTCGATCTCTGCAGTTCATCTGGCTGGAGACGAAAACGAGGCGGCGGACGCTCCGAGCAGGCAGATCACGGCCTCTCACGAGTGGCAGCTGGCTCGGGAAGTTCTTTTGGAGATCTTTGCCCTTTAGGGGACCCCACAAGTGGATCTCTTCGCCACCAGTGTCAACCCGAAGTGCGAAAGATTCTGCTTGCAGTATTTTCTTCCAAGTGGAGCCTTAGGGGACGCGTTCGTAGTGGAGTGGTCCTTACCACTGCTGTACACGTTTCCTCCAGTCCCTGTTATTCTGCAAGTGCTGCGGAGGTTACGGAGGTTCGGTTCCCGAATGATCCTCATTGCTCCGGCATGTGCCAGGAGAGCATGGTACCCGGACCTTCTCGACATGACCATCTGCCCTCCACGCCGTCTTCCCTACCGAGACGATCTGCTCTCACGGGAGGGTGGTCGGGTTCCCCATCCAGAGGTCAAGTCTCTCAACCTTCATGCTTGGTTTCTGAAAGGTTGAGGTACAAGGATTGGGACCTCCCTGAAGACGTGATGGAGGTGTTGCTCTCGGCCAGAAGGCCAGCAACAAAATCCCTGTACCGTTGCCATTAGAGGAAGTTCTGCGACTGGTGCAGGGTGCAGAATGTGGATCCCTTTCAGTGTTCAATTCATGTGGTTCTGTCTTTTTTGCCGCCTTTAGCCCTCAAGGGCCTGCAAGTGGGTAACATTAAGGGTTACCTGGCGGCGCTGTCCATATTCAAGCGCTCGTCTGAGGAGTGTTCTTATTTTAAGATTCCTTTGATTTCTCAGTTTCTGAAAGGGTTAACTAATGTGTTTCCTCCGTCACCTTTCCAGGTGCCTGGTTGGGATTTGAACTTAGTTTTAAAGTTCCTGATGGGAGCTCCGTTTGAGCCCTTACATTCTTGTCCATTGAGACTGTTGTCCTTCAAGACTGTATTTTTAGTTGCGGTTACTTCCGTTCGCAGAGTGAGTGAGTTGCAGGCACTATCCGCCAAACCACCTTGCATGGTGTTCGATAAGGGCAGGGTAGTCTTTAGGATTTGTTCTCCTTTTCTTCCAAAGGTTGTGTCGGAATTTCATTTGAGCCAGAAGGTAGTTCTTCCGACGTTCTATCCTCCTCCGCATCCTGGTAAGGAAGAGGAGAGGCTCCATAGGTTGGATCCTAGGAGAGCTTTAAGTTTCTACAACTCGCGTATGTCCCGGGTCAGAGTGGACGATCAGCTATTTGTAGGATACGCTGGAAGGCGTTTGGGTCAAGCTGTTTCTAAGCAGACCTTGTCCCTTTGGATCATCTTGACAATTTCTGAATGCTACCGTCTGGCGGGTAAGGACCCTCCGGTGGGCTTACGGGCTCATTCTACTAGGGGTGTGGCTGCTTCCACTGCTCTGCAGAGGGGTGTTCCCATTCGTAATATTTGTGAAACACCCACACGTGCCTCTGTCCATACTTTTGTAAAACACTACTGCCTGGATTCTATCCATGGGAAAGATTTGGCCTTTGGTAAGGCGGTCCTCTATTCTGTAATTTGATTGGGCATTCTAAAATTCTAAAAAATGTTCCCACCTCCATACGTTGGTACTGCTTTGAGAGTTTGTCATATATGTGGAATACGTCGGAGGACACAATCCCCTCGAAGAACAAGTTACTTTCTTACCTGGTAACGTTCTTTCGATGGGATGTTCCTCCGACGTATTCCACATCGCACCCTCCCAGCCTGCCCCTCTACAGAATTTCTTATGCGATTGCAGCTTACGTTTCCACAAGGCTTTCTGTAGTCATACTGGCGGAAGATTGGTGCCACACGTTCTGGGGAAAAAACTACAACTGAGGCTACGGGCGTCGTGCGTCCTACATATAACATCCGGTGACGTTGGCGCTTGACGGGGGCCCTCGAGGGACCGCGTATCGACGCAGGACGCAGACGTCGAAAAATTTTCCGAAGCAGCACAGCTGTGGTGATCACTGTCATAGATGTGGAATATGTCGGAGGAACATCCCATCGAAAGAATGTTACCAGATAAGAAAGTAACTTGTTCGTCGGTGTTAAAATTGTACTTGTCCTTGCAATATGTCAGGACCTATCACTATCCGTCTCTGTGATGAGCTCCAGTGCCATACTCCCAAACCTGATGTAATAATAAGGATGTGTTATTTATATAGTGCCTTAAGCCAAAGCGCTTTACAGAGAACATATTTACATACAATTATCATCCTAACTGAAGTTGGTACTCATTTATCGACCTCAGAATGATGAAAGGCTGAGTTGGCTTTGCCAGGATTCGAACCTGCAACCTTCAGATCACGCATAGATTGCAGCAGCGAGCGCTCAACCCGCTGAGCTAGTTTACCAGCTAATGTAAGACCTAAGGAACCAATTTCTAAAACTATTAAATTGCATATACATTTTGGATGGTTGAACTTAATTGGAGTTTCAATCTGAACAACTCTAGTGTGAAACATGAAAATATCACACCGGTAAGAACACTTTCCTTTCATGGGCATGTTTTGATTTTCTAAACGTGCATTCTTCTCACATACCACATTATTCCTAGTATGGTCTTATATAGTTCCTAAATTTCATGATCTTTAAACAGTTACTCTGTGAATAAATATGCTCTGAGAAACTGGTTACTTGTGGTTTACACCTTTTGTCATTATATTGCCCCACCCAGGTCTGTGTATGAGGAGCTTGTTGCCAAAGGGGAAATTGTTCCTGCCCAAGAAGTGCCTCCTCCAACTGTGCCCATGGATTACTCTTGGGCCAGGGTAGGTTTTCATATCTATTCTGCCATTCTCAGTCCTTTCCTAAAGACCCAAACCCACTCCATGCTTGTTTGTTATCCACATAGGATATAATGAATCTAAATGAACGTTATTGGCTTGGACAATGATTATCTTGAATACTTGATATGATTAGGCCTCTTCATACCCTGTGTGAAGTAGGGAGCCCATTAACTAGTGTCTGCTGGAGTGGTTTCTATGTGTTTCTGCTTCTTACTGCTGTTCACAGGATTTCCACATCCTTTTTGCTAGGTGTCCATCTGTTTTTCTCAACCCTTTTGTTGTTCTCCACTCCTATATCTTGTGCTGCATCCCTCTGATTTTATTCAGCTTTTTTTATCAAGTCCTTGTTTCTTCTCTCCAATTCTAGCTGTCCTCTCTTCCCTTCTATAGCAACTATTTTATTCACACATCTGTTCTTCCTTTTCTCACCTCAACCTCTGCCTTTTTGTGTTGCTGCACAGGAGCTTGGCCTAATCCGTAAGCCCGCTTCATTCATGACCAGTATTTGCGATGAAAGGGGGCAAGAGCTGATCTACGCTGGCATGCCCATTACAGAAGTCTTCAAAGAAGACCTTGGAATTGGTGGAGTCTTGGGCCTGCTTTGGTTTCAGAGACGGTAAGAACCATGCACTGAGTTCTCTAAATATAAATGTATACAGGACAGCCTGATGGGCCCTCTATGATTCACTGGGTTTCAGATTTAACAATCACTTGTCATCTGCCTTGATTCACAGTTCTTAACTATTATTTTATTATAAAAATACCTCTCTGTTGTAAACTGCAGAAGCAGGACTATGTGGTGAAGTGCTGATGCTTGAAAAAATAAAATGGCTAAGCGGTAAGTTTGCTGTCCCTGCTTTTGATCAGGTGTGGAGGCCCTCAAAGTGATGAAAAATTGGTGGAGAAGAAGCAAAAATGGAAAAAGTTGAGCTTGGGCGAGCAGAAGATGACATAAGATACCGCTATGGCATGAGTTGTTTAGCCGAAGCCGGAGCGCAATCACCGTCTCATTGGAGCCCTTCCTTGGAGCTGAATCCACTGGTGGTTGAAAGCTTCCCTGTCTAATGGGAGGAACATTCAAATGCTAGCAAGAGTCGTAGGAAACCATATACCAGCGGGGCAAGAATGAGTGGCCTAGACAAATTTCAGACACAGATCTTGTGTCCAAAGAGGAAGAGGGCATGGTGAGAGGGCATGGTGAGAGAGCACCTGAGAATGAGCAGTGCTGAGAGACTGAAAATAATCCGTGATAGAGCTGCAAGTTGGGAATGATTCATCTGCACTGAATGAAAGACTAAAAGAACTGTTGGGAATTGTAATACCGTCCCTACCCAACCTATTGCAAGAGGCTGGGGAGAGAGAAGGGAGGGAGAATGAAAGGGAGAGTGAAGGAGGTGGAAAACCAGTGAGTGTCGTTTATTATAGGGTATTGGAACTCTCCAAAGGAGAGCTTGTGACTGTTCCTAAATTCCACCTGCAGGTAAGACTCTATAAAACTATCCCTCGTTATATATGTCCCCAACTGTTGGGCAAGATTTGGTGCAGTACCCTATGGGAGCACTACAACAACCTTGACCTCCTAGCAATAAGAACCCAACATTTGATAGACGTCTGTACTACACAGGTTGGTAGTGTGGCTGAGCAGCCAGGCTTATCTCAAGAGGAGTCAAAGTGAGCATTACGGTGGTTACACAGAGATTCACAGTGACAAGTATCTGAATTACACACAAGGTTTCTTGATTAAACAATTATTAATTTAACAGTCTGTTTGCATAAGCCTTCCTCAGAAGGGGCAATGTGATAGTAACACACAAATACACTCCAAAATACACACTCCTAGTTTCTCTAAATCGGCAAGTACCCATTTGGGATGGCACACAGACACTTCCTACACCCTCAGGTGACTAAAATAGCTAGGACACTGTGGACATTAATATATCACAGGTACATGTAGAGCAATACTTAGATGTGTGTCAAAGTAAAGAGGTTTCAGAACAAGAAAAGAGATCGCACAAATATTCTTAAAAAGGTTAGTACTTTTGAACGCCCCCCACCCCCAATGCAAAGTAAGTTAACCCTTTCCTGGAAGGAAGGTACCAACACACAATCAGAGGAAAGAAGAGTCATGTCATTCAGGGAGCCAGGCCAGCCAATGTCAATTGGGCAAAGGTCTAGGTGAGCTGAAGCACTTCTTGCAGGTAAGTAAAAGTCTTGCACAATGTTTTAGAAGTCTTTGTAGAGAAAGTAGAATCAATGTAGGGCCACAAGCTGGGAGGTTTCTGAGGGGTAGAAGATGCAAGCAACTCTACAGGAGCAACCAAGCCCAGTCTCAACTGATAAGTAAGACTACAAGACAAGGGGTAAGTTCTATTAAACTGTGCAGTACCTTTGGTTAGAAGAAATGGTTCCAGCTGGCTTCTGTTCCTGTGTGGCTCTGCAGATCCTTGTGTTCCTGTGCTTCAGTCATGGGGACAAGAGGGGGGACTTCTGGCGACTCCTGCAACAAAAGGGGATGATCAGCAACAGCAAAGGGCAAACTTCAATTCAGTGGCACTTCAGCGTTTCAGCTCCTTGCGTCTGACCGCAAATAGCAACACTGCGGTTCTCGGATAACACTTCAGTCTTTCCTTGCTTCTGGGGTCCAGCACTCTGAGTTGGCTCAGGTTTGGTCAGTCCTGCTTCAGGGAAGTTCGGATGATCTTCCTGGCGCTCGGGTCCGACTTAAAAGCGATCCACTCGATTTGGTGTTCCTCTCCCTGGCACTTTGGTTCCAGCAGCAGCATCATTGGAACTACAACCAGCTTCGAGAGGATGTCCAAACAAGTTCACTTTGGAGTTGATTGGTCCCACCGACTCAAAGGGAGAAGCTGAGGCGAATTTAGAGCTTCAGCACAGCAGCAGGGCTTCACCGGGCAAACCAACGGTCCAGGGGTTGCAGCAGGCGTTTCTTCCAAGTTCTTCTTCAGATTCCTTCGTCCAGTGGTCGACCCTGCCTTCCAAGCCAAAAAGCCTTCCCTTTTATGCCGTTTTCTTTCATTCATGCCAGCCTAGCTGTCAATCACACAGCAGGGTGGCTGTCCTTGCTGGACAGCCAGCCGGCCAATCACCTTTGGGTGCATTCCTATAACCAAGGGGATTAAGTACAGGGAGTTTCGGGCACCTACCTCACTTCCTGCCCCTGCCAGACTTACTGGAGCCAGAAGCAGGCTTTCCTCGTGAATCCCGCTAAAGGCAAAATTAACAAAGCGACCAGACCTGGTTTGGCATGCAGAGTAAATCTCAAGAAGGACCTTTCCAACAAGAAATGGCGAAAAAAGACTGGGGCCATTTTGACAAAATGGGCACCCATGGGTGCTTTAGCGCAGCTGTGAACGCAGCCCATGTTAAAAACTCCTGATGGTAGTTAAAAGTAAACCACTGACACCAGCCATTTAATTGTAGAAAGGGTAACATAAAATTGTTACATGCAAAACTAGACAAAGGGGATACTAAGTAACCCCTCCAGCACCCTATTGTGAGATAGTGTGTGCTTGGTCTAGGAAGTTACAAATGTAAGTAAATTAACTTTCAATTTACTGCTCTTGGAAACACTAGTTTAACCAACAGAAGGTATTTAAAACCTTGGAAAATCTGAAATACTTCCCTGTGTCACTGCACTGAAGGTGCCGTGTAACACAATGTAAAAGATGATGCCTATGGAGTTTGTCAGACTCCACAACCAAAAGAAACAGTGTACAAAATCACATTAAAATACATGAGAGAGTGGGAAAAGGGTTGCACTCTCTCCAGGTTAAAAAAAATCAAGTCCTCAAAATCCAGCAAAGTTGCTCAGGGTCTCTAAAGTGGAGGGAATTAGCACATTTCTGAGAATTCTCCCTAACACCCTTCCAGGGCTGGAAACTACAAATACCATGGGACCTCTGACTCACTTGCAGTGCAATGTCTTTCCGTGGACGAACCCTCCCAGAACTTTGGCGAGCTCCAGTTGGAATTCCAGATGCACAATCCCGCTCATCCAAGTCCCCTCACCAGAGTGCAGGATTGCAGAATCGAGGTGGATCGACCAGGCTGGAACCGTTCATTGTTTGAGCTGATAAAAAGGCGCCAAAACCGCAGACAGATGTCGGAGACCAAAGAAATCCTCGCAGAGGGTCCTTTCTCGCAACTGCTGCTGTGACATCTCATTCAGAGTCCTTCCTTTCATCATCAGACCGTGTAATCAGCAGACCTGATCTGTCACTGCTGCTCAGGAAAGAATCCAGCTGCATTTTCTTCAACCTCCCTAAGGTTCTGTGGAACTTACCTCAAGCCGAATAGTCGCTCCAGTGTGATTTTAGTGCGATACCAGGTGTTTGGGTGTCCACCCTTATCTCTTGCCCAGGCTTAACAGCTTGTGCACTTTTAGGGAGTCTTTTGCAGGGTCATTATAACTTGTGTTATCCTACTAAAGCATTGTATTTAAGTAACTGAAGTATCCTGAGGAATTTTACCCTTTCTGCTGCTGCATAAGATTTTTGCACTTATCCTATGCTGACTAAGATGAACTCTTGAATAGTTAGTAACACTTTAAGGCTTCTAATGCTTTGGCAGTCCAATACCTAAGAAGTAAATCACTGCGGATAGTGTAGAATAACCTTTCTTTTCCTCCTTACAGACTTTGAGTGACTATATAGTAAATTAATGAAACTGTAATTTCTCTGTACCAAATGCAGCTGTGTGCCACTACTATTTAAAACAGTAGAACTGTCATTACTGTAATTTTCCGTAACAATTAAGCACGAGCAACTACTAGTGAAGCAATCACCTATGAAAATTATCTGTTCACCACTGCCACCTGTTAAAGCCATAGGGTTGTCACTGTGACCACAAAGTCACAGGAGTAGAGATGAGTGTGATACTAGGTATCCCCTTAGCACTCCACATAAGGTGGTGTGTGCCGATCTCTCATAAGTTAGTTTTAGGAAGGATCCCTCTTTCCTTAAGAACAGTAGTTCTTAGGGAAATTAAAGCATCTCAAAGGGTGCCCAGAACACTGCACATACGGTAAAACATAAAGAACAGAGTTTTCAAAGTCAGAGCAAATAAGAATTAATGAGGGGGAAAAAGGCTCCCCTCATTCAGGAGAGAAAGAAAAAGGTCCAGAAGTTCAGAAAGTGCCAGGGGTCTCACTAGGAGAGGGGATTAAACATAAAACTGATACATCTTCCTAGCTGTGGTCCTGAGCAGCCTAAAGAAAACCAAAAGAACTGTTTTCTGGGTGTTGGTCTAGTCACTTTCCAACATGGCGCAAGAGAAGATGACAAAGGGTGAGATATTATCCAAAAGAGAAGGGCAAAGTAGATTTGTCCTCTAGAGATCAGAAATCCAGGCATACAGAGCAGCATGCACTGTGAAATTGATCTACCCACGCTGGAAGCCAGCTATGCGAAAGAGTAATAAGGAATGTTTTCAGCAAGCAAGATGATCGGCTGTCTTTTATTTGTCATTAAAAGAAATTTAAAGGGCTTATTGTAGCTTTAATTGGTGTTGTGCATCTACAGTCACCACCCACAACAAACACACAATATATGTATTATAATGTTTATAGATTTTTTTAAAGAATGTAAAAAAACAATAATTTCCAAAAGTATAATTACCCTATCTTAAGCAGGACATTATGGTGGTCATGGTCGATCTTGCATTGGTGACGGACTCTGTATTGCTCATTCAGAATCTTGCTTTGTTCGGACACAATCGATTTGTTAGTACCTAGATTTTACAAGACCGGTCACAATTATTTCATTTGCATGATCGTACATCAGTCAACCTTGTACACCACCTCACTTCCCCACCCTCAATGTTTTAAAGATGCCAGCATTACATGGCTTCGGAGGATTTAAAGCCCACTCCTCTTTCAGCATGAACATAACCAAATGCAGTACAAGCTTTATTATCCTGCACACTATTAACCGGAAAGGTCTATTGACCAGTATCATCCCATGGCTGGTAAAAGAATGGTTTGAGTAAAAAAGGGAAAAAAAAATGCAGAATATTTTCCAGGCCAAATAAGAGTCTGAATGGAACTAGTAAACTGAGGAATAGGTCAGGAAGCGTTCTCAAGCTTTTGTTCTATTTTCATGCTTGCTGCCACCCAGATAGCCAGACCTTAATTTATCCAGCAGTGTTCTCAATGATGCCAGATGAGAAAGATTTTACAATTAATGGTGTGACAAGGTCAGTGGTGGTAGACTGTGTGATGGGGCTAGTCTGACCCACGCAGGTGGTACACGTATCTCATCAAGAGCTTCCCGCACCCTTCCAAAGATTGGCACCATAGACGGAGGGGACAGCTGCCCCCTGTCGACTGGAAACCCAAGGTCGAATTAGACATCTTGGATCTACTTGCTCTTCTCCTTTTTCCCCATTCATTACGATCCTAGACGAGGGCACATTATGCCACTTTTCTGAACATTCATTGCAATGGTAAGATTACTATGGTGAACATGGGTGCATTATGAATACTTTTCAGCAGAACATACATAAATGCAGGCAGATGGAGACAGCCAGCTCCCCACTATGGCTGGGCATATCGCTGGGTCAGACAGCAGTGTTTGCCCTGCAACCTGACCTTATCCTGTGACGATTTGCAAGGTGTCGTCACCTCTCCCCGGGGGGGGTGGGTTACACTTTCCCATGAGGGTAGGGAGGTGTAGCTGCTACCAAATAGTCCCCCTATGGGTGGTTTAATGCAGGAGGACCTCTTGGGGAGCGACTCCCCCTCTGGGGATAAGGACGCTCACCTAGGGCACAGCCAGTTGAGCCACATCACTTCCCAACATTCCCTACGTACCCCCTTTCCATACCGAGCCATTTTATCGAGAGTAATCCCATGTATTTTTGTAAAACATGGGGATATTGCCAGAAAATACTAAGACAAGGAAGCACACAGCAACCATGAAGAGTAACCAACGCGTAAGTACTGCCACAAGGTGGCTCACCGGAGGCACGTGGAGTGCCAAAGATAATATCTGCAGATGTTTATGCTGTGCCGTGGCAGAGTCCCTGAGATAAAAAAGAAAGGAAAGAGAAGAGGGAGAGTCAGACCGCGGGGAAGCCGGGAGCCCACTGTGAGTGAGGGCTGGAAGAAAGGATGTGCAGGAAACGCCGGCGCCGGCTGCAAGAGTCTTATTGTAGGTCTGAGGAGAGTAGACCCAACTGTGAGGCCGAAGGAAAGAAGCATAGGTGTGATTGCAACAACGTCGGCCATTTGGCCCAGGGCGAAGCCAGGACCGTAAGGAGTGGAGGACTACAGAGGTGCACCGAGACCTTCGAAGCAGAGGAAGCCGCAGACAAGGAACTGCATCCCAGGAAGGACCAGTGACCTGCTGCATCCCACGGAAAGGTACAATGAGGCACAGGAATCCCATTAGGGATACTCTGGAGGCGGAGAGAGGGACACAGTGTAATGTAATGTTCCTCACAACAGTGGCAGCTTTAGGGCGATTGATGAACAGAACTGTGTAGAGTGCATCAGGAAGGATCTTCCTCGTCCCAGTAGTAACAAAGTAGCTAGTGGACACTGGAAGAGTGAACCAAGCATCCGAGGAGAACTTCCTCATCACAGTGGCAGCAATAAGCCCACTGACCACCAGAGAAGGCTCTGCAACCCCAATGCAAGGGCTCTGAGAACCTCCTCGGCAGAGTGCCAAGAATTAGTCCATTGATCAGAAGAGAAGGGTTTGGGACTTTGCTGGTACAGAGAGAGTGGCAAAACATACAGCAAGTTTAAAGAAATGAAAAATAACTTTTCAAATAAAATACCAGGAGAAGGGAGTCCTTCTCTGTTGGACGACACAAAGACCCTTGGGACATATTCAAAAGACCCCAGGGGAAGGGAGTCATTTCCCCTGGCCTTATTGTGAACTGTAGAGCCCATTACCAGGAGAACGTAATCCTTCTTCGGACCCAGAACGTGGAGTTGTACAAATATTGTGTGGAACCTGCAAGCCAGCGGAAAGGAGTCATTCCCCCTGTGTCATGATCTCTGCTTCCAAAAGGTCAGGGTTTTCCCAACTCCCTTGGAAGCAGATCCATAACCCAGGTTCCGAGTGCCAACCAGTCCCAATTGGGACCTTTTGGACCCAGTCCTGGCGCCAGTGGCACCAGGCTCATAAATATGCCCAGTCCCAGCGCTGGAAGCGCCGGGCTCATAATGCTTGGGTGGACTTACCTGCAGCAGACCATGCTGCTTACTTGCCTGCCAGTTGAGCCTCTGATCCTCTTCTGTTTGGAACTACTTTTCCTGTTGGGTGGGGCTGGAGCCACTCCCTAGATTCAGAACACTGGAACTCTTCTGGAAGGCAGGAACTCTTTTCTTACTTAGGCGTGGCTGTGGAAGGAGACACCTAAGCACTACAGGAGGCTATTTAAACCACACCCGGTGGATGAATCTTGCTTTGCGTTATTCTGCACCCTCTGCAGCAGAACGCTCATCGTGTCTTCTGCATCCGGTCCTGGGCCTAAGGAAAAAGGCTTACCATCCTGAATCCAGTCTTCAGCAACATCTATAAAGACAAGAAAGAACAGGTTAGCATTCCGGCATCTGAAAGGCAAAGGCTTACCTACTCTTCGTGCGCTCCGGAGGTCTTCACACTGCATTCCGGCATCTGAAAGACAAAAGCTTACCAACTCTTCGCACGCTCCGGAGGCCGTCGGCGCTGCATCCCGCATCTGAAAGACAAAACAAGGTGCGTTTAAAGACATTGGGGAACTTTAATACTCACGTGCCATTACTCCTTTCCACATCTAACCCAGTGGGTATCCCGGCACCCTGCAGCCGCTCCGAACTTGTACCTGCAAAATAAAAAGACAGTTAGAGCGCATCGTGAAGCTGGCAACAAGCGCTTACTTACGTGCTTCCAGGCGCTTCTATTCATCACACGGGCTCCATCTTCAACTCACTTCAGCCCGTCATCCGCCATCGCCGGAACCCTGCAAAACAAGAGACATCATTATTAAAGACTTTAAAGACATTTGAGTTACTCGAAACTTACCGTTCGTGCAGTAAACGACGGACAGCAGTCCTCTGAAGTCAAGAGGCCTGCGCTACCTATCCAGTGAAGAAACTGGTTACAGCACCCTGCCCCGAGGCAGATGGAGAGCTCGGCATTCACTTACCTAAGGTGAGAGCGTTAACCTGTGGGGGTCTACAGGAGAGGAGAAGAGGAAACAGATAGGGACACCCCAATAACCCCAGTTCATTAACCCCGTATTTTCTATCTGCAGACATCTTACTCTGCATGTCAGGCATACAGGGCACAAAGGTCCAGCCCAAAGAGCCAACCGGGTGCTGCACATCACCTTTGAAGATACGGTAGTCGCCCAGTCAAGACCGGCGCCTCTGCGAGAATCAGGTGAGCGTTACACCCTGTAACCTTTTTTGCAAGAGAACATTCTTTTGAACACCACCAGAATACCATGAGATGGGAGTGCTTCTCCTTGGGAAGGAACTTACTGTTGGATTATATCAGTCTTTAGTTGTAGTGTAAGGGATAGAAGTAGCTTGTGACACAGGATGGTGGACTATTTTGAAGGACATTCTGATGGATCCTTTATTTGTTTGAAGCAGAGAAACCTCTCTTAGATGATCAGGATACAAGGGTCTTTTTTCCATAAAGAAGTCTGTAAACACCACCATTCCTTCTGCTTCCTTCTTCGACACTCCCTTACAATCCCTAACCCTATCTTAAAGCCATATAAAACTTCCCTTGCCTGGTGGGCACAAGGGGGTGGTTCTTGTTAAAACTTGTTAAAACATGGCTCTTTGATAAGTATGACTAATGTATTACTCTCCATGGAACTTTTCCTCAATCCTCTCTGCAACAAATCACACAATACCCCCGGGTTTGGACGTTCTATAAATGTCCTAAATAAATCATTAGTACCTGACATGGTTACCATGGCACAAGTTACTTTTTTTTTTTAAATTTGTTTATTTATAAAACAGCAGCAGGAGAACAGATACATTCGCAATGCTTATAGCCTCACAGCGCCTATAGCACAGAAAAACATGTTCCTCCCACCCCCAAGACCCCAGGCAGGCCCCGTCCCGAGCCTCACTCAGCCTGATCCGGGGCCGAACAGTCGCCCATCGAATCCAGGGCTCTCGCAACCAAGCGTGGCTTGAAGGTCAGGGCCGGATAGTTCTGATCGTAGTCCAGGACTGGAGCCCAGATGTCATTAAACCGGTGGAGCAAACCCACCTTAGCTGCCGTGATCTTTTCCGCTATCAGGATGTCCCACAACTTAAGCCACCAGAGCGTTATAAGGGGTCCCTCCACCGACTTCCAGGTGCGAGCCACTGTGATCCTGGCCGCCAGGAGGAATTGGGAGATCAGCGTTGCCCTCCTTCCAGATCTCGGATACAAGCCCGGGAGCGGTACCCCCAGGAGGACTTGCTCAGCCGCAAGCGGGAGTTCAACTTGGGTGATGTCCTTTATGATGGCCAGGCATTGACTCCAGAACTCTCCCACCTTAGGGCATGTCCACCACATGTGGAAATAGGAACCCAGGTGGCCACAAAGGCGCCAGCAATGGGGATCTAGGGCTTTCTGGAAGCGGTGGAGGCGCAAGGGGGGATAGTAGGCACAAGTTACTTTTAAATGTCTGTGTTATCCCAGGGTAGTTATAACAACATACACGTGTGCTTTGGAGTAGGTTGGTGGCGGCTGTAATTTTTGTATTGTTTTACCAATGGTAGCCCAACGCACCAATATGTTAGCACTGACTCACTAATATATTTTTAAGCCCTGCTACCAGACATTTTGTTTTGGGCTATACCTTTCTGTCTGTGTGAAACACACAGCAGGCATAAAGTGGCTGTTGTGTTGGTGTGGACACGGCCTGAACCCACCCTTGCACCCTCTGTTGTGGTTTCAAGTCGTGTAGACTGGTTTAAAGTTCCCAGACTTCCCCATCTGTTGTGCGACTGGGCCTGTGGGAGTGAGCCAGTCCGTTGGGTGGTTTTTAGGGCAGGCCTGATTGGCTGGACGTCAAAACTTTAATTTGCTGCCCTGTGATTGTATTGGAGGGATGGTTTAGGCCAGCCTTTACTTGAATGTTTTCAGAGTGAGATCCTATCTATTCCCCAAATTCTACACCTGAGCTACTGAAAACTCCTGCTGAAGATGGGCTGCTGCTGAGGGCCCTTGTGTGGTTATACTGGCTGGACTATGGCTCCTGTATCTTTGCTCTGTTTTTTCTAAAACTGTTGAAAGCCCACCTTGAGTTCTTCCTCATTGCCCCAGACCATTCCTTCCTCCTGGTTAGATGTCTAGTTGCAAATTGGGGGCAGTTTCCTGACCATTGTTGTGCTACCTCTCTGCTAAATCATCTTGGACCAAGTTCCTTGAGGTAGTGCCCCTGCCCTGGAAGTCTTGTTGATTGCTATCATCCTACCACAGCTACGTCTAGGGATGCCGCAGACACCTCCTGCCCTTGCCACAGCTGTGACACCATTTCTTGCAGGCTGCTCTTTTCTGATCCCTTAAGCTTCCTGGAGCTTTGACTAGTTCCTAAATTGTCCTGTTGCCATTTCTTCAGAAGATGACGTGTCTACCTTGCAGGCCTTCCTAATAGGTGTCCTTTTTTTTATCAGTGTTGGGTCGTTCGGGTGTTCATTGGGTTATGGTTTTGAGTTCTTTCAAGTCTGAGGTCCCAACTGTGACTAGCTTACCGAAATTCTGATGCCTAACCTCACAGGTCCTGCACCATTCCACAGCCAAATCTTCCTCATCAGTGCTCTCCGTAGCTCTGCCTTTTCCTGGTCACTTCTTCTGCTCCACCTGTGGGATAAAATAACATATCTAGTTTTCCCCACAACTGCGGTAGGCCTATTGAATTTGTTCTATTTATTCTTTATGGGTAAAAAACTTCTGAAGCTCTGTAATAGTAAACTTTTTCCAAGGAGAAGCCTCTGCCAGAGTTGATGCCGAGCTTGCCAAACATTTCTTTTAAATCTGTACTTGAAGTAACACGCATCTACTTATTTTTCATCCCCATATGTTGCCAATAGTTGGTTAAATAGAGGGAAGCTAACAAATGTATTCCCCATTAGTAGCTCTTGTACACCCAAGTGTAGGCTCCTCTTTTACCGGTACCATCAAGTCATCCTCTATGCTGCAGGTTCTCTTTGTAAGTGAGCCCAAGCTCTTTAGTTTAGATCTGGCGAGGCACTCGTACCAATGAGCCAGTGTTGCATCAGAGGATTCCCCAAGTCAAATCTTTATTAAATCTCTATGCAGTTTCCAAATATCTTAAAACATTTTTGAAAAACTGTTTTACACATTTCAGGTGCTTAATAAAATGCAAACTAGTCTAAAATGATATCTAAAAATAAATGAATAGTCCAACAAGATACAAAAAGGACCCCTAACCTCACATAACCCGGCTATAAATAGCAACTACTTGGTTCTCGCAACACCCGGAAAATTTACATAGCCCTGCCTGTATGTTTATAAGGGTAAGCAAGTCTTACATTGCCTCCCTTCTTTTTTTTTTTTTAATGCATATTTGGTTTGATGAAATGGCCATATTCTCAGTTGCCCAATCCATCGGTCCTAATTTTCTTTAAATTTTTTTAACCTTGCAAGAAGTTTACAAAGCAAGTCCAAAATGGCAAAAGTACTTGAAGGGAGGGGGAAGGGGATGTAATACCCTAACTCCCTTTTCTTAAATAGTGATACCAGTTCTGCCTTTTTCCTGGAAGCTTGTTTGGTCCCCTCAAGTCCCAGCTAGTTGATCACAGGCTTGCAACGTAACCTTTCAGCGGCACGCCTGATTCAGAATAAGTGGCAAGAGCAGCAACCCTGCATTAGTAGATTGCCAGGCCATTCTTCTCACCACTTAATATTTATCCTACTCCACACAATGTTCAGGGGATCCAGTCTAATCTTGTCCGCTCCTAGATAATGTCTATTTAGATCCCCAAAGTCTAAGATGGCAACTAGGAGTTCATGGTGACTTTCCAGACTCTGCACAAGTTGGCAATTCAGCACCCTATCTCAAGATTTTAAGTTCATATTCCTGTATTTCATCAATTGTTCCAGGATATTGCTGATCCAGAGAGGTAAGTGGGTACCACTGGGAGGTGCAGCATCAATCTTCCATTCACTGAGATTTTTCCAATGTTTGCATTCAAATGCCAGATTTATTAGGATTGTCTTTTCTCAAATGACACCCAATTCATTTCGTAATCCTTGCAATTTAAACTCGAACTTCAATTTCTCAAGTACTTTGCCATTAGGCAATGCAAATTTGATATGCATGTTTTATAACTTCAACGAAGGAAAGACTTTGACTGGTGACATGTCCTTGATACTAAAGCTGTACTCTAAGACCTTTGCTGATTTGTGACTGCTAATGCCATTGAAAATGTCTCCTCCCCATGCACCCCACCCCGCACTGTTATGGAAATGCTCCTTTCCATTGCAACTGTGAAGAACCAGAGGGTGATTCTTAACCTAGTGCCCGGGTATTCCATACTCAGGTGGCCAGGAAGAGGCCATAGCTTTTGGATCCCAGCACTGGGGTGGACATGTGAGGGAGGATCATCTGGGTAGGCGGTCCTTGGAGTAGAAGTGAAGCACCCAATGCTGAGGCATGGTATCTCCTTTTTCCGCAACCCATCTAACCCCTATCCCTATTTTATTTTATGGGAAACTACAAATCCATAATTCCTCCCCACTTTGTCTTGACAGAAGTACTGCACCAAGGAAGATGAGGAATGAATCAGAAGGCTTACTTCCCCTGACTTGCATTGGGCCTGTCCCTGTAATGAGGCCAGGCACTTATCTCAAATGATGTACACCTGCCACTTATTAATACTCCTTGTGAAAATAAAAGGTGGTGCGCGCACATGCACACTTTTTTGAGCGAAGTTGGGTACGAGAAGGAACAGCTCTTCTGAGGCTAAGGCGAACCAGGCTGTGGGAGTTGGAAGGCCAACGGGCTGATAAACAATTTGAGAGGATTGAGAGAAAGACGGGCAAGATTTCCAAGCTTTCAGGAAGGCATGAGTGTTTGACAAGCAGAGCCCAGCGGGCAGAGGAAAGAAACCTTCAGAGTGCGACGAAACGGCCGGTGACTCTCGCGGGTGAACATCAGAGTTGAGGAGCAGAGGTGCTAGTAACGGCCTTGTGCTGCGAGTGAAAGCTAAAGATGAAAGAAGTTCATTTAACGCAACCAGTGAGTTATCGAGGGCAACAAAAGTCTGATTGTTAAAGGGAAAGTAACTGTGATGTGGAAAATTGAAGGATACGCATGTGCCGATAAAACGCAAATGAAGAGGAAAATTGTTACAAGTGAAGGATACAAAGTCTCAGACGGGTCCTGCGAGAGTAAGTCGCACATTCGAAAGTTTCTGTGAAATATTATGAACGTATGAAATCTATTGTGAGCAGAGATCAAAGGAAAGAAAGTTGAGTAAGAGGAAAGTGAACTATGTGAAACGTGCCAAGAGGGCAAAAGTGAAACATAAGAACTTTGGAAAAGGCCAAGAAGGCAAGTGAAAGCAAATAAGAACTAAAAGTACCAAGAGGCATTGATGCGGCAAGAGAAGATTGTAAATTAAAGGACTGTGGAAAGAGTGGTCAAAGTGATCATGCAGAGGTATATGTAAATTCCTTGCAGTTTCAAGTCTTTGACAGTGAAAGATATCTTAGGTAAAAATGTCCTGAATGGAACCCCCACAGAGAACAAGACAGGCTCGAGCCCAGCAGAGGGAAGCCTGCGCAGAACTGTGAGTGATTGAAGGCATATGAACTGAGTATTGATGGCAAGGTGGGCTGGTGAAGCCTTAGGAAGCGATTGAACTACCAGAAGTTGAAAGCCAAATATCGACCTGTTGATCTGTACCAGTAAGCCAAAGTTTGCAAGACTGATAGAACTGTGCCATCCACCTATTCTTTGTTTATTAAGAGAGACTCTAGACCCCATGGGGTTAAACCTGGGGAAGGTAGTAAGTACTGAAGCCATTCTGACCTTTCTTTTTGACACCATTTTCCTTTTTGTATTCCCTTAATACACTTGTTATCTTGAGAAGGAGGGCAAGGTTAGGATTTCTTAGTAAAGGCCTTTTTTATTTTGACCAGGCTGACTTGGACGGATTTGTTATTGTTTAATGGTCGAGAATGCTCCCATTTTAGAGTCTGGTGCCAGTTAGAAATTCTACCATCCCAATCAAATTCATAAATAAAGGTTTTGAAACTTGGATCTATTTTGTCTTTGTCTACTGCTCGATACCATGCCTTCCTCACACAACACTGTTTTGTCCTATGTTGGTACTGTAACTGAAAGGTTTCTCTTTTCTTCATCAGGGTCCCAAAGTACGCCTGCCAGTTCATTGAAATGTGTTTGATGGTGACTGCAGATCATGGGCCTGCTGTGTCAGGAGCTCACAACACCATTGTCTGTGCGCGTGCCGGGAAAGACTTGATCTCTAGCGTTACTTCTGGACTGCTAACAATTGTAAGCATGTTAAGTTTCATCTCTTGCAAAATTCATCTGCCCGTTTGTTTTAACCTGTTATGCTCACTGCTACCCTTGCAGCACAGACAGTCTTGAGCATTGACCACAGCTGTCTGCTGATTCAGCAAAGTGTGGTATTCCAGCTGTTTGGTATTGCTCCTTAGACATGCAAGACAACCAGTGTAGAGCGTGGTCATAGTCTGTATCCTGGCATACTTAATCAACAAGGTTTCCCGACCCTATGGATCCTGTAGCAGTTCATTGTAGTAGCTTGTGTTTGGTTGCCTTTTTTATAATTGAGTGGAAAATTGACGAATAATTCTATGGGAATAGGCAATGTTTGGGTAGGTATTTATTCAATATAAGCATCTTCAATGCATTGCCCTTCTCTCACTTGACAGGGAGACCGTTTCGGTGGAGCGCTGGATGCAGCTGCTAAAATGTTCAGCAAAGCTTTCGACAGCGGCATCATCCCCATGGAGTTTGTCAACAGGATGAAGAAGGATGGGAAGCTAATCATGGGCATCGGGCACAGAGTGAAGTCTGTAAGTATAATTTCCTCTTGTGCTAATTTCCTCTTGTGCACAAGATGGCACACATAAGCATAACGTTATGAGCATGCTTGCACATCTCAGTGTATGCGATCACGTAACCTGACCTAACATCACTTGGTAACACTATTTCTGATGTTTGTTAATCTGCTTAGAATCACATGCTGTGCATAGGTCCGACATCCAGTGGTCACTGCGGAGTATTGCATTTTGTTTTTCGTAGTCGAAAAGGGGACGTCGACAAGGCGTGTCTGTAACACTATCCCTATAGTGACGTGCGTTGTACCCACAATCCCTCACGCGTCGAGGTCCCTCAGATTGTTTTTTTCCGCCCAGCTTCTGGTCGCCTTACGCGGAGCTCCTAGAGACACATTGCAAATACTTACTACGGACCTCGGTCCTTAATTATACTTATTATATTGTTAAACATCCCTCTACTCGACGTTAGCTGTGAAGCTGTTTCTCCGCCGAGCAAGTTTTCGACGGAGGGGATCCTTCGGCGCTGCCGAACACGTGGCCTGGCCTCGCCGGCCAACATACAGTAGGGCGAGTGGGGGTTCGAACTTCTATCTTCTCTTTGAGAATGTCTTTCTTTCTCACCTATCGTTCCCTTGGGGTTGTTATCACCAGTTATTATTGCCTCAGCTATGGAGAGGACACCTTTTAAGTTTTGCCCACGCTGTAGGGGCAAATACACTTGGAAGGATAAACACAAGCTCTGTAATCGTTGCTTGCCCCTCGATCATAAGGAGGACAGCTGCGCGGCCTGTAAGCTCTTGAAACCAAGAACTCTTAAAGAACGGAAAGTTAAGAGGTGGGCGGACTACGCTATGTCGAAGTCAGTTTCCTCACCCGCCGCCGCTGTTACAGAAAGTGACGAGGAGGGTGATAACTCGACGTCCGTTACGGAAGTCATTAACCCCCAGAAGGAGCGCTCGCGCTCCTCTACGTCCGTCCCCGGCCCCGATGGGCTCGGCTCACGCCCTGCTTATGGGGATGAACACCCCGGTGACAAGGACGTACATAGACCCCATAGGCCTAAGCACACAACCCACGGCTCTTCTTCGTCGAGGACGAAGGATCCATCAGCGCCGAAGGAGATGCAGGGCACTCCGGCGTCTACCTCAGACCGTAAGGGTCTCAAGCCCCACCCGCAAACGCAGCCGCGACCAGCGATTGGGCTTTCATCAAACACGGGCGCTACCTCAAAAACATCCGACGTAACGCTCCATAGAGCGGCCGTCGAGAAACAACACGTAACGCAGGCAACGTCGACACCAGAGCCCTCTACTGACGAACTCGTTGTCGAGAGCCTGGCGAGAATTGTTTCCGAAGACAAACGTAAGCGGACGACGAAACAGACGTCGAATACCGCACCAAAAGCTATAGAAACGCCGAAAAAGCACAAGAGTAGCCAGGAACTGCCCCCTTCATCTAAGGGCACTTCTGAACTACCGGAGGGCTTTTCTGAGGGCGACGGAAACCTTTCGTCGACGTTGTGGGAGCGTTCTAAGCGTTTGGAAGGTGAAAACACTGATTACCCCCCTCTAGACTATTCAGGGGTTCCCCATGAGACCCTTGAAAGACTCCATTCTTGTATGGAGAAAATGGAAAGGTTTTTGGGTAGCCAAAACCCACCCACACCCAAAAGACCAAGAGAATGGACCCAGGATGACCCTAGGGTCAAGATTCCTAGGCTGTTTCCCCCTTCTACAGACGCATATGACCTCACTGAAGAGGAGCAATACCTCCAGGAAGATGAGGAGTATTTGGGTGGAGAGGAAGAACATGAAGAGGGGTTTGAAAAAGACCCTTACACTAGTGCAGGAGCTTTTGAAGAAGATACAGCTACCTCACAGCCCTGGCAATCCCCATCAGTGCACTCAGACCCTGATGTCTTTCACCCTTCTTCTCCCAAGGATTCACCTATTGGAAACACCTCCCCCATAGATGACCAACCTTCACTTAATGCACTATTGCGCAAGGCAGCAGCTCATTTTGAAATAGACACAGGGGAGACTCTTCCGGACATAGACTTTGTAGAAAAAGTTATTAAAGAAAAAGCCCCGGTTAGTCAGTCTATTCCGCTCCTGGCTTCTATAAGGAGAAGAATAACTCCTTCCCTTTCCAATCCAGCCTTAGTCAGAGGGGTCAACCCTCGGATAGAAAAGCTATTCAGCCCTTCGTCCTCTGACCCTTTGTACATCAACTCCCTTGTAGTTACTAATACAAGAAAAAGAGCGGGGGTACCACTATCCACTAGTGAGGCACCACCTGACAAAGAGGGCAAAAAGCTCTATGCACTTGGGAAGAGAATCACGACCTCCGCCGCCTTCTCAACTAGGATTGCAAATAACAATTCCCTACTAGCTAGCTACGCAGATGCACAGTGGAGCAAGCTGCGCAGCGAAGCAGAGGACGCACCAGAACCCCTGCGTTCACGCCTGCTAGCTATAATCTCAGAGGTAACTCTTGTAAACCAGGGCATCGTAAAGAACTCCTTAGATGCCGCAGAGACGGCTGGCCGTTCCCTGGTTCAGGGAATACTTCTCAAACGCCATGTCTGGCTGCGCAATTCGGGATTTAAGCCGGAAACCCAGGCTTCCCTGATAAATAAGCCCATAGAACAAACACATCTGTTTGGGAAAGCATTTGATGAGGCCCTAGAAAATGCGAAGAAAGAGTTTGATACCATCAAGACTCTTGACCAAATTTCTAGGCCACCTAACAGACGCAGCTATGGCAATAGACGCTCCTTTCGTGGCCAACGCCAGCAGCAAAGCCAACAGCAATTTTACTCTGCTACCAACTGGCCCTCTAACCAAAGCACCCAGTTCAGTCAAAGAGGCCAACGTCGTGGCAAAGGAAGAGGTCGCGGCTCCAGCCCCAAAGGTCCCACGCCCAATACCAACAAATGACCCGAAGATTCGGGTCCCCTCCCATGCATCACCGGTCGGGGGCCGGCTAACATCGTTCCTTTCAGCATGGGAGGGAATAACGTCAGACCGCTGGGTATTATCCACCATAGCCCACGGATACTGCATCGAATTCAACGGTTCCCCGAAATACAGACCCCCACGGAACCGACGCATGACACCGGAACACCTCACTATTCTTCAAGAAGTAGAAGAGCTACTGAAAAAAGAAGCTATAGAGGCTGTCCCCCCTATCTCAGGTAACAGAAGGTATTTATTCAGTGTACTTCCTTGTACCCAAAAAGGATTTAACCATGCGCCCTGTATTAGATCTGCGCCCAGCGAACAAGTTTGTCAAACCCCAAAAGTTTCGTATGGTGACCTTGCAGGAAGTAATCCCACTGTTATCACAGGGGGATTACATGACAACACTAGACATGAAAGATGCATACTTTCATATTTTAATGTTGCCAGCGCACAGAAAATACCTCGGGTTCAAGATAGAGAACAAACACTACCAGTTCAGAGTACTACCCTTCGGGATAGCATCTGCACCAAGGGTATTCACGAAAGTACTGGCAGTGGCAGCGGCCCACCTGCGCTGGTTATCCATCCCGGTATACCCTTACCTCGACGACTGGCTCATAACAGGGGATTCTTATGAAACATGCTTCTCCAATACCCAAAAGACCGTAGACCTTTTGTCCCAACTGGGCTTCTCCATCAACGAAAAGAAGTCCAGCTTAGACCCTGTCTTGATATTGGGCAAAATCTTCCTCGGGGCCAGCCCTTTGAGAGCAAAAATACCCAATTCAGCCCAAAATACAGGTTCTATTGTGCTGAGCAGTGATCTCATGCAAGTGACAAATGACACCCTCAAAGTGTTAGCATATTTATTCTAAGCAGTGAATTTCATATACATTTGGGATTCAAGTTAGAGAATATTACAAAGCATAAAACAAAGAGCAATGCAAAATATAGTGAAACATGGAACTTAGATAAACATAGAGAAATATAGAGAAACATAGAGAAACACAGTCTTACGTCCCTTAATCTCAGCCCTGGGAGACCTGGGTTTCTCATAAGCTAGCTGTAAAACAAGCCCCGCTCATAGAAAAACAAGGCTGGAGGACACCGTGAGAGCCAATTCCGGGCACCTGACTGTACACGAATCAAGTCCACAGGCGATCTCCCCCTGATCCCATGTGTGCATGGATACTTTATAATCTCTTGCTGTCAGTCACCATGACGCATAGTTCCAGAACTTTCTCTGTGAGGCTGGTTCATGGAAAAAACCCAGCTCTCTCTGAGATGCTCCCTGCTCGCTCCTACCCCCTCCCTTGTTCCCATCTGCGCTGGCTGAGGAATGTCTTATCAGTACCTTCCCAGAGAAAAGGAAGATTAGCTTGGAGCCAGGGCTAACGTTAGTGAGGCTGAATATTCTAAGGGAAGCAGGGATGTATTAACCCCATCTGCAAGCTCTAAAAGGCATGCACTCATAGCTTAGTGTTTATAGCGCTTAAGACTGGCTATCTAAGCGCTATATAGGTGCCATGATGTTCCAAACACTCCAAAAACCTATTAGCTACATAGCTAGGGGCCCTCCCTGCCTGTCTATCAACAATGCTTAATTTGACCTATCTCATACTAGGCCTGCATATTCCTTGTAGCTCACTACTGCATAATGGAAGTGCTACAACAGACTACTGTCAGCATTTTTAGCACATACTTTGAATACACTATTGGCTTTCAGCGGCTAATGCTGTCATCTAAAGCCCTGATTGGCAAGGTTGCAATTTCGTGTATCACTACATTCCACCCCTATTCAACGTTTGTGCGACAAATGCTGACTAATACCTATCAATATAGTATTTAGTGCAGTGATAAAGACCTTGGGGCTTTGCAAGAGGTTTAAGCAAACTATCTTATAGCGGTTAGTTAGCGTGGCATGCAAGGTAAAACACTACCTAAACAAAAATGTACACAAAGTGAACAGTGACATATACCCTTGCCAAAACCTGGCCTACACAAAAAATACCTGCACCAAGTGAACATGGACATTTACTCTAGCCAAAACATGGCCTACACAAAAATACCTAAATCAATTTTGTATAACTGATTGTCAGTTAAAAAGCAGCATGCAGTTAAAATGTCAAGGCAATCCAGTGTAGTCTAATCTACAATGCACTATTGCATTTATGTATGGTTACCAATTCTAAAACCTGGCAGCCTTTCACCCTAAGGGCCTACCCTCCCCCTGATCCCAGGGCATTCAAGCGTGACTATGGGCTGTGTGACTAGACACTTCCCCCAGGTAGGTGGAACCCAACCAGAAACCATCTAATTTCGTGAACAAGGTGAACCCATGGGCACCAGGTTGTCTAAATAAAAACAATTCTACTAATTTACATCAAAGCATGGCATGTGTTATTCATGCAATCAAAAAGCAAGCAATTCAATCCATATGTATGCTGGTAACTGTAGCTCTGCGTGCCAGTGTGTGGAGGATGGTTGCCCCCACCCAGTAAAAAGCCAACACCTGCTGATTTAACAATGTTTGCCATACAATGCATTGTGTGTATTTAGCAGTCTTGTTGACCTGCCCTATGGCAGACAAAAATGTCTTCATGTCTAAAATCCTGCCATCTTCAGTTGGCTGTCAATACTTGTAGCAGTGCTGGGCATATCAATGGGCCCCACTAGGCCAGAAGTTCTATAGCAGAGCTGGCATCAGAACCCATAGTGGCTAGCTTATTGTGCACAGTTTCTATGTCACAAGCATATAAAGCTCCTGCAATTAATGAATCTAGCTCCCTAGCTACGCGCACTCTAGTGATGGGCCATAGAAATGGACTCCATTTGTAGCAGCTTGGTAGTACTAAGGAAACATTGCCTCATGATAAATCTATGTCTAAGTGTAGCACTGTAATAATGAAGGTGTGCATTACCAGTCTACAATTTACATGTTGTCTTACCACTGGAAAATCTAACAGGTTCACAGTGTCTACCTTCTGTGACTTGGAGAATACCCTTCTTCAAGTGGGATATCTACCATATACAATATTAACTTTAGCCACAAACACCATACTACTATCCGGCAGTGGCTGTTTCATCACACCATGGAAAAAATTCATTTAGTCAAGTTATAGTTCATTAAATCTTGGCGAGAACACTCGCTGCAGTTCTTGGTCAGAAAAACATCACATTAGACAAATTAAACAAATGGTATCCATTCAGTGACAAAAGATGCCTGACAATGTGCCAGGCCAGTACACTAGCAATTCCATGTGGATACTCATTTGTAGCGCTTTTCCAAAGAATTATTCCAAATGTTTACAATCAAAAGGTGACTCTTTGCATTAGTGTGCTGGAGACAGCTGTCCCCACAAAAACATGAAACTGGTTGGTTTAACAAAAAAAACCGTGTCACACTCTGTGTCATAAAATCAAACATCAAGTCAGTCATGGTTTCATTTACCTGCCTTAAGCTGGCTGTAAAAGTATCCAGTGTTTCAAAGATTACCATTTCAAATTATAGCTCATACACTTGGCAGCATTACTTCAATTAAGAATCTTAACCTACGCACAGGTGACTTTGATGTGCGCACTCATCTTATCTCAAAATTAATTACACTCCTGCTTGCATAATTCTGCTGCCCCAACAGTTCATAAATCATTCTCCTGCCTACGTGCAATGTAGAATATTTTTTTTTTTTTCAAAAAACAAAACATCTCTGGTTAAAGCCATTCAGTTGGAAGAGTAAAACCATTTGGTTTTTTCAGATTCATCTCAACAGTGCATTTAAAAACCATTTTTCAATGTGTTAGCATTCAATTGCTGTGTCACACAGCTGTATGTGGTGCCTGATGTTACAGTCCACAATTCATTGTCCATAGTCCTTTAAACAAGAAAGGGCAAAACATGTCATTTAAATGTGTAGCATCAAATACTTGATAATTAGCCAAGTCTGCACCGTGCCAGTTCAGCAAAAGTTATTACTCTGTTGGACACTATTCGCAGGTTACAGCATTGAGTGCGGTGCAGGGCACGTTAAAGTTGAAATAGCATGTCGCAGTGGCTCGCTTTCTCTGAGAATGCGTCTGACCCTGTCACCCACAAACTGCATATTAATTTCTGATATTATGAAATGTCTTGTCGTGCTTTGCCTAGGCAAAATACAAACAGAAATGTTAGGATTTCATCAAAAGTTCAATATCAGCGTTATCCACCCCTTCCCATAATACCACCCCCATCTTCAAAAAGTCTCATCAGGTAACTACACACTTTGTCATTGCTACTGCAATTATTTATCACCTTTCTGCATGTTTCTGGGGGCTTATTTACACTCAACCATACGGGGTGTAACTGCCTAATCACAAACTCATTTGTGCAATGCAATCATAGCTGGTCAATGGTACCTCAGACTGATCTGTGCTTTTACAAAGCCATATAGTAAGTACCCAGGTCGCACAATGCTTTTCTTTTTTTTTCACCAAAGCGATCACCAATGCCAGGCGCCAACTTGCTTCCAGTGTCCCATGATCTTGGTTTAGGTTGCCCTGCTGGCATCACTCCATTTTTCAAAGGTAAAGTCTTTCAGTCCAATACCGCTTGCAGTTGTACGAGCAGCTTTGTTTATTTATCTTTCTTTTCTTAGCAGTGTCTTTTCAAGCCTCTGGTTTTTTCACTTGTCATTTTTTCAAAGGGCGTTTGCTGTTTTTGAACCACTCCTTTGAGTGCGATAGTCTGAGTCAGTTTCTTTTGTTGCTTCAACAAATCATTCATTCTTGCACTAAGCCGTGTGGCTTCTGGATCATGGCTAATGTGCAGTGTTCATGTTGTACTTCAAAGCCCCGCTCTGCATGTTGTCTCTTGCAAAACGGCTAAGCACTTTTTGTCAGTTTTGCTTCCATCTGGAAGGCCATAATGTCTTTGTCAGTTACTCCATCCCTGGCAATGTAGCTTGCAGTTTGCCAGATGTGTATTTTCTCTTCTCAAAGCGCCTAGAGGTTTCTTCTCCAGTGCACAGCGCTTTACTTCAGTTCACATCACATGGAGCATTGGAATGCAGCTTGCACAGCAATAGCGTTTCACTTCACTTCACATCACATCACATGGGAATGCGGTTTGCACAGTAATGTCTGTTGGAATGGGCAGCTGTCTTTTCTTGGCCCATTCACAGATGCATAGGTAAATGTTCAGATGTGATGTGCCCGTCTGCCATCCTGCATGAAGCCTTTGCTCCGTACCACAGTTTACTGGGCAAATTCTTTACTTTTTGAACAGCTCTCTGTTTTTGCTCCCCCTTCCTCAGGAATGCAGGCATGTTTATCTTTCGTGTGCACCTGGCAGCGCCATTAGCACGCAGCTTATCTCTTTTGCCTATAACTCTTATACTGTGGCGGCTTCACTCGTTTCAGACAATTCATCCAGATTAACTCTTTCTTGTACTGTTTCTGCTTTTGTTTGCCTTCACGCACCTCGCCCAAGACAGCTTCAAGGCACAAGCTCTGCACACACAGCAAGACTCTTGTTTTTCAAAAGCGGCACTTTTCTTGTCATTTTTCTACTCCATGTAATTTTGCAAAATGTCAAAGCGTCTTTTTTTTCTTGTAATGTGCGATCTTTCAAGAGAACTCACAACCCATTAAATCTTTGTGCTATCTTATCACACACAGATGTTTCATTCTGTTGTACCATTGCCAAACTATAACCACTCATTTCAGTGCATTTAAAAAATAAAAATGCCATATTTAGTGCAGCTCCCTGCACGTTTTTTTTCTGCAAGAACAACCCACACTCTATTGCTTGTGGGCTGTTTAATGTGTCAACAACATTTTTCCCCATGTATCACAGTCAACAGGTCACTATTTCCAAAGCATACATCACTTATAAGGCAACAGCACAAATCCATGGCATAGCATGGGGACAGTCAAAAATACTCCAGGGGCAATTTAGAAAAATATAAATTGTTTTTCCCCCCAACCATTGCAAACTGATTCTGCAATTTCAAATCAGTACACAAAAATCGAAAATCCAAATAACATTCACTCACTTTCCTTTTAAGTGAGTCTCTCACCCAATAAAAGCATGGCACAGCCTAAAATGCAATATAACCATTTTAGTGTGTTTCCTTTAAACAGAATTTGCCACCATTAGCACATGGAATTTTACAGTTGCCAAAAGAAAGAAAAAACTCTTTAGGCTCTCAGCACAGATGTTACTCATTCTCCTAAGCATGGCTCATTCCCCTTCCTCATTATTCAGGAATGCCAACCCTTCAAAAGCATATATCAAAAAAGACGAACCTTCGCCTCCGAACATTACAGCCCCCACTCGCTAGCACACTGGGGCTGAGTCAATGGTTAAATCACTATTCACAATTTGCATGTCAAATCCCTGCAATTATTTTTTTTTTTCCTGCCCTCATGACAGAATAGAGATGAGAACTCCGTCTCACTATGCATTCCAAATTACAACTTTAAACTTGGGAAACCACATGATAAAATTCTTTTTCTAATTGAGCATACATCTTTCTTAACCATTCATCGGAGTGCTTTAAACAAAGCCATTTCCCGCTCGTTTATTGCCTTGTACTCCCTGGCACCAATCCCATGCAATAAGTCAGTCACGACTGATTTACTGAAGGGAGTCTTAACCACACAAGCTATCGGCCACGGCAAGCCGACACAACATTGCTGCCTTTTGAAGTCTCAGAGCTGCAGTGAGACCATCAAGGAAATGCGACAGCCTGCTCCCCACTCTACACTGTGTTCTCTCACACCATTTGTCATGTCATGGCACTGCTCTTCACAAATCCCACCTCTGCCACCAAATGTCTTGATATTGGGCAAAATCTTCCTCGGGGCCAGCCCTTTGAGAGCAAAAATACCCAATTCAGCCCAAAATACAGGTTCTATTGTGCTGAGCAGTGATCTCATGCAAGTGACAAATGACACCCTCAAAGTGTTAGCATATTTATTCTAAGCAGTGAATTTCATATACATTTGGGATTCAAGTTAGAGAATATTACAAAGCATAAAACAAAGAGCAATGCAAAATATAGTGAAACATGGAACTTAGATAAACATAGAGAAACATAGAGAAATATAGAGAAACATAGAGAAACACAGTCTTACGTCCCTTAATCTCAGCCCTGGGAGACCTGGGTTTCTCATAAGCTAGCTGTAAAACAAGCCCCGCTCATAGAAAAACAAGGCTGGAGGACACCGTGAGAGCCAATTCCGGGCACCTGACTGTACACGAATCAAGTCCACAGGCGATCTCCCCCTGATCCCATGTGTGCATGGATACTTTATAATCTCTTGCTGTCAGTCACCATGACGCATAGTTCCAGAACTTTCTCTGTGAGGCTGGTTCATGGAAAAAACCCAGCTCTCTCTGAGATGCTCCCTGCTCGCTCCTACCCCCTCCCTTGTTCCCATCTGCGCTGGCTGAGGAATGTCTTATCAGTACCTTCCCAGAGAAAAGGAAGATTAGCTTGGAGCCAGGGCTAACGTTAGTGAGGCTGAATATTCTAAGGGAAGCAGGGATGTATTAACCCCATCTGCAAGCTCTAAAAGGCATGCACTCATAGCTTAGTGTTTATAGCGCTTAAGACTGGCTATCTAAGCGCTATATAGGTGCCATGATGTTCCAAACACTCCAAAAACCTATTAGCTACATAGCTAGGGGCCCTCCCTGCCTGTCTATCAACAATGCTTAATTTGACCTATCTCATACTAGGCCTGCATATTCCTTGTAGCTCACTACTGCATAATGGAAGTGCTACAACAGACTACTGTCAGCATTTTTAGCACATACTTTGAATACACTATTGGCTTTCAGCGGCTAATGCTGTCATCTAAAGCCCTGATTGGCAAGGTTGCAATTTCGTGTATCACTACAGACCCCAGCCAAATCAAACAATTCCTAGGGGCTCTAATTCGAACAAAGGACGGCCTCGTCTTCCCCTCCAACGAGGGGGTCCAAAACATGCTGTTTCAGATCCCCTATTATGTGGCAGGTCGAGAGGTGACGGTACGCAAAGCAATGCGCTTGCTAGGGATGATGGCGTCATGTATTTATTTGGTACCTCACGCGCGCTTGCGCATGCGCCCAATGCAAGAGTGGCTTTACAGCCAGTGGTGTCAGGCCAGCGGACAATGGGACGATCTAGTGGTGGTCTCGCAGGCCTTGGTTCTCTCGCTACGGTGGTGGACAAAAGAAAACCTGTTATTAGGGAAAACTTTTGCCACACCCGCAGTGGAAGCCACTCTTGCCACGGACGCATCCCTTACAGGATGGGGGGCTCACCTATCCCATCAGACTGCTCACGGAGTGTGGACCCCGAGCTTAGCAGCCAAGCATATAAACCTGCTGGAACTACTAGCGGTGTTCAAAGCACTGAAAGCCTTTCAGGAACACTTACAAGGAAAGACAGTGATGGTCCTCACAGACAGCACCACAGCCATGTACTACCTCAACAAGCAAGGGGGCACTCACTCTCCAGGACTGTCCAAGCTGTCCCAGAATATATGGAAGTGGGCTCTCAAACACAACATGTTCCTACTATCACAACATGTACCAGGGGAACTCAATCTGCTAGCAGACAAACTCAGCAGAGACTTCCCCCTGCCCGAAGAGTACGAATGGCAATTGCACGAAGACATCGTCTTAGACGTCTTCACGCAATGGGGATTCCCGGAAATAGACCTGTTTGCAACTCTGGAGAACTCACAATGCCAAAGTTACGCCTCCAGGTACCCCCAGAACCAGTCCAAGGGGAACGGTCTGTCGATTCAATGGTCAGGGAAATTTGTTTACGCTTTTCCCCCGACTCCCCTTCTCAACAAAGTGGTGTACAAGATGCACCAGGAGCAGGTTACCATGATACTAGTGGCCCCAATGTGGCCCCAATGTGGAGACTTATCTCTGGACCTTAAACAGGGATTCTAACTCATGACACATCGATCCATTTCTGGATGGGTACCAAACTATTTAGATAACAAGTACCCACAGTGGTCGTATTTTGTGAATAACATCTCTGTAAACTGGGTATCCAAGCCCGTTACGTATTTCCTATTGTTGTGTGGTTTTACACATTAGAAGTGATATTAATAATACGTTTTTGTAATCCTGACTAATTAATTCAATTGAACGTTTTAAAATTTACGATTTTTCCGTTATTAAAATTTGATACTACCTTTTAACTACATGTGGTCCCTTGTATCATTTTACTAAAAGTGCTAAGGCTTGGCACCTCTAGTACCTGTGCTTTAACTTTGTCTCCCTATACACTGACCCAATGTGGGCCCGGCAGCCATGGTTCGCTCACTTGATGGAGATGTCCCTATCTCCCCCAGTGAAACTTCCCTGCCCGTACAACATGCTGTCACAGGACAAGGGCAGGACACTGCATCCATGCCCTCAGACCATGAATTTAGCAGCCTGGCTCCTGAGATCATAGAATTTGGACATTTACAACTCCCACAGAGATGTATGGACATCCTCAGGGAAGCCAGAAAACCTAATACTCGCCACTGCTATTCTAGCAAGTGGAAAAGATTTGTCATCTGGTGTAAAGGTAAGAGCATCAACCCGGTTGACTGCTCTCCCACTAACATTGTTCTGTACTTGACCCATTTACTGGATTCAGGGCTAGTGTTCAATTCCATTAAAGTCCACCTAGCGGCACTTTCTGCATACACCACTTCCCAACTTAAAGTGTCGTGGTGGAAGATACCAGTTATCAAGGCCTTCATGGAGGGGGTAAAGAGAATACACCCTCCGATAGCTAACCCAGCTCCCGGATGGGACTTAAATGTGGTACTTTCTAGACTCATGGGCCCTCCTTTCGAACCCATGCACAAGGCAACTCTTAAAGACCTCACTCTTAAGACTGCTTTCCTAATAGCTATCACCTCCATTAGGAGAGTAAGTGAACTACAGGCTCTTTCTGTACTAGACCCCTTCGTAACAGTTCAAAAGGATAAGGTGGTTCTACGCACACACCCTAGGTTTGCACCAAAATTCATCTCGAAATTTCATGTAAACCAGTCAATAGAACTACCAACGTTCTTTCAAAACCCTTCCAGCCTGGGAGAAAAAAGTCTGCATACACTAGATGTACGCAGAGCTGTCATGTTTTACATGGAAAGAACCAGACCACTGAGAAAGACTAATCAGTTCTTTGTCTCTGTGGCAGCAGGAAGAGAAGGAGATGCAGTTTCAAAGTCCACTATATCTAGATGGATTGTGCAATGCATCACTCTCTGTTACACTCTTGCTAAGAGAGAACTACCCTTCAAGCCAAGAGCACATTCCACTCGAGGCACTGGGGCTTCCATAGCGTTCATTGCAAATGTTCCCCTTGAGTCCATCTGCAAAGCGGCTACCTGGAGTTCTGTGCACACCTTTACAAAACACTACTGTCTAGATACACACTCTAGATCTGACTCCCAGGTGGGACAGGCAGTACTAAGACATCTTTTCTCTACTGTTCCTTCTCGTAACCCACCGCCAACTCCTGGTACTGCTCGCTAGTCTATGCACAGCATGTGATTCTAAGCAGATTAACAAACATCAGAAAACAATGCATTACTTACCGTAAAAGGATTTCGAGGGATTGGGTCCTCCGACGTATTCCATATCTATGACATGTAATCACCACAGCTGTGCTGCTTCGGAAACTTTTTCGGCGTCTGCGTCCTGCGTCGATGACGTCGATGCGCCGTCGTCGAGGACCTCCTCCAACGTCCGACGTCATCCGATGTGATAAGTAGGACGCACGACGCCCATAGCCTCAGTTCCGTTTTTTCCGCGAACGTGTTGCTTCGCGTTTCTCGGTTCTAAGCCTCGACTCTTTGGAGTTCTGTTCTTTCTGGTTCTTCGAACCTGTTCGTTTGTGAATTTCCTTCGGCGATGTCTTCCACTTCGTCTTCAACCCCGCGTCCGGGCTTTAAGAAGTGCGGGGAGTGTGGGTCCAAGATGTCGGTGACTGACTCGCACGACGCCTGCCTCTGGTGCCTCGGGGAGGCCCACGACACGGATGTCTGTATCGACTGCCAGTCGCTCACGTCCAAAGCCTTACGCGAACGTAAGAAGAAGTTGTCGGTAGGTCGGGTGTCCAAGCCCCGGAAGTCGAAGTCGGCGGGGCTTTCGACGGATGATTCGAGGGGTGACTCTCCGCGTCATCGTCGGTCTTCTTCTAGGAGTGGGTCTCGCCACTCCTCAGCCTCTTCGAGGCATTCTCGGAAGCGCCGTCACCGGTCGCCTTCCAGGTCCTCTTCCGAGGATTCTGCACGGCTCGTCGGTTACCCCACCAGCCGTGCGAAGCCGGAGGAATGGGCTTCCTTCGGGAAGAAAATGTTGGCGATTCTTGAGTCGCAGGGTACTCAGCCGTCCGCGCCCCCGAGTGGGGTCGGCCGTGTGAGGTCGAGAGACGCCGCTCGCAAGAGTGGTCGGCACGAGTCACGGGAGCGGTCCCGTTCGGACAAGGAGGCTCGTTCTCGCCGTACCCGTTCCAGGTCCCGGTCCTCGACGCGTTCGAGACCGTGTGTCCTGTGAAGTCTTCGAGGAAGACATCGACGTCTGAGGCGTCGAGGGCGTCGACAGGCTTTCTCGAGGCTCCGGCTTCGAGGACGTCGTCGAAGCCGTCGACGATCAGGTCGTCGAGGGACACGCTCGGGGCTCCGGCTTCGAGGGCTGTGTCGACGCCGCCGATACTGGAGGCGCTGCATCCGACGTCGACGCCGATTTCCTCGACGTCGACGCCGATTTCCTCGACGCCGATTTCCTCGACGTCGACGCCGATTTCCTCGACGTCGACGCCGATTTCCTCGACGTCGACGCCGATCCTCTCGGCGCCGTTGCCGGTTTTCTCGGCGTCGGCGCCGATTCGCTCGACGCCATCGACGCCTTTCGTGTCGGAGGTGCCCCGTGTCACGGTGTACCCCCTAGGAAGGCTCTGGTTAAGAGCAAGCACTCTCGGGTGCCTTTTCGCCACCTGGAATATATTTCGGAGGCGGATGAGGATTCTGATGGCCTGGTTCCTAGTCAGGTGTCAGATGAAATTGTCTCGGGCCATAGTCAGTTTGACGATTTGAGGCAGTCACTGCATGATGCCAGTGGACTGGACACCTCTCCGGAGGTGGAATTTTGTAGGCCTGAGCCTGGCTCCCATGCCGATTCCTCGTACCGGCGCCTTATGGCTAGGGTGTCTGAGTATCTGGGATGGTCTGCTCCCCCAGGGGAGTTTGTGCAGGATGATCTGACGGACATCCTTGATGTTGGTCCCCCAACTGACCCGGTACTGCCGTTCCATATGGCTTTACAGAGAAGGGTGGCGGCGGCTTGGACTGCTCCGGAGAGTCTCCCGGCGGTGGGCAGATCCTTGACGCGTAAATACCGTCCAGCCAGTAGCGACCCCTGCTACTTGACCAGGCACCCCACTCCGGAAAGTTTGGTGGTGCAGGCGGCCACGGCCCCGGCAAAGCAGGCGTCGTACCCTACCATCCCTCCTGATGGGGACGACAAACGTTTTGATGGCTGGGCGAAGAAAGTGTTTTCTTCTGGTGGTATGGCGCTTCAGGCGGCCAACTCCATTTGTGCCTTGTCACGTTTCACGCACACTCTGTGGAACTGTGTTGCGTTAGCGGGTGAACATATTCCCGAAGGGGATGAACAGGATGGTTTCCTTGCTATGGTCCAGGATGGTAAGGATGCCATGTGTGAGTCCGTTCAGTCGGGTCTGGACTTGGCTGAATGCGTCAGTAGGTCCATGGCGGCGAGCACCGTGATACGCAGGTTTGCGTGGTTGCGGAAGTCGGGGTTTGCTCCTGATGTGCAGTCCCGGCTCCTCAACATGCCCTTTGATGGTGAACACCTTTTTGGCAGCAAGGCTGACGAGAGCCTTGAGAGGTTGCAGACCTCAAAAGCTGCAGCGAAGTCGTTGGGCGCTGCAGTTCGCCAACCTCCGCCTTTTCGTCCTAGGGGACAGCAATGGAGGGGTGGTTCCTTTCGCTATTACTCATCCTTCAGTAAAGCGAGAGGAGCTGGCAGTCAAAGAGGCCAACGCAGGGGTACCAGAGGTGGACGACAGGGTACCCGTGGTGCCAAGGCCGCTCGGGCAGTTGCCTCTTTGCCCTCAGGTAACGCCGCAGCCGCTCCTACTCAGTCGTGAGGCCATGTCCCATGGTTCGCCGGTTGGGGGAAGGCTGGCGCAGCATCTTGTAGAGTGGCAAGCCATTACTTCAGATGTGTGGGTTCTGGAGATCATAACCCACGGCTACTGTCTTCCTTTTCAGCACAGGCCTCGCGACAATCCACCGGGGAACCTCTCTTTGCAGAGTCCGGATCCGCTCCTTGCGCAGGAAATTCAAGCCCTGCTGGAGAAAGGCGCCATAGAACTGGTGCCTGTAGCGGAGAGGAACAAGGGATGGTATTCCCCTTATTTTTTGGTTTCGAAGAAAGACGGGGGATTGAGACCCTTCATGGACTTGCGCGGTTTGAACAAACTCCTCAGGAAGGACAAGTTCAAGATGGTTACTCTCTCTCAAGTCCTCCAGGCCCTTCAGCTTCAGGACTGGTTGGTGTCACTCGACCTCAAGGATGCTTACTTCCATGTGCCGATCCATCCCAAGCACAAGAAGTACCTGAGGTTCGCGGTTGGCGACTCGCACTTTCAGTTTCGGGTCCTGCCGTTCGGATTGACCTCCGCCCCGAGGGTTTTCACCAAGCTCATGGTGGTGGTGGCAGCGCATCTCAGGCAAGGGGGGATTCACGTCTACCCCTACCTGGACGATTGGTTGATCAGGGGGTGCTCTCCCGAGCAAGTCCTGGATCATCTATCGATCACCTGTCGCTCCCTTCACAGGCTGGGCTTCTCCCTCAATTTAAAGAAGTCCCATTTGACGCCAACACAGCGGCTCCAGTACATCGGAGCAGTGCTCGACACTTCCCTGGGGCAGTGTTTTCCTCCCCAGGTGAGGGCTCTTCACATTCAGCAGATGGTGCACAAGTTTCAGCATGCCCAGACGCTCCCAGCGTTCGAGTTCTTGAGGTTGCTCGGCCTCATGGCATCCTGCATTCTTCTGGTGCCAGAGGCTCGCCTGCGGATGAGATCTTTGCAGTGGGCACTCAAGACGCAATGGTCGCAGTCCTCCGGCAGGATGTCGGACTCGATTCAGGTGCCGTCCTCGGTCGCCCGGGACCTTCTGTGGTGGGCCGTCGAAGGCAACTTGATGAAGGGGGCTCCATTTTGGCTTCCCTGGCCGGAGGTGACGATCGTGACGGATGCATCCCTCACGGGATGGGGAGCTCATGCCAACGGGCTGACAGTCAGCGGTCGTTGGTCTCCGTCGGAGTCCAGACTCCATATCAATCTGTTGGAGCTGAGGGCCGTCAGGCTAGCCCTGAAGGCTTTTCTGCCATCTGTGCGAGGGAAGAATGTCCTGATCCTGACGAACAACACAGTGGCCATGCACTACCTCAACAAAAAGGGGGGGGCAGGGTCACTTCCTCTGTGCAGAGAGGCGATGCACCTCGAGTTCTGGGCCATCCAGCAGGAAGTTACGATCTCGGCAGTTCATCCGGCCGGAGCCGAAAACGTGACGGCGGACGCTCTGAGCAGGCAGAGCGCGATCTCTCACGAGTGGGAGTTGGCTCAGGAGATTCTCCTGGAGATCTTCGCCCTTTGGGGGACCCCTCAAGTGGATCTCTTCGCCTCCAGTGTCAACCGGAAGTGCGAAAGGTTTTGCTCGTGGGAATTTCCTCCAGAAGGAGCCTTAGGAGACGCGTTCGTGGTGGAGTGGTCATTCCCGCTGCTGTACGTGTTTCCTCCAGTCCCCGTCATCCCGCAAGTGCTGCGGAGGTTACGGAAGTTCGGTTCCCGGATGATCCTCATTGCCCCGGCGTGGGCTCGGAGGACGTGGTACCCGGACCTTCTCGACTTATCCATCTGCCCTCCACGTCGTCTTCCCTACCGAGACGATCTGCTCTCACGGGAGGGGGGTCAGGTTCTCCATCCAGAGGTCAGATCCCTCAACCTTCACGCTTGGCTTCTGAAAGGTTGAGGTATAAGGATTGGGACCTCCCTGAGGACGTGATGGAGGTGTTGCTTTCGGCCCGAAGGCCGGCAACAAAGTCTCTGTACCGTTGCCGTTGGCGTAAGTTCTGCGACTGGTGCAGAGTTCAGAATGTGGATCCTTTTGCATGTGACATCCCCATGGTTCTGTCCTTTTTACTTTCTTTGGCCCACAGGGGCTTGCAAGTGGGTACCGTTAAGGATTACCTGGCGGCGCTGTCCATCTTTAAGCGCTCGTCTGAAGAGTGTTCTTACTTTAAAATCCCTTTGATTTCACAGTTCCTGAAAGGGCTCACTAATGTGTTCCCTCCGTCACCTTTCCTGGTGCCCGGTTGGGATTTAAACCTGGTTCTTAAGTTTCTTATGGGTGCTCCGTTTGAGCCTTTACATTCTTGCCCTTTGAGGCTGTTAACTCTGAAAACTGTGTTTTTAGTTGCGGTTACTTCCGCTCGCAGAGTGAGTGAGTTACAGGCACTTTCAGTTAAGCCTCCCTTCACTGTATTTCACAAGGACAGGGTTGTCCTTAGAGTTCGTCCTTCTTTTCTTCCGAAGGTAGTGACGGAATTTCATTTGGCCCAGAAGGTTGTTCTTCCGGCATTCTATCCTCCTCCGCATCCTGGTAAGGAAGAGGAGAGGCTCCATAGGCTTGATCCTAGGAGAGCTTTAAGCTTTTATGTTTCACGCATGTCCCGGGTCAGAGTGGATGATCAACTCTTTATTGGTTACGCTGGTAAGCGTTTGGGGCAAGCTGTGACGAAACAGACTTTGTCTTGCTGGATTATTTTGGCCATCTCGGAGTGCTACCGTTTGGCGGGTAAGGACCCACCGGCTGGCTTGCGGGCCCATTCTACCAGGGGTATGGCTGCGTCTACTGCCCTGCAGAGGGGTGTTCCTATTCGCAACATCTGTGATGCAGTCACCTGGGCTTCCGTACATACATTTGTACGTCACTATTCCCTTGATTCCATCCGAGCACAGGATCTGGCCTTTGGCAAGGCGGTCCTTTGCTCTGCTATTTGATTGGCTATTCTACATTTTGATTCTAAATTCTTTCCCTCCTCCTTGCTTTGGTACTGCTTTGGGAGTCTGTCATAGATATGGAATACGTCGGAGGACCCAATCCCCTCGAAGAACAAGTTACTTTCTTACCTGGTAACGTTCTTTCGATGGGATGGTCCGACGGCGTATTCCATATCGCTCCCGCCCGGCCTTCCCCGCTGCAGAATTTCTTTTGCGATTGCAGCTTACGTTCCGCAAGGCTTTGTGTCTGACTGGCAGTTGACTTATGTCACACGTTCTGGGGGAAAAAACTACAACTGAGGCTATGGGCGTCGTGCGTCCTACTTATCACATCGGATGACGTCGGACGTCGGAGGAGGTCCTCGACGACGGCTCATCGACGCAGGACGCAGACGCCGAAAAAGTTTCCGAAGCAGCACAGCTGTGGTGATTACATGTCATAGATATGGAATACGTCGTCGGACCATCCCATCGAAAGAACGTTACCAGGTAAGAAAGTAACTTGTTCTTCTGGTGGTTGTATCTGCTTAGATTCACATGCGCCCACCCTTCCTCCCCGCTCGGATGGAAGGAACATAGACATCTTTTTCTCTTTTCTGTACTCACTCACGTCTAAAGGCTCCCTCAGGGCAGAAAAATACAAACAGAGGGACCTCGACGCGTGAGGGATTGTGGGTACAACACATGCCACTATAGGGATAGTGTTACAGACACGCCTTGTCGACGTCCCCTTTTCGACTACGAAAAACAAAATGCAATACTCCGCAGTGACCACTGGATGTCGGACCTATGCACAGCATGTGAATCTAAGCAGATACAACCATCAGAAATGCTGTTACGGTAAGTAATGCATTGTCTTACACCTGGCGCGCAGAATGTACAAACTTTGTGGGTGAGCATCAGTGTTCTGGTGAGCCAAGCTAGGCTTTAATGGCAGCTGGTGTGCTTTCGGTCTGCACATGCAGCAGCTCTCAGAGCCTGTTTATATACATTGTGATGGCATCATGAAGCAAGACGGACAACAAATTAAAACAGAAATTATTTATTAACTTAATGACAGGTGCTTCGGTATCTGTACCTGTATGATGGTTCACACTTACCTGGCTTTTCCTTGTCAGCATCTTAGCTTTGCCATAATGTGTTCTTTCCTTTAGTCTTTTGGTTTTGCCACTGTGTGCTTTTTCCTTTGCCAGCCTCTTTGCTCTCACACAAATAGTTTTTCGTTGTGTTTTTGCTCCTTCACCACCTTGCTTTCATACTCTCTCGCAATCTTCCATACTTCCCATTGCATTCCATACGGCTCGTACTTTGCTTTCAATGGCCGGTTCAGAAGGCTTCACACGTGGCCACTGCATACCGCGCCATGATGTACTTTAGTTCTTAATCTATATATATATATATATATATTTTTTTTTTTTTTTTTTTTTGAGGCTTGTGGAATCTGCTTAGATCACATGCTGTGCATAGGCCGACATCTAGTGGAATGTAACGCTCACCTGATTCCCACAGAGGCGCAGGTCTGGCTTCGAGTGCTGATGCTTCTTCAATGGTGAAGCGCAGGACTCTGAAGATGGACAGGAAGGGCCCTCTACTCTGGCTTCTCCGGCTCGCAGGAATATTCCCCTGTGCGTGAAAAGGGAGTATTACCTACTGACTGAGTTATGATCAAGCCTCCCACTCTCTTCCAACCCTCCACGATACCCTTCCACGATTCCCCGTGAAGTCTCACCTTAGGGTCTGAAAGGACGAGCTCTCCATCCTGCTTCTGACGCAGGGGCGCGTTGAACCCAGTTACTTCACTGGATTGAGGTTGGATGGGAGTTCAGGTAAGCTTGATTATACTGGTAAGGCGCTGTAAAAGTTCTGTTGCAAGTTCAAAAGTTCAAGCTTTAAATAATGTTCATTGTCTTTTTTCAGGTGATGAATGAAGATTATTTTGGAGACTTCTTGCAACAAAGCGCTGATGTTGATGTCTTTTCCCCATAGGGGCCGGGGTTCGGAATGCCGGAGATATGGCGCCGACCCGAAGTGAAACGTGCAGTTCCAGTAAAGATCTGGTAAGTCCTAGATGAGCGCTCAGGTAATGTTTTTGCATTAGCTCATCTAATGTCTTTGTCTTTTTTCCCCATAGGGGCCGGGGTCCTGTTTGGAAGCAGCAAGACCTGAAATGAAATGGGAATGACCCAACAGGTAAGTCTTAGAAGGAAACTGAGCTTTTCCTATTCCCTTCCTTCTCTCACCTCTTATTCTTGTCTTTTTCTCTAGGCTCTGGGAAGTGGCTGTGTATCCGGATGATCGCTGCTGAAGATGGAGGAACCCAGGAAAGGTGAGTGAAATGCAGCGCTGCAGCGATCGTAACGAAATGCTTTTAAAAATGATCTCTTCCCTTTCAGGATCGTCGGTGATGTCTCTGTGGTGCAGAAAAGCTGGTAGGTCTCTTGTCTCCCTTTGCAGGTGACCCAGGATGCTGACAGGCGTGGCTGAAGTCCAGATGCAGGAGCTGACACGGTGAGCGTCCAGCTGCGAGGAGCAGAACAACGCGAAGCGTGAGTTGCTGATCGGGTGTGGTTTAAATAGCTTGGAAGAAGTTCCAAGTGTGTATCCTTCCTCCGATCAGGTATGTATCCTTCCCCGACCACACCCGGGTGGAAAGTAGTCCCACAGGTAAAGTAGTTCCTATACAGGCCTCAAGAGGCAGCATGGTCTGCATCAGGTAAGTGCACATTAAAACACTTGAACACATGTCTAGCTTTATGAGCCTGGCGCCTAAGGCGCCAGGACAGAGGTCCAACATGAGCCTGACGCCTAAGGCGCCAGGACTGCGTCCAAAGGGCCCCAGCTTGGGCCCGCTGGCACTCCCCTAGGGGAAATGATGCCTGCCTCTGGGGTTGCTGGGTCGGACCTGGCTCCTTGGAGGTAGGCATCATGACATGGAAGCTGCGGAGTATTAGTTTGTTTTTCGAAACTCGAAAATGGGCGTCGACACAGGGCGTGCCAGTAATACTATCCCTAGTGTGACGTCCACTGTACCCAAGATCCCTCACGCGTCTAGGATCCTGAGATTGTTTTTTTCCGCCATACTGGTCGGAAGCATTTTGCGGAGTCCCCTGGCCTTAGCCATACTTTTGCTAAAATATTAATTAATTTACATCCTTTCCCCATCCCAACGTCGAACTTCGACGCCGGCTGGAGAAGAAATCGACCGTTGGCTGCTACACGACGGATTTGGGCCTCGGAAGGCCTCTGCCCTGGCCTTGGAAGGCCTCTGCCCTGCAAGTAGGGAGAGTGGGGGGTTGGACATACTCTACACTCTTGGTATATAGGTATACCTTATACATTTCCTACACTTAACGGCCCGCTGCCTCAAGGTGCGTATGGAGGGTACCCCTTTTCAATTCTGCCCCAAGTGCAATCGCAAATACTCTTGGGTCGACAGGCACGCCACGTGCAATCTCTGCTTGCCGAGGGACCACCCCGGAGCGAACTGCAGAGCGTGTAGTAGGTTTAAACCTAAGACACTTAAGGACCGTTCGACGAAGCGGTGGGCCCCCCCACGCCAGGCAGGCGGCCATGGCAGCGGAGGGCGCCTTCAGCGATGGCAGCGATGCCGTGCTTTCGGACGGCGAGGGCATTACGGCGTCGAAAGACAGCCGAGCGCAGGTCCCCGACCTCGGAAGGTCGTCCGACAGGGCGGCTATGGGGAAGACCCCCGGCGACACAGGCGCTTCACACACCACTCACACTAAACACACGAAGTCCAACCGAGACTCAACGACGTTGAGTTCTCAGAAAGAGGCACAAACAGAACGGTCCGAATCGGTGTCCTCTGGGCGTTCTCGATCGAGATCGCCGCATGACTCCAGGCAATCATCCACTCTTGCCAAGAGTGCCTCGCTCCCTAGGCTAACAGAAGTTCGATCGTCGGAGGACGAAGACGACTTCCACCCCCAGGCCGCGCTCCAGGAGTCAGAGCCCGCAGACAAGATCAGTGCGGTCCCACGTTCGAAGGACAGGGACTCTACCCCCGATCCTCGATGCCAGGCGTTGAAAACCTCCGGAGCCACAAAGGGACAGGGAAAACACTTTTCCACTCACGGGGAGGGGGGAAAACAGCAGAAGAAGCAGCCTCTGCACTCTTCCACACCTGTGAAACACTCCACTCCTAAACAGACAGACAAGACCAGGTCTGCTGATATTTCAAAAACCAGCAAATCTACTCAAGATAAATCTCCTAAACTTTCTGTGACAGTCATTCCCAGTTCCAAAAAATGGTCGAGTGATGACATAGATAGGGTCATGTCAAGGATGTCTTCTTTGGCAGACTTTTACGATAAAAATCCAGACCATTTTCTTTCATATGATCCACAAGGGGCTACACCCTCAGGCTCTAATGATCCTATCCCCCCTAGTAAGAAGCCCCGGTTTGAAACACCGATGAGGTCTACAGACCCCTTCGAGGTACAACCATACTCACGGCCATACTCACTGTATCAAGGAGAGACTTCCTTCGGTGAGGACCAAGATTTTGGCATGATGGAAGAGCAAACCGGGACGGGCTACTATGGGGATGATGAGGACCAAGAAGACAGAGTAGATTCCCCGGTAGAGAAGGATGCCCCGGTTACCGACTCCCCTGTCGATAACCAACCCCTCCTGAACGAGGTTCTCGCACGAGCAGCAGAACATTTCCATATTGACACCCACGGTGTCCAGGAAGAGAGGGACTTCGCCGAGGAGTTAGTGGGAGAAAGGAGGCCTGTTGCCCAGACCATCCCTATCCTCAAGTCTATTCAGCGAAGAATAGACCCGTCCCTGGTGAACCCGAACCTCACCAGAGCAGTCAATCCCAGAGTTGAAAAACTTTTCAGGGCAGCCCAGTCTGACCCTCTCTATATAAGAGGACATCTGAAGCCAGACTCCCTAGTTGTCACTAACACTCGTAAGAGGGCTGGAACACCCTTGTCATCGTCCGAAGCTCCTCCAGACAAGGAGAGCAAAAAACTATATGGTTTCGGCAGGAAAGTAGCCTCAACGTCCGCCTATCAGGCAAGGATTGCAAACTCCACCACCCTGTTGGCCAGCTACAACTGCCATCAGTGGGAAGAAGTCGCGGCACTCATAGCCTCTGCACCAGAACCCTTAAAGGGCCAGTTAGCACGAATTTCAGCAGAGGGTAGAGCTGTGTCTGGTTGCATTTTAAAAGCAACTTTTGACACCGCGGACAACGCAGGCAGATTGAAAGCAGAAGGTACTGTTATCAAGAGACATGCGTGGTTACGGCAGTCTGGTTTTAAGGCAGAAACCCTGGCATCATTGTTGGACAAACCGGTGGAAGCCGATCTGTTTGGTAAGGCGGTCGAGGACGCGCTGAAGAATGCTAAGGACGAATAGAAGACACTCAAGTCCCTTGGTCAGTTAACCAATAAACCCCCTAACCAGAGAGGGAATAGTAATTTTCGTCGTCCTCGCGGCCAAAATTCCCAGAGAGGATCTAACTATTCCCAGGGGCAGGGTACACAGTGGAACAACAGCCAACAGTCTACCCAGGGTTACGGCAGGGGTAAAGGCAGAGGCAGCCCCAGTAAAGTAGGCGGCACGCCTCCACCAAAGCAGTGACGCTCAGTTCAGGGTCCCTTCTCACACAACCCCAGTAGGGGGACGCATTTCCAACTTCATCCAGGCTTGGGAAGGGATCACATCAGACAGATGGGTGCTGTCAACAGTATCCGAGGGGTACTGTATAGAACTACTGTAGCGTCCCCGGAACCATCCTCCACGACAAAGAATACACTCTTTAGAACATCAGAAGATTCTCCTCGAGGAGATCGCCATTCTGCTAGCAAAGGACGCGATAGAACTCGTCCCGGGACACCAGGTAAACAAGGGTATTTATTCAACTTACTTCCTTGTGCCAAAAAAAGATTTGACAATGCGCCCAGTATTGGACTTACGGCCTGCCAACAAGTATGTCGAGCCCCAAAAGTTTCGTATGACTATGCTACAAGAAGTAATCCCCCTCCTAAAAAAGGGGGATTACATGGCAACCTTGGATATGAAAGATGCCTATTTTCATATTTCCATGTTCCCAGTGCACAGAAGGCACTTGCGCTTCAAGGTGGACAGTCAGCACTACCAATTCAAGGTACTGCTCTTCGGGATAGCTTCGGCACCAAGGGTATTCACCAAGGTACTGGCGGTGGCGGCTGCACACCTACGCAGGGAGGCAATCCCGGTGTACCCTTATCTGGACGACTGGCTCATAACGGGGGAAACCCCAGTAATTTGCAGGACAAACATTCAAAGGACTATCGACCTCCACGAATTAGGCTTCTCAATCGACGAGAAAAAGTCAAGCCTGGTGCCAAGCACCTCCAAACAGTTCCTAGGAGCAATCCTAGATACTCAAGAGGGGTTGACCTTTCCTTCAGAGGAAAGAATTCGGAATATACTACTGCAAATTCCGCAATTTCAGTCCGGTCACCAAATAACGGTACGCAAAGCAATGCGTTTGCTGGGCATGATGGCGTCATGTATTTACCTGGTCCCCCACGTGTGCCTGCGCATGCGTCCCATGCAGGAATGGTTGGCGAAACGGCGGTCTCAGGCAAGTGGTCAGTGGGACGATCTAGTGGTCGTTTCGCCAACACTAGTACAAAGCCTTCACTGGTGGACAAGAGAGAATCTTGCACAGGGAAAACCCTTTTACGATCCCGAAGTACAGGCAGTAGTCACTACCGATGCATGTCTGACTGGGTGGGGAGCTCACCATCACCACCACACAGCTCAGGTTCTCTGGTCTCCCTCAGTCGCCAAGAACCACATCAACCTGCTAGAGCTTCTGGCAGTATTCAGAGCGCTTCAAGCGTTCGAGCCCCACCATCTAAACCTGTCAGTGCAAATCCGGACGGACAGCACAACAGCCATGTTCTACCTGAACAAGCAAGGAGGGACTCGTTCGCCAAATCTGTCCAAGCTTGCCCAGAAAATCTGGATATGGGCACTCAGACGGAACATCTTCCTGTCATCACAACATGTTCTAGGGGAGCTCAATTCCCTAGCGGATGCTCTGAGCAGAGACCCCCTCCCAGAGGAACACGAATGGGTTCTACACAGAGAGGTCGTAGAAGATATCTTCTCTCAGTGGAGTTTCCCCACTATAGACTTATTCGCCACAAGCGAAAACAGACAATGCCCAGGATTTGCATCCAAGTTCCCCCAACCAGACTCCCAGGGGAACGCCCTTTGGATGAACTGGTCAGGGATGTTTGCGTACGCTTTTCCACCAACTCCTCATCAGGAAGGTGGTCAACAAGATGAACAGAGAGTCGATGACGCTCGTCCTAGTTGCTCCTATGTGGGCAAGACAACCGTGGTTCCCACACCTACGCAGGATGGCGGTGTGCGAGCCCATCAAACTTCCAGCCTGGTACAACCTACTGTCCCAGCACCAAGGTCAAACAGTGCATCAACAACCCAACTCAATGAACCTGGCAGCATGGCTCCTGAGGGCATAGAGTTTGGACATCTCAAATTACCACAGAGGTGTATGGACATCCTAAAGGAATCTAGGAAACCAAACACAAGGCACTGTTACTTTGACAAGTGGAAGAGATTTGTTATCTGGTGCCAGAGTAGACAAATCAACCCAGTTGATTGCACTCCTTCCACTATTGTTACATACATGCTCCACCTGCTAGATGCAGGATTGGTTTTTAACTCACTGAAGGTACACCTGGCAGCCCTGTCGGCATACACCACTTCCCATAACAAGGTCTCGTGGTGGAAAGTACCAGTAGTTAAAGCCTTCGTGGAAGGAGTAAAGAGACTTCACCCTCCTATTTCAAACCCACCACCAGGGTGGGACCTTAATGTGGTGCTATCTAAGCTCATGGGCCCCCCTTTCGAGCCCATGCACAAAAGCAGTCTCAAACACCTGACTTATAAAACGGCCTTCTTAGTAGCTATTACTTCTATAAGAAGGGTCAATGAAATTCAGGCTCTGTCAGTGCAGGATCCCTTCTTTACTGTCCATAAAGACAAACTGGTTTTACGCACACACCCTAGGTTCTCACCTAAGTTTATATCTAAATTCCACGTAAACCAGTCCATCGAGCTTCCGGCTTTCTTCCAGGACCCTCAAAGCTCGGCTGAGGTGAAACTACACACCCTAGATGTGCATAGGGTGGTCCTCTACTATGTAAATAAAACTAGACCGCTAAGGAAAACAGATCAACTGTTTGTCTCCGTAGCTACAGGCAGAGAGGGGGATCGCGTCTCTAAAGGTGCCATCTCGAAGTGGATTATTAACTGTATCCAGCTGTGTTACTCACTCTCTGAAAGAACTCTGCCTTTCACGCCAAGAGCCCACTCTACTAGAGGCATTGGGGCCACTCTGTCTTTCATTGCAAATGTACCCCTTGACCCCATTTGCAAAGCAGCTACTTGGAGCTCTATTCACACTTTTACTCAGCATTACTGCATTGACACCCATTCCAAGGCAGATGCACAAGTGGGACAAGCGGTTCTAAGACACTTATTTGCTCATGACCCTTCTCACATCCCACCTCCTTCAGGTACTGCTCGCTAATCTATGCACAGCATGTGATCTAAGCAGATTCCACAAGCCTCAGAAGGGATACATTACTCACCGTAATCGTATTTGTGATGCTTGCATCTGCTTAGATTCACATGCGACCCACCCTTCCTCCCCTCTGAGAGAAAGCGCATGGTTGCTTGTAGTCTTACCTTTCTATCTATCTGCTTGGATTATCTGTACTCACGCTACTCCTCATGCTACCTCATGTCAGAAAAAATACAATCTGAGGATCCTAGACGCGTGAGGGATCTTGGGTACAGTGGACGTCACACTAGGGATAGTATTACTGGCACGCCCTGTGTCGACGCCCATTTTCGAGTTTCGAAAAACAAACTGTAATACTCCGCAGCTTCAGGGTCTCTGCACAGCATGTGAATCTAAGCAGATACAAGCATCAGAAATACGATTACGGTGAGTAATGTATCCCATATATATATATAACACGCGCCCACCACTCTGCGCTGATACAAAAGAGAAGGACTCGCGCATAAAACTGCTTATAATTTAACAACGCGCCTGCAACACGGCATAATTAAATGACAAAAAAACGTGCACATGAAACTGATCACAATTCCCTGTGTGTCTGTAACACGACGCTTATTTCAATGATTTGGACGAGCGCATGAACTGCGTGCGATCCTCCATGCTACTGTACACAAAACTGACTAACTTTGAAACGAACGCCTCCACGCCCCTCTAGAGGTTCATTAACTCGTGTTTTGTGTGTAAACAGACTCACGTTGGCAACTCCTTCAGCTATATTAGCTGTACCGAAAGTAACTGTAAAAATCACACGCTGCCTTCACTTTTGAAACCTGCGCTGAATGTTTTGGCATAACACGCTTATTCAAAGTATAAACTTCAACTTATTTACATGACACTTTACAGTTGAACAGTTCTGTTGCTTGCTAAGACAACGTCAGCATGTGTCTGAATTAAATATACTGTTCTCTCCTTCTTAGACCTTTAGAATGAACAGCTACCTTTTTAGATCTGATGTTTTCTCTAGCATTTGGTGTTTAAATTGAAACGCTCACCTGTGGTCTTCTAAGGAAATGACTCTCACTGCTACTGATGTCTTCTTACTTCTTTGTAGAGTTTTCACGACTCTATATTGGGCCTAAATTAAGGAACTATAATTCGCACAACCTGTCTCTGAATTTCTCTGGATGAATGGCAGTTATAGAACCCTGTGCAACAGCCAAGTACCCAGGCTATTGTTCTCCCAACCAATCAAATGAGCCCTACATTCTCCCAATTGCATTTTATAAACAATATAAATCATGGTTAGTCGCTCATCTGCTGGCGCTGTGGGAGGAGTCTGGCGAGGCGAGTATTTTGCCGCCCTCTCTTCGTGAGGACGTTATTACAGTCTTGCTTAAACCTGGTAAGCCCCCCATCCAATGCGGTTCGTATCGCCCCTTGTCTCTTATCAACTGCGATGTTAAGATATACGCTAAGATCTTGGCCCAACGTCTGACCCCCTATATGCCTCAGATTATCCACCCGGACCAGTCAGGCTTTATCCCGAGGAGATCCACATCCCTTAACCTTCACCACCTATTTAATATTATAGCGAGAATCAATCCTGAGACACAGGCTGTAACGATGGCTCTTGACATGCAGAAAGCTTTTGACTCGGTATCATGGGACTATCTCTGGCGGGTGCTTATTAATTGCAACTTCGAACCCCGTTTTATATCATGGGTCAAACTGCTATACACAGATCCGGTAGCGAGGGTCCGCACAGAGGATAGGTGCTCGCCCCGCTTCCCCATTGCCAGGGGTACGAGACAAGGGTGCCCTTTCTCTCCCCTGATCTTTGCCATCGCCATTGAGCCCCTTGCAGATGTGATGCGCCAGGTCCACTCACACCGGGGACTCCGGCTGCTGGGTTCCCCTGATATATCCTTATATGCTGACGACTCATTGTTTGTCCACTCCCCGGAATATAACCTCGCCCCGATTCTTGAAGATGTTATTCTTTTTGGTCAGCTTTCGGGGCTCAAGGTAAACTGTTCTAAATCTACTTTGTTTCCCCTCACTGATGCTACACCACCACCACCACCACCTACTGATTTATTGGGGTTTGTATGGGCTCAATCTGAATTTACTTACCTTGGGGTGACTGTCGCCAGGCATTCCCAAACAGTGTTCGACTCTAACTACCGAAACTACCTGTCAGCACTTACCCATAAATGCTTGGGGTGGGCGAGGCTCCCGATCTCACTTGCCGGGCGGGTGGGCATCCTTAAAATGTTGGTATTACCTCAACTTCTCTACCGGTTCCTTAACCTTCCTCTATGGCCCGGCAGAGAGTTCTTCCAATCTGTATCCCACATTGTCAACACATTCCTTTGGCACTCTGGTGCGGTTCGCCTTAAACTAAATACACTTACTGCCCCTATGGATGCGGGCGGGTTTGGAGCTCCCAACTTTGAGAGGTATTGGCTGGTATCTCCGGCACAATTTGCATCTCATTGGTTCAATACGGTCCATCCTCCCCCACATGTTCGGTTGGAGCAGAGGGCGGTGGATAACCCTGATATTCGCCCCTTGGTTCTCTCCCCACCCGATCTCGGAGTCAGCCCCCTGGATCCAGTTGGTGCTACATTTATGGCTATATCCAGGATTTGGGCGCTGACTAAATTTTCTTTTCCGTTCCACGGGTCGCTGCCTATATGGAACTTCCTCCCAGGTGCCCCCTCTGTTCCTGCCTCTGTAGCACTCTCCTAGGCAGACTCTGGTCTTATGTTCATGCGCGACATCTTCGAACAAAATAACTTAAGAGAATGGGCTGACCTGCCTGTGGCAGTGCGCTCGGAGTCTCCCGTCTGGCTCCAGTAGTCTGGTCTTCGCCGGTTCCTTAAGTGTCGGCTTCCAGGTTTCCCTAGTATACACCCTGCTGCAGGCCGGGTCTGCCCCTTCATTTGATAAACTTAAGCGTTCCGGGCTGAGGACCTCCATATTGACATCAGACAAATGCTGGGAGCGAATGTGTTCGCGCATTCACCGGGTATCCTTCAATTCCCGCTTTAAACTCATACAATTCAAGATACTACACAGGTTCCACTATACCCTGCTTAGGTTACATCGTATATTCCCAGATCGTTCGCCCAGATGTCCACGCTGTGGTTTCCACAATGCAGATTACATTCACATGCTCTGGTCTTGCCCCTCGCTCGTCCGGTTCTGGAAGGAGTTATGTTCTAAATGACTGATGTCTTGGGAAATGCTATTACTCCAACTCCATTGGGATGCCTGTTCCACGATTTCCCCGGCCTCTATCATGACTCTGGTAAATTAGCAGGGTTGTGCATGCTTCTGGCTACTCACTGTATCCTACTCCGCTGGCTTAAGCCGCATGCTCCCACGCATGCGCAATGGTTGGCCGCTGTGACCTGGGCCTCAGATACTGAGGTCTGGTCTGCACAGTTACCCTCCAGATCTAGGCCTAGGAATGTGTGGTCCCTGTTCCGTTCCTACATCTCGTCTATCTCTGGGGGTGAAGTTTCTGGTTCGTCAGGCTCTGCTTCTCCCACGAATGATTCCTCTCAGCCCATGCATTAATGTGTACCTATTCCTCGATCGCCCGGAATGTTTAATTGTTATGTGTATGTACAATAATTTGCACTGCTATGTTCTATATGTCTACTTGACCAATGTGAGCCTCCGGTTCAGTCATTTGTTTGCTCTTCTCTGTACTGTCAAGCACCTTAAAGGTTTTTAAAAAAAAGAAATAAAATTAGCCCTACATTCCAACAACTTAGCTTGGAAAGCCTGTAATGTGTTGCCTCATGAAAACGCCCTCCTATTCTATGAATCACCCCAGGCCATCTCCACCTACCCCTGCCAGCCATGACACTTGACCGGTTGCCGATGTGAGTCCCTAATTGTAATTGCCTTGTCGCATTTAGTGCAATATTTGGGACATGCCTGACCGCTACAACACTCTACAGGCCTCTTCCTCGTCTCAGTACTAGAGTGGTGAAATGCCTGACTAGTGTTCACTACTCCGAGTCACTTCTTCATCGTCCCAGTACCATAGTGAGTTGAATGAGGGGAGATGATTTACAATAGCCCATAAAGGCAGGGGGAGGTTGGTTCTCAGAAGAAGGCGTGTACCATTTCTATATCCTCTCCCCAATCCCCAAGGACCCTCTACCCATGTGATCCTCCCTCACTTCTCCACCCCCATGGTCAGATCTAAAAGCGATGGCCTTTCCCTGGCCACCTGAGGAGACGATCCAAGGGGAGTAGATGTGGGGATACCCCCAGGTTTCGGACAACATATTCCTTCACCCCTATGTATAGTACTGCACTAATGTTGACTTGCAGCCAAGGCTGGAGGTCTAAGATTGGCTTCACAAATAAGTAGCTCTGTGCATGCAAAAGCATTCACTGGCTATAGAAAAATATTAACCACCAAGTCTCTTTTTAATCTACATTTTCTGTTAATATTGTGAAGCCACAGTCTCAATCAGATTTGTTGGAATTATCCATGTTCTCTGTACTGATGAAGCGTGGCTACATGGGTACAGGATGCACAAATCTGAATCACAATGTGAATCCCAGTTGCAAGGGGCTTGGTTCCATTGAATCTGGTTATAGTAATGCATTATTTAAGCACCAAGACAATTTGCTTGTAATGTGTCACTATGCCACCGAATTAAGAATGGTAAAAATATTACTAGAATTATGTATTACTTATGGTATTATTATTTCTCCGAAAAGAGTTGCACTTGCATCAGAATTACAGAAAAGGAAATGCAAACAAAGTGGCAGTTAACTAACATATCTCAATACAGAAATGAGCAGTATTATCTGGTCGACTTGTGTCACCGTTCTCAAAGCGTTTTTTGAATTTGTAAATTATTTGACAAAACTTGGTCTTGTATCAATCGACTTCTGGGGGATAAAAAATGGAGTCTGGTATAGAAATATCAACTTTAACACATAGGTTATAGATCAAACCATCACAGTGCTTCTTAGGTGAGAGAATTGCAAATCCTGAAAAGATTCTGCAATGAGCTTGAAGTGGGCTTGTTAATAGATTACCAGCTACATCTCTGATATTTTGCATTTTTCAGATCAACAACCCAGACATGCGGGTCCAGATTCTGAAAGATTACGTAAAGCAAAAGTTCCCAGCCACGCCACTGCTCGACTATGCCCTGGAAGTTGAGAAAATCACTACATCCAAGGTAAGGTAGTGGCAGCTACCAGGCAAAGTGTTGCATTCACCCTTTTTAAGAGCTTCTCAATACTTGTGAGTTTTCTGTTGGCCATGCAAGGGAGGAACTGCTAGCCTTGTCTGATTGGTGTATTAAAGTAGAAACTAACTTTCTGGCCTAAACAGTTCTTGTATATTTAGCCTTTGGATCACACTTCTTTCCTTATTATGATTTTAGTGAAGGAACCAAATCAGCATATATTGTTTTTTGTGCATGTGAACCCAACCAAAAAAATCCTTGAGCAGTATAAAAAGGTTATGTTTGGGAACAGTATGTAAATATCTTTTAGCCATGCAGTTAAAACATTGGTGCAGGCTGAGTGTGAGGTTCCAGTCATCTCATGGGTTTCCTTCCCTCGCTCACTCTGTTGCTAAAGTCACTTATCAGAGATCATTCCTCTTGAGAAAGCAGTCTTGGGTGTTGTGCATAGCATTATTCAGTTGCTAGGCCAGTGCAAAGTGATGATTGATTGTCCTATCAGACATCTTAGATGACATGTTAGGTAGTTCATTAAAGCATTCATAAGTCAGTACCACATGATGAAAACTCATGCATCTTTCCTTATGCTTTAGAAACCCAATCTTATTTTGAACGTCGATGGCTTTATCGGCGTGGCATTTGTGGACTTACTCAGGAACTGTGGCTCCTTTACACGGTAAGAAATCCATGGCTACAACACATTGGGAACCTGGTTGGGGCCTTAAAAGGTATAAGGTATAAGCGTTGCAGTTGGCATTACTAATTTGCAGCATTACCAAATGGTCTAATTCCTCCAGAGGTCTGAAATCAACTCTACCTTTGTTTGATAGAGATTGCTCAATAAGAATTGAGGGATGTCATCCACCTCAAACATTAAACCAAGAATATCTAAATTGTTTATCTGGACAACTGAAATATTAGATGTCCAATTCAGATGGCACCAACTTGATAGGCCCCCACTAGGATGGCCTTTTTCAGACTTCTTCGTGCTGGTATACTGAAGTTATAATAACCTGGAACCGTTGGAGGGTCCTTCGCCCACGTTTCCTGCAAACTCTTCAATAAAATCCCTCCAGTCTGAATCCTCTAACCTTCATGATAAACCAGCTATGTTCCACGACACATATGACAAATACTCATCCGAGTCTCCAAGACGTCAGATTTCCTTTACCTCTGGGGACATGATTGTCAGATTTTTCTACCCCAAATAATACAGTGGCAGTCGATTCTAGAGGCTATTTATTATTGCTTGGAGGTAGAATCAAGACTGGAGGGACCAGATCATTTGCTGAGCAAGCATAACCAAGGTACGGCTTAAAGGTAGGATTGGAGCTCCTTGGGAACTAAATTATTCTCAAAGCAAAGTAATATACTAATTACCAGTGGAATTTTTACTGTTTCGGGTTGTCGGGCTATTCCGAGTGAGCAGATCAATCTATATAACTTATTATATCCTTCCTTGCCCAGCACAATTTTATCTCCTGTTGGCCGACAAAAGTCCATCACTAATGGACCATCAACCAGTCTGGCGTCTGCTAAAGTAGCCTCAATTACATTCTGTAAGTTATTTAAAGGGTCTGATTGCCTTTTGGCAGATGTGATATCTTCTCTTTTAATGGCCTGACAACCCTTAACAAGTCGGATCCAATGCATCACTTCATTAATTTGTGTCAAGTTTGGGAACCTCCGGTCATAAAGAAGGGTTGCCTTAATATTGCTCTCCCAGTTTCTCTTGACTGTTTTCTTTTAAACAGCCCACTAGTAGCAGGCATACCACTCTGGGTATTAAACGGGCAAGGCACAAGCTGTAAAATGTTCCAGAGGAAATCGTGAGTAGCAAGTAAATAACAATTTGCTTGGGGAAAGGATCAGGGACTTAGGAGAATGCTCCCTTAAGGCACACAGGCATTAGGCCTGGGTAAATGTGCATGGGAGAACTCCAACACACATGAATCAGCTTTCCAGCAACACAGAAGCAGCAAAACAACTCTAGGTAAGTTCTACCAAGCGTCTTGCAGCACCTTAGAAGTGAAGAAGAGGACGAGAGGGAGCTAAAGGGCCGACCAAGATGGCCGTCTAGGTCTGAGCTCCCTCGTTGCCCCGGTTCAATCCGTAATAATCCTGGTGTTCCCGGCTCCTCTAAGCAGAAATCACTGTTGCTCCTAACTCCCTAAACGCCTATCTGCATTATCACGAAATCTGGGGAAAATTTGACCTCCCCAAACCTCTGAACGGCCTGCTCAATACTGTGCCCCGTAGGCCTGGAGGCGCCCAGCAGACTGCCGGAGCGAGACAGCGCCTCCAACATCGAGCGCACCTCCGGACCCGCAGCGACTCTCCAGGCTGTGACACAGAAAATTAGCGGGGGTTCAAGAGCGGCGGTCGGAGGAGGCCCAGAAGATCCCTCTCCCGCCCGGCGCAGACTGGTGATTCGTCTCCGGTGGAGACACTGGCCACCCGCCTCGCATCGGGGCGGTGCGCCCGAGCTGCGAGGACAAGAACAGATCGAGCAGAGGCCCGTCCCTGGCGCCGTGCTGCCAGAGCCACGGGCCCCAACCCCCCAACACCGGTGGCGGAGGGTGAAGAAACCGCCAAAGACAGCCGGAGTCGCACCATCTTGTCAGCAGGCGCCATTGGGGACCCAGTGGAGACACACGGCCTAGCCATACCCCATCAAAATCTGCAACTTCAAGCTGCAATCCGCGCGACACCTACGGCTGCCCTTCGCCGACCCCAGCACTAGATCAAGCCACTAAGCCCAACAGGCACTCGGACTGGGGAGGACCCGACAGCGACTCTACCCAGAGCCCACCACCCTACCCATCTGACCAGCGATAAACCTAAGCAGAAAACACGCATTGGCTGTATGAACTCATTAGAGCTGACCAACAGGCATCAACCGTACTGCTATTTTGTGGACTATTGAATCCCACCTGAGCCCTCGGCTATCCAAAGCTTGCCATCTCTCCAATTCACTCCACGCCCCCCAAAACCCCCCCCCCCTCCTTCGCCCCATAAGAACAGACCCGGATTACCTCACCCTGGTGAAGCCCCGGTGCAACGCCTGAGCCATAGCGGAAAATGATCACAACCTAGCCTCGCTGTCAACCCCACGGACACATTGGGAAAGGCAGATAAATCCCAAAGGAAGCTAACCTTTGATAGTGGCACGACCCCTAAAACCCCTCGCTTACAGGAAGATCATGATCCCACACCTGACAATTCACAACAAACGGAGTCCGCAGGCAATCCATCTGAAATTAAATAACTCCTCCTAGAGCTAAAAGCTGGCATATGCAGCCTAAACAACAAGATGGATGGCCTGTCATCCAAAGTAGATCTCCTACAACACCGTATTTGCACTCACACGGAGCGCCTGAATGAAGTTGAACCAACGGTTTCCAATCTGGACGATGGCGCAGACTCCATATCGAGCAAAGTGTCCAGGCTGGAGTCCCAAATGAAAACAACCATAGCCAAATGAGAAGATTTGGAAAGCCGCTCAAGGAGGAACAATATCCAAATTATAGGAGTGGGTGAACACCAATCACAGTCCAAAATGGAAGACTACGTCGAAGCACTTTGCATATCCCTCTTCGGGCGAGAGGCCCTATCCCACTTGTAGAGAGAGCACACAGAATTCCATCAGCCAGACCTGCCCCCGGCGCACCACCCAGACCGATCATCGCAAAACTACTTAATTACAGGGACCGTGGCACTATCCTCCGCCTGGCGAGAGAGAAAGGGGAACAAACTCCTGCACGATGGAGACAAGATCCACATCTACCCAGACTTCTCCCTCGCGGTCCAAACACAGAGGAGATCATTTACCAACATTAGACAAAGACTCAGACAACCAGATGGTCTACTCAATGCTCTTCCCAGCACGACTCAGGGTGCAACCCAACGGTAGAGTCCACTGTTTCCAATCTCCAGAAGAAGCGAGCATGTTCCTAGACCAGAGGGGCTGCCCCGACCGGAATCTCAACCAACCCCGACCACAAAGGGAGAGAAACCCAGGAATCCACCATAACCTGCAAATGCCAAAGGCAGGAAATCCTCCAGCAACACGCAACAAAACGACCGGGAGAAGCACAAAATGATTTAACAACGGGGCAGGGATAATTGGGAAGCCCCGAGCGCCCCTAGCACAGCATTTGTTCGTTTTACAGTTTGTTGTTACGGGGAAGGAACGCAATTGACGGCCTGGAATCCCCAGGATCCACCTCCTGCAATAGTTCACATACAGGCCAGTTGGGCGTTGCCCGTGGAAAAGATTCACCAAGGAAAATGGGAGGGAATTGTGCCACCCGTTCAGCGCCTCCCGCCGACCCTCTGTCACCCATGTCACCACCACCGCTACTGCGCCATCCAGCAAATACTCCCACAAACAGTGACCAGACCGCTAGACAAAAACCAGCTACAACGTCACTGATCAAGGTGAACAAAACGAAAGCCCAATTATACATTAACCCACTCCATTCAAAGTAGTTACCTGGAACATCAGGGGAGGCAACATCCCGTCTAAGACGAGGAAAATTCTACAGTATCTGAAAAGACATGAGATCGACGTGGCCATGCTCCAAGAAACACATCTACGTCCTGGGAGCGACCACCTCTGGGCCAGAAGCTGGGGCTGCCACAGATACTTCTCCTCATACTCGTCTTACTCTAGAGGCGTCGCAATCATAATCAGCAGGAGGACCAACTTCCGACTGGTCCACACAGAGAAAGACTACAAAGGCAGATCTATTCTAGTAAGTGGCATCATAGCGGGCCAAAAAATAACCCTTGTCAACTCCTATGCGCCTAACACAGACGGCCCCGACATTTTGACATTTTAGCTGGGTACTAACCCACCTCTCGGCCCAAGACCCGCAACCATAATCTGGGGAGGTGATATGAATACGGTGCTTGACCCAGCGAAAGACAGGTCACGGACCACACCACAGACCACTTCCAGGGCCAGCCTTCAAATAAGAGAAATCTGCAGGGCATTCGAGCTGAAAGACACATGGAGATCGTCTAATGGAGAAATACAAGGCTACACCTTCCGCTTGGCGGTTCACAGCACGAGCTCCAGGAATGACTACCTATTCGCCTCAACAAATGGCCCGCTGGTGTGTGGCCCATGTCATATTTTACCAAGGACTCTCTCCGATCACTCCCCAGTTATCCTCAGCCTCAACCCAGCCAACCCCAGGTCCCCACTGCAGCGTTGGCGATTTAAAAATGGCTCCATGCAAGACGAGGTTTTCGCATCCGAACTGAGAGGAGATGACCACGTTCCTGGACTCCAACATGGGTTCAGTCCCTTCCGCCAGCACGATCTGGGAAGCACTGAAGTGTTTTACGAGAGGAATATGCCTCGCTGAGGAAAATGGCATCCTTAAACTCATCCGGCGAAAACTCGCATCTAGCGAAGAACTAAGGAACCTTGAGCTCCAAAACACGAGCACAGACCCAAAAATAATGGCTGCCCTGAAAGAGGAACTACAGAAGTTCAAGACCATAGCAGATCGCAAGATAAAATTCCTAAACCGCGAAGCCAAATCAGGCAATATGGTGAAGGCCAAAAACCCGGCGCCCTCTTGGCAAACCTAAGAGCCGACAACAAACTGTCGCCAATAGAAGGAATCCGCACCAAGCAAGGTGGGCTAACCCACACCGATGAAGGAATGGCAGAGGAATTTAGACTCTTCTACCAGGATCTTGACAGTACCAAACATAACAAAGATGCAAACGTCCCACTGGAATACCTCGAAGACACGGAACTATATTGGGTCAAAAGCCAACTGCGGGAACCACTTAATGAACTGGTCACGTAGGAAGAGATTATCGAAGCCATCAAGGCCCTCCCGAATTCCAAAGCTCCTGGCCCAGACGGCCTAACGGGAGAATTCTATAAGGCATTTGCGAACACCCTGGCCCCCCTCTTAGCGGTGGTATATGAAGAGGCACTAGAGAAAGGAGCACTCCTCCAGTCCACCTGCGAAGCCAACGTCGTCCTCTTGCATAAACCCGGTAAGCCACCAGATGAATGTGCGTCCTATCGCCCCATCTCCCTGCTCAACCTTGACCACAAAATACTAGCAAAGGTACTCACAAACAGGTTGATGCCACTGATGCCTGCCCTGGTGCTGGCGGACCAGGCGGGTTCATACCAGGCCGCAACACGACCTTCGGAATCCGAAGACTATTCGGCGTCATCGAAGCGCTAGAGCCCTCACAGCAGGCAATCGCAGTCCTACTCGATGCCGAGAAGGCGTTCGACTCGGTGGAGTGGCCATTCCTTTTCGCAGTACTCACCAGGATGGGACTGGGAGCCCGATTCATCAAACTGGTGTCCCTATTATGCACCAAACCACGAGCCAATGTTATCGTGGGATCAGCAAAGTCAGCCCCCGTGGAGCTACAACACGGTACCAGACAGGGCTGCCCACTATCAGCGCTGTTATTTGCTCTGGTAATGGAACCAGTAGCGTCCAATCTACGAGAACAAAGACAACTCGGGGGTCTCATAGGCCCACACAAGCTCATCCTATCCTTATACGCAGACGATGTGGCGCTGTTCAAACGTGACCCCGCAGAAAACCTGAACCCAGTCATGAGGGAAGTTATCAAATTCGGAGCGGCCTCCGGGTTAAAAATCAACCAGTCAAAATCCATCATATTTCCGTTGACCCCGGCGACTAAACCGTTTGCAGATGACTTTCAGCTTACGTGGAAAACATCCAAAGTCCGGTACCTGGGGATACAGATGTCGCTAAGCTACCATGAGGTATTCCGTGACCACTACAAAGAGGTCGCCAAAACCCTGCAGGAAAAAGTGACGCGATGGAAGACCCTGCCACTAACCCTCTGGGGAAGAGCCTCCCTAGTCAAGATGGTGATCCTACCAAAGCTCTTGTACTTATTCAACAACATTCCCATATTGCTGCCACAATCCTTCCTGAACAAACTGAAAAGCATGGTCCTTGAGCTACTATGGGCAGGTAAACCGGCCAGAGTGGCACATTCAACACCGACTCTCCCGGTGACAAGAAGAGTACTAGCCCTCCCGGATCTAGAAAAGCACAGCACAAGCACAGTTCCTCAGCTTTTGGTACTCCACACAGGCAGTCAGACCACACGTACAAGGCCCTAGCGACACCCAACCTGTTGAGTGCTGTTATTTTTAGCCAGACCCCGGTCCCCCACAACACCATGAACGTGGTGCTTTCAACGGGCAAGATTTGGAAGAAGCTCGCCCAAAAATACGGAGTGCAAACACGATACTCGCCCCTTGTCCCCGTCAAATTCATACCTGGGGTTCCTCTGACATCGGAAAGAGTCTTCCACCAATGGGTTGAAAAGCTGCAAATAAGTACCCTAGGAGATCTCTTCACCGAGGACGGCTTCATAACTCCATAACAAGCAAGACTGGGAGGTGGCAACAACGCACTGGACACATTCATCTACTTTAGAACCAGATATACCCTACAAGCACTCCTGCCCAACTTCCCACGGCAACCCCCGACCTGGCAACTACTACACAACATGATACAGGCACAGGGTGAGGGCAGGCTGGTATCACAAATCTACAGAACCATCATCACCGATACAACCCCTACCAGCACCCATGCAAAAGCCAGGTGGGAAAAGTCTCTACATATAACCATTCCAGACGAAGACTGGACCTACATCCTGAGACAAACGCAAAAAATAGCTCTCAATTCACGCTTTAAACTAATCCACTTTAACTTACTTCACCAAACCTACCACACGGCGGCGAAAGCGAACAAACACCATCCTGAAGCATCAACAAAATGCAAAAGATGTGGGACACCCTCGGCCGATTTTGTCCATCTCGTGTGGGATTGCCCCAAACTGGCCCCAAACTGACCCCGTTCTGGAACCAAGTCCTAGAGACGACAGCTGCAATCGTGGGGGAAGAGATGCGACCCATCCAAACGGCAGCCCTACTGGGAATGACGAAGGTATTATCAGCACCAATAAGGAAACTGGCAGGTTTACTGTTAACACTCGCCCGCAGGAGAGTTGCCATGGCCTGGAGCCGCGGACCCGTCCCCACAGTCTCTATTTGGCGCAAGGACATCCTCTACTGTCAAGATGTAGAAACAGACTTTGTTAAACAGCTGCCCCTACATGCCCGTCCACCAGATATCTGGGGCCCAGTGATGCTATTCTTGATGAGGGAAGCTGAAGACGCCCCTTCCTCCCCAGCAAGCACCCATTAACCAGACGATACGCTCTAAAACAACTTGGCCTGGCACCCTTACTCTCCTGAAATAGAGAACTGGACAGCGCTGTACATATCTGTGAAGATACTGAACTATGTGGTGGAGAGAGGTGGGGGACGGGGTGGGGGGGGGGGCGGAATAGGACACCGTGCACAGTTAAGTCCGCCCTAATGTAGGTCTGAAGTTGTATCATGTTTTTAAAAAAAAGAAGTGAAGAAGAGGATGCAGCACAATGCCCCCACGATGAAGCAGACCTGGTCACCGGATTATTGGTCAAGCGGATGAAGGAATGGGCACTAGAATGGATCTCGCAGCAGCAGTCGAGTGAAGAGGCTTCAGACAAAGGATTCCTCATGGCTTTGTGATTTTGGCACTGTTCAAGACACCAGTGAAGAATGATTACTGCCCGGTAGATTCATCTCTTTCTCGGTCCAGCACTCTGGTAAGGGGACTTCATGGAGAGGAATCTCGCCTCTGGAGGTCCAGAAGGAGTTCACCAAAGTTTTGGGAGGATTTGATCTTTGTCAGGCCATGCACTGCACTGTGGCCACAGGTCGGAGGGTATTGGCAGTTTACAGCCAGTGATGTTCACAGTTCGTCAATGGATGGCTCAAAATGTAGGTCTTCTTCAGACTGATTGAACCCACCAGTCTAAGGGAGAGAGTCTTCCTTTTCGGGGCTCTCCTACTTTTGGAAGGAGGAGGTTGGACACCAGTATTTACGCAGAAGGCATCTCCAGTTGTCTGGAAGTGGCTGCAGGCATATCCTCTCCTTCCTTGTTTCTTCAGTTCCAGTGGTCAGCTTGACTTCAGCCTCAGGATCTTTGCCTCTTATGCTCAGTCTTTCAGATTAGCATGTCCCTATAACCACAAAGTTACAGAAGCAGTGAGAAAGGGGATACTGTGTAGCCCCTGAGCACTCCACATAAGGTGGTGTGCTGATGGCACAATAGAAAAACATAGGGAAGGATAAGTGTCCCCGTGTAACAGAAAAAAGTCCGAAGTTGCAAGGAAAATAAGGCAGTGGATACTCGATCTGACTTAACCAAAAACACACTGTATAGAGAATGGATATTTGAGGAAGATTGGTGGTCCCCCCCTCATTATGTGTTGAATGTATTCAATGAAATACCACGGTTGAGGTTCCTGAGGTCTGATGATATAATGCAGGTTGAATTTATACATTTTGACAGGACAGACTACACTTCGGCTCCCGTATGGTTAGAATGGTTGTTTTGGAGGAAGCCAATTGTTTGAATTCATTTGGTTTTGATATGTTTGAATAGTTGACCACTTTGCCTGCTAAGGGGGAGGGGGGCAAAGGTCATGATGACCAGTGCCACCAACACAGTTAAGTGGTGGCTTAACCCTGCTAAGAATCTGTGTTTCTCATGATCTGGTGGACAGCCATAAGATTACTTTTAGGGGCCACGCTCAAGAGATGAGAACACAAACTGATGATTGGGAGCTTATTACAAAATTCTTACACATACACGGCCTAGTGGGTTTCAAGGACGAATGAAAGAGCCAGTTAAAATTGATATGCTGGAATACTAGGGCGCACTCTGGCAAAAATGGCATTGTGAAAGTTTTTAAACTTGCACTGTGAAACCTAGGCCTTTTCACATTATTCAGGACTCTCTGACTTAGGTGTGTTTTTCTCTGGTATCTAAACTACATTGTGAAGGAAGGGCTGTTCTGCAGTCTTGGCTTCTTAGCAAAGCATTCATCTAGCAAACTTTTCTACCATTGTCTGAGCACCTGTTGTCTTTTCCAATTGTCTACTATTGTCTCGTCTCTCTCTCTTATCTGCTTGCGCCCCTGCCTGTGTCCTTACCTGATATTCTGCCCTCCCCATCCCGCCCCCCTTCCTCTTCTCTTCTCTTCTCTTCTCTAGAATTTCCTTTCCTCTCCTGCTGTCCCCTCTTTTCCCTCCACAACTTCCTCCCCTCTCCCTACTGTCTCCTCCTTGACTAACTTGCCCTCTCCTCATTCCTCTTCTACCGGCCCCATTGGGCTTCTTCTACACCTCCACAGAGCGTACCTCTGATCTGTACCCCTCTCTGGAAGTCTTTTAAGGACGGCCACCTTCTCCATATTGCCACTCTTAACTCGCTCAGCTGTCAACACTCCTCTGACATCTGCCGCCTGCTCGAAGAACTTGACCTTGATGTCCTCAGTCTCACTGAGACCTGGTTTGCGGCCAGCTCTGTCACAAGCTTTGACACTCTCCTCCCTGATGGCTACAAGATCCTCTCTGCGCCCAGGTCCAATCATTCCGGACTGGGTGTAGCCCTGATCTTGCCTGAGTGGATTCCTGCCTCTGTCATTCCTACGCAGGCACACTTTTGAATGCCTCGTCTGCAGGCTCTCTCTCTCCTAGCCATTCCCTTACTGTGGCTACCATCCATCGGCCACCTGGTCAGATCTCCTCCTTCCTCTCTGAGTGGGCGGACCTCACTACTTCCCTCTTGGTCTCGACCTTTCCACCCCTCCTTCTTGGAGACGACTCTCCTAATTTCTATTCTCCCCTCGGGCCGACTAACTCTGCATGGCACACTCTGGATGTTCTGATCTCTACAGACCTTCCTCTTTCTATCCCTCTCACCACTCCTCTCTTGGAGTGATGACATTCTCCTTTCCTCCCAGCTCTCACCCCGCACACCCCCTCAGGCCAGGCTAAGCCAAGCCAACCCCAGCACTGCCACCATCCTTCTCGGTTATCCGACCCATGAAGCGTGTGTCAGTTGAGTCTTTTGCCACCACTTTCTCACACCCCCTCCCCATTCGGCTGACTCGAGCCTGACACAGCCCTTTCTATGCTCCACTCTGCTATATCTGATACTCTTGATGTTCTTGCCCCTGTCATGAGGATCCGCTTGAAGCCCAAAGCCAAATGCAATTCCTGGTACCACTCAGACATACTCACTCTTAAACGCACGTGCAGGGTGGCTGAGCGGAAATGCGTGCCTCCTGTACACCCTCTGACAAACTGGCCTGCCGCCTGTTCCAAAGGCAATACTGGCTCTCTGTCCATACCAAGAAGAGAGCCCTCATCCAAGCCAGCGTCTCTGCGGCATCTAACAACTCGGCTGAACTCTTCAAAATCTGTAAGGAGCTAGCCAATTCTGATGCAGTCTCTACCTCGCCTGTCCCCTCCCAGGCCTTCTGCACGGCCCTGGCTTCTCATTTCATCTCTAAAACTCAGGACAGCCTGTCCCCTCTCCCTTCCTCTCCTCCTCCTCCTCCCCCTACCCCTACCCCTACTCCCCTCTCCTCATCAGGCCCTTCTGTGGCCATCTTACCTCCCTCCTTCTCTGCCTTTCCCCTGTTCTCCCCAGATGAGGTTTCTAGACAAGTCCGATCTATGAAAGTCTTGTCGAAACAGGTTCTCCCCTGTTCCTCTCAAACCATTAACGACCACATTGACACCCTGGCTCCTCCTTTGGGCGACTTCTGCAACCATTCCTTCGCCACTGGTATCTCCAACCGCCCCCCCCCCCCTTCCTGAAGCACTCCCTTGTGCACCCTTGTCTTAAGAAACCCTCTGCCGACCCTTCCTGCCCAGCTAACTATCTCTCAATCTCCATCACCCCTTTCCTGGGCAAACTCCTGGAAAAGCTGGCCATCTCCCAGCTAAATCTTCACACTGAATATGATGGTTGTCTCCTTGACCATCAGTCTGGCTTCAGAGCTGCCAGAAGCATGGAAACTGCTCTCCTGAACATCTGTGAAGACCTGCTCTCCAACCTGGATTCCAACATTCCCTGTGTCCTCATTTTACTTGATCCCTCTTCTGCCTTTGACACGGTCAACCATACCACCCTGCTCAATAGTCTCCGTGATAACCTGGCTGACTTCTTTCCTCTCTGGTTGACCATCCAAGGTCCAACTCGGGTCCTTCCTCTCCTCTATCTCTACCTGTAGTGTTCCCCAGGGGTCTAACCTCTCTCCCTGGCTGTTCAACAAATACCTGACTCTTCTTGTCTACTGCATTGCCGCTCTCTGCCCTAACTTTCAGTGCTATGCGGATGACACTCCACTCATTTCAAGGCTCCCTTCAGTCACCTCTTCTCCCTCTCTCATCTGTCAGCTATCCAGGAGTGGTGTGCCGCCATTGATCTCTACCTTAATATCAGTAAGGCAGAGATTCTCCTCATCACACTTGCTCCCTCCTTTCCTGTCACTCTCTGGCCGGCTTCCCTTGGCCCTCTTCCTGCTCCCACCCGTGAGACTAAAAACCTTGGGGGTCATCTTCAACTCCACACTACTTCTCTCCTCACATCTGACGTCTCTAAGAAGTCACTACCCGCTGCACCTCCTCAGAGGTATTCTTCCTTTCCTCTCCTTTCCCCCAGAAGCTCAGTCTCCAGAGCTCTGGTTCTCTCTAGGCTGACTAAACTGCCTGCCTCTACTCTCTGCCCTCGGCAACTCATCCAAAACAGGACTGCAAGACTTGTACTTGGCCTCAAGCCCAGGGATCGTATCTCTCCAGGACTGTAATCTCTGCACTGGCTCCCAGTGGCGGCAAGGATTAAGTTCGAAACCCTCTGCATTGTCCACAAGGCCTTCTGGGGTCAGGGACCTCAATACCTTCAACTCTCTTCCTAAATATCTTCCTTCTCGAATTCTTTACTCATCCGCCACCAACTCCCTCAGGGTCAGTCGCTTCTCCAAGCAACGAGTTGGTGGTAGATCTTTCTTCGGCTGGGGCCTCCCTCTGTAACAGCCTCCCTGCCTCTCTGAAACTTGAGGAGAACCATCTCCGGTTCCGAAAGCACCTCAAGACCTCCCTCTTTGCTTCTGCCTTCTCTCCTCCTCTCCCCTGCTGATCTCCTGTCTTAAACTGAAACTGCACTGGTTACCTGGCTACCCTCTGATTTCGGGCCTAAGTACCCCTCTCCCCACCCCTGACAGTTGCACACCTGCACTGCTCCCCTGGCACAACCCCTGCACTCGGGGGCTTCTTCTGTAACCCTACAGCCCCCTACCAGCATTTGACACCTGATGTCTGCTCTTACCCTTGCACTTCCCACCAGCTGGCCGCACTCTATTGTTTTATCGTTTGTTTTATTGTTTTATTTATTTTATTGTTTATCCTATGTACAGCACTACCCCTTTCCCTTCCCCTTTCCCCCGCACTTTTCCCCCCTCCCCTGCACTTGCGCGATCTCAATGTCACCTGGCCTAGTAAGATTGTTGTCTGTCTTCCCTCTGTTCCCCCTCCCTTGCCTCGTCGCACCTTGAAGCACGTGTGTATAGGTGCGTTATAAATGCCATATCATATCACTCTCTACATGTTCTCGTACTTTCTAAATTCTGTGGGGGATTTATGATATTGTGTCTACAAGAGACTTGGTTGGAGGTGGTACCCGTAATTGATGGATTCACTACATGTGTAGAGAAAGCTCAGCCAGGCCCAAAGGGAAGTCCTTATGGGGGTCTCCTCTGGGCAGTATGCAATGATCTTGGTCTCTGTGTTACTAAATTATAGTCTCACAAAACCAACATTTTGGTTGTGAAGTTCCTTCGGCCTCCTGTGAAAATAGTCAATTTATATTTTGATTAATGTATATATGTCAATGTTAAGAATAATACTATTTCAAACTTCTTAGTTGTACTTACAATGATATTTGCATTTTGGGCCGAAAGTGTAACCCCTTCTTTTTGCTTATGGGTGATTTTAAGAGCAAATGCCTGAAGGAGACGTGGTATTGTTTAGCCTTACATACTCTTAAGAAATCAGCCTCACATGATCGTGAAGTGCTTATCTGAGCTGAGTTGGAGTTTTGGGATATGCACCCTGTTAGGCAAGATTGTATGCAGTACCCTTTGGGAGAGGCTACACCAAACTTCTCCTCCTGGCAATAGGTAACCCAACCTTTCGTATACATCTGTACTACGCAGGTTGGTAGTGTGGCTGAGCAGCCAGGGTTATCTCAAGAGGGGTCAATGTGAGCAGTAGGGTTTTTACAGAGATTCACAGTGACAAGCATTAAAATAAACTCTTACGCTCAAAGTTTTTTGATTAAACAATTAACAGTCCGTTGAATAAGCCTTCTTCAGAAGGGAGCAATATATAAGTAACACAAAAATACACTTCAAAATGCACACTCTAAATCAGCAAGTACCCATTTGGGGATGGCGCACAGATTCTTCCTACACCCTGAGGTGACTTAAATATCTAGGACGCTGTGGACATTAATATATCACTGGTACATTTCGAGCAATACTGAGTTTGGTGTCAAAGAAAAGGGTTTGGGAATAAAACAAAGGTTAAACAAATATTTTGAAGCAGGTAAGTACTTTTGAGCCCCCCAATGCAAGGTAAATTAACCCTTTCCTGTAGGAAAGGTGAAGCACAAAGTCAGAGGTAAGAAGAGTCTTTCAGGGAGCCAGGTCAGCCAATGTTAATTGAGCAAAAGTCTAGGTGAGCGGAAGCACTTCTTGCAGGTAAGTAAGTCTTGCACAATGTTTTAGAAGTCTTTGTAGATGAAATGGAATCACTGTAGGGCCACAAGCTTGGAGGCTTTAGGGGCAAAGCTGCAAGCAACTTTGCAAAAGCAACCAAGACAAGTATAAACTGAGAACTAGCAAGGCTACACGACAAGAGGTAAGTCCCCTTAGTTTTACAGTACCTTTGGTTAGAAGAAATTGGTTCCATCGGACTGCTGTTCCTGTGTAGGTCCACAGACCCTGTTCCTGAGCCTCAGTCGTGGGGACAAGAGGGAGGACGTCTGGGGACTACAGCACTACGAATTGAAGGTTGGTGGCAGCAATGGGCAAACTTCAGATCAGCAGCATTTTGCAGTTTCAGCTCCTCGCGGCTCTCGCCAATAGCTGCACCGCAGTTCTCAGATACCACTATGGACTTTCCTCGCATCTGGGGTCCAGCACTCTGTTGAGGTGGCTCAATGTCAGTCAGTCCTTCTACATGGGAGTCCGGAGGGTCTTCCTGGAGCTTGGGTCTGAATTAAAGACACTCACTCGATTCTGGTGTTCCTCTCCCTGGCACTTTGGTTCCTGCAGCAGGGCTTCACCGGGCAAACCAATGGTCCAGGAGTTGCAGCAGGCGTCTCTTCCATGTTCTTTGGATTCCTTCGTCCAGTGGTCGACTCTGCCTTCCAAGCAAAAAGCCTCACCTTTTATGCAGGTTTCTCCCATTCATTTGCAGCCTAGCTGTCAATCACACAGCAGGGTTGCTGTCCTCCAAGGACAGCCCTGCAGTCAATCACCCTTGGGTGCATTCCTGTAATCAAGGAGACTAAGCGCAGGGAGTTTCAGACACCTCCCTCGCTTCCTGCCCTGCTAGACACGCTGGAGCCAGTGAATCCTGCCAAAGACAAAACAAACAAAGGGGCCAAACCTGGTTCAGTGCGCAGAGTAAATCTCAAGAAGGACCTTTCCAACAAGAATTGGCGAAGAAAGAAGACCGGGACAATTTGACAAAATGGGCCCCCATTGAATGTACTTTATTAACTACCGGCCAATTTCCTTACTGGATTAGGGGTGGTGGATTTATTTATTTGCATTTTTATTTATTTGCATTTTTAAAGCGCTCACACAGCCCGCGGGCATCGAGGCGCTGTTACAGGAATTGCTTGGGTTTTTTTTCTTTTTTTTTAGTTGAGTAATTGTTTGTTTTTTTTTTTTTTCTTTTTCTTAGTTGCGTATTTATACCACGCTTAAATACCGTGAGGTTTCTAAGCACGGACCCGGGCATCAAACCTGTGTTGCTTTGTGTCGTCTTGCTTCCAAGGCGAACACATTGCCGCTGAGCTATCCTCCTGGGACGTTGGGGAGAATTTTCAGTTTAGTGCTAAATTCCTCCCGCCTTAGGGACCCCCAGCTCTTTTGCTGTACTTTGTGACCTTGTACTTTTAATTCTGTGTTTTCTGTTTCTTTTGGTTATGGGGTCTGACAAACTCCATAGGCGGCATCTTTATAGTGTGCCACAGCACCTTCAGTTCAGTGGCACAAGGAAGTCTTTCAGATTTCCCAAAGGTTTAAATACCTTCTCTTGGATAAAATACTGTTTCCAAGAGCAGTGAAGTGAAATTGACTTTACTTACATTTATAACTTTCTAGACCCAGCACACACTATCTTACAAAAGGGTGCTGGAGGGGTTACTTAGTATCCCCTTTGTCTAGTTTCTCACATAACAGTTTTGTGTTACCCTTTCTACAATTAATGGCTGGTGGGAGTGGTTTACTTTTAACTACGATGAGAGTTTTTACCGTGGGCTGCGTTTGCAGCTGCAGCTAAGCACCCATGGGTGCCCATTTCGTCAAAATGGCCCTGGTCGTCTTTTTTTGCCATTTCTTGTTGAAAAGGTCCTTGAGATTTACTCTGCGCGCCAAACCAGGTTTGGTCCCTTTGTTCGTTTTGTCTTTGGCGGGATTCACAAGTGAAGCCCGCCTCTGGCTCCAGTATGTCTGGCAGGGGCAGGAAGTGAGGGAGGTGTCCAAAACTCCCTGTGCTTAATCCCATTGGTTACAGGAATGCATCCAAAGGTGATTGGCCAGCTGGCTGTCCGGCTAGGACAGCCACCCTGCTGTGTGATTGACAGCTAGGCTGGAATTAATGGGAGAAACCTGCATAAAAGACTAGGCTTTTTGGCCTGGAAGGCAGAGTCGACCACTGGACGAAGGAATCAGAAGAAGAACTTGGAAGAGACACCTGCTGCAACTCCTGGACTATTGGTTTGCCCGGTTAAGCCCTGCTGCTGTGTTGAAGCTCCAAATTCCCCCCGACTAGAGAAGCCCTGCAAAGACTTCTCCCCTTGAGTTGGTGGGACCAATCCATGCCAAAGTAAGCCCGTCTAGACATCCTCTCGGAGCTGGCTGTACTTCTGCTTCTGGTTTGAAGTGCCAGGGAGATGAACACCAGATTGTGTGTGTGTTGCTTTTTAAGTCAGACCCGAGCGCCAGGAAGATCCTCCAGACTTCCCAGGAAGCAGGACTGACCAAACCTGAGCCACCTCAAGAGTACTGGACCCCAGATGTAAGGAAAGTCCAGAGCGGTATCAGAGAACTGCGGTGTTATTTGCTGTCAGGTACGAAGAGCTGAATCACTGAAAAACCGCTGAATCAAAGTTTGCCCATTCCTGCTGCTGACATTCCCACTGCATAGCAGGAGTCCCCAGACGTCCTCCCTCTTGTCCTCATGACTGAGGCTCAGGAACAACGGGGTCTGCAGAGCTGTACAGTCACAGAAGCCAGCTGGAACCATTTTTTCTAACCAGGGGTACTGTAAAGTCTAACAGAACTTACCTCTTGTTGTTTACCCCTGCTTACACTCAGTTGAGACCTGTCCTGGTTACCTTGCAGAATTGCTATAGCTTTGCCCCTCACAAACCTCCCAGCTTGTGGCCCTTCAAGTGTTCTACTTTCTACAAACCTTTCTAAAAACATTGTGCAAGACTTTTTTACCTACCTGCAAAGAAGATCTTCAGCTCCCCTAGACATTGTGCAATTAACATTGGCTGTCCTGGCTCCCTGAGAGACTCTTCTTTACCTCTGCCTTTGTGCTTTGGCCTTTCCCCCAGGAACGGGTTAATTTATTCTGCATTGGAAGGTTCCAAAAGTACTTACCAGTTTGTGAATCATTTGTTAACCTTTGTTTTATTCAGCTATCTATCTTTTACACCAAACTCAGTATTGCTCTAAATGTACCAGTGATAAATCAATGTCCACAGTGTCCTAGCTATTTAAGTCACCTGAGGGTGTAGGAAGTGTCTGTGTGCCATCCCCAATCGGTGTCATCTGATTTACAGAAACAGAGTGTGTGTTTGATGTGCATTATAAGTGTTAGAAATCTTGCTCCCTTCTGAAGAAGGCTTACACAACTGACTGTCAAATACATTAATAATTGTTTTATCAAGAAACCTTGAATGTAAGTTTATTTGAATAACTGTTACTGTGAAACTCTGTCACAGCATTACTGCTCACATTGACCCCTCTTGAGATGAGCCTGGCTGCTCAGCCACACTATCAACCTGTGTAGTTCACTTATACCAAAGGTTGGGTGCTTATTGCCAGGAGGTCAGGGTTATTGTAGTTCACCCAAAGGGTACTGCATACAATCTTTTCCTAAAAGTGGATATTGTACAAGCCGGATTCAGAAAAGTTTTGTGCACTTCCTTAAATTGTCTGATTTTGCAAGACAGCCAGTGGTTGTAATAAAGCAATATTTTTAGTTTTTCTAGATTTAACGCAAAGCCTTTGACTGTGTCAATAGGAATAAGCGCTGGCGAAAATTTGAATGATGCCAATTGCCCAGAAAATTCACACAATATTTTAAATTGCTCTGCATTGAAATACTAGAATTCAAATTTATATCGGACTGATAATTTCACCGAAAAGATACTGACCGTGCATTGAGCAAAGCTGCATTTTGGTGCCTTTCTTGAATTTCTATATCTAGGATCTGACTAAGAGTTTTAGTAAAAATGAACACAAACCGCAGAGAATTGGCCAGTTTGATCTACAGCATGAGTTATGCAGACAATATTATAATACGTGACCAAACTGATATTGGCTTGCACCGGGGTATCGATGCTGTGACCCAGTATCTGAATCTAACCGTTAATGTTGCAAAAACAAAAGTGATGATCCCGAAACCAAATAGACAAGCCTGTGATAGAAGTTACGGCTTTGTTTTTATGCTAAACAGTGTTAAGATTGAAACAGTCAAGGCGTTTATATATCTGAGTGCTTTAGGTTCCATGTGTTAAAATCGCAGCAAAAATGGCCGTGAACGCAAAATATCGCGGCAAAAAGGCTGTGGTTTTGCCACTGCAATCCATGTAAAGGATGCATGGGACACCCCCTGCAATCCCCGGACCCATTATACCATTTAAGGGAAGCGTGGGACACCCCCACAATCCCTATTCCCCTTAAATGGTATAATGGGGTACACCTTCACCGGGTCAAACCACAGCATTTTTGCCGCAATTTTTTTGCACAGTTGACATTTTTGCCGCCATTTTGCCAATGCATACAGTTTTATTTAAAGGAGTCAAGAACAAAGATGACACATTAAAAGAACGGATGCCCGTGGTTGTCAGCGCTGCTGCCCAGCTATGTGTGCTGGATGAAGATTTTGGCAAATTCTCCATCAAACCTGTCATCCAGATTTATATGCAAAAAAGTGTGCTTGGACTGATTTACGGTGTACCATCAGTATATGGTACCACTGTTTTGGATAAAATTGAGGCTGCTTTGTGGAGGAAGACCCTGTCCCTGCCACAGGGAATTCTTATGTATGCAATACGACACAAACTGGGATTTCCTTCACTAGCTGTTCGGGTCATGTGGCAAATTGTACGTCTATATGCAAAGCCGTTGGTTCCGCCTAGCAATTCTTTATTTCAGGTTATCCGTAAGCAAATTGACCTGAGGCTGTAAGAGCTTGAATGAATAGGATGATTGAAAGAACTTTTTATCAAAAAACAATATTTCTGTGGAAACTTTTGCTCAGAAAAAAGGAAAGCGTAAACTGTTTGAGAACCGCAGATGTTTATCGGGTTACCAACTCTTCAACCATATCACTTTTGATATCGGAGCTCTAGGTAGTTTGCCTTCTTATTTAATCAGACATCCGTCTCTTTTTTAGAAAACAGATTTTAAGATTGCGTTTTAATTTGTATTTAACAACCAAGTTATCGGTGCTTGAATCGGGAAGCCACATAGCGAGAGAGCCTGCAGACTGTCAGGGTGATGTGGAATCTTTGAAAGATCTGATAATTGAATGTCCTCACTTAATGCTGTTACAAATTCAATTTTTTTCAAAATGTGTGAAATTGAAGTGTTAATGAGCGGTCTATTTCTGGTATATTTAAAATTCTGAAAGAACGTGTTTGTGCATTGTGGTTTTTTTTTTGTTTGTTTTTTTTTAGAAATTGTTTTTAAGAAATATTGAAATTGCTTTCATATTGTAATGATTTTTTCTGAAAATTCTTTTTGCTAAAATCTTGAAATTGTTCTTATTTGTTTTAACTGTTTGATAACTGTGGTATACTTATGAAATTGTTGCATAAGGTTTCATGTTTAAGCCATATTGCAATAAACTAATAGCTTTACATACTCACCCTCTGACCTTAGCTGGTGTTAATGTGCCTTTAAACTTTGTTAAATGCCTTTTCTGCACTCTGGCCTTTAACTCTGTCAACGGGGCCCAGAACAGTCCTCTAATCAGGTGTATGAAGCTTAATTAGTACCCAGCAAAGGAGAATCGGTTTACAACAAGCAATCTGATTGGCCCTCGCCAGGTTGTTACCAACCTGACAAATCCTTTGTTGGGCCGGTCACAGCTGCGCCCTGGCCGCCATGGAATGGGACTATGTGTAGTCCCTTCTTGCCATTCCATGGCAGCCATCTTCTTTATTTTATTTTTTTTCCTTTTTTTGTATTACCCGCCATGGAAAGGGTAAAGGGTTAAAGAGACTACATATAGTCCCTTCCACCTGTTCCGTGATGGCCATCTTTTATTTTTCTAATTTTTTTCAGTTGCAAAATGCCAGAGCCGTCTCGCAACTGAAAAAAAGGCAATATTAGTACCCTGGTGTAACGGGCCAGAATACTAACCGCATTAAGCCCCTTGCTGGGGGGCATTACCACTTCAGGTAATGCCCCATGGCCTGTGTTAAGGCCCTCACTTTGCTCGTGCCTGTAACTATGGGCCCTGGGGAATTATCTGAAGCATGGGGCTTATTGCATAATTAGCACAGGGATTCAATTGTAGGCCTTGTCTCACCCAATCAGAATGCAGTCTATAATCCTTGGTATGGACCTCATTCCAAATATTTTGACTTGAGGAGCAGGCTGGCAAGCAGCATGGAAAGTCTTCAGGTGCGCAAAGGCATTGCAGAGCATGTGCAGCTCAATTCTGCAAACTGACAAAAATCGGTGAAACCCAAAATGTGTAGAATTCGTTACTAGGTCCAAGATGATTAAATTAACGTTACAACTTGTGTGTGCTCATTTTTCCCCACAATAAAACCACTTTCCTTTTTAGTTGCACAACTCCATGTGCT